>NC_081557.1:186087770-186249341 GCF_022355385.1 Mustela nigripes | reverse complement strand
CAAGGTGATGCTGGCCTCATAAAATGAGTTTGGAAGTTTTCCTTCCATTTCTATTTTTTGGAACAGTTTCAGGAGAATAGGAATTAGTTCTTCTTTAAATGTTTGGTAGAATTCCCCTGGGAAGCCGTCTGGCCCTGGGCTTTTGTTTGTTTGGAGATTTTTAATGACTGTTTCAATCTCCTTACTGGTTATGGGTCTGTTCAGGCTTTCTATTTCTTCCTGGTTCAGTTGTGGTAGTTTATATGTTTCTAGGAATGCATCCATTTCTTCCAGATTGTCAAATTTATTGCCGTAGAGTTGCTCATAATATGTTCTTATAATAGTTTGTATTTCTTTGGTGTTAGTTGTGATCTCTCCTCTTTCATTCATGATTTTATTTATTTGGGTCCTTTCTCTTTTCTTTTTGATAAGTCGGGCCAGGGGTTTATCAATTTTATTAATTCTTTCAAAGAACCAGCTCCTAGTTTCGTTGATTTGTTCTATTGTTTTTTTGGTTTCTATTTCATTGATTTCTGCTCTGATCTTTATGATTTCTCTTCTCCTGCTGGGCTTAGGGTTTCTTTCTTGTTCTTTCTCCAGCTCCTTTAGGTGTAGGGTTAGGTTGTGTACCTGAGACCTTTCTTGTTTCTTGAGAAAGGCTTGTACCACTATATATTTTCCTCTCAGGACTGCCTTTGTTGTGTCCCACAGATTTTGAACCGTTGTATTTTCATTATCATTTGTTTCCATGATTTTTTTCAATTCTTCTTTAATTTCCCGGTTGACCCATTCATTCTTTAGAAGGATACTGTTTAGTCTCCATGTATTTGGGTTCTTTCCAAACTTCCTTTTGTGGTTGAGTTCTAGCTTGAGAGCATTGTGGTCTGAAAATATGCAGGGAATGATCCCAATCTTTTGATACCGGTTGAGTCCTGATTTAGGACCGAGGATGTGATCTATTCTGGAGAATGTTCCATGTGCACTAGAGAAGAATGTGTATTCTGTTGCTTTGGGATGAAAAGTTCTGAATATATCTGTGATGTCCATCTGGTCCAGAGTGTCGTTTAAGGCCTTTATTTCCTTGCTGATCTTTTGCTTGGAGGATCTGTCCATTTCAGTGAGGGGAGTGTTAAAGTCCCCTACTATTATTGTATTATTGTTGATGTGTTTCTTTGATTTTGTTATTAATTGGTTTATATAGTTGGCGGCTCCCACATTGGGGGCATAGATATTTAAAATTGTTAAATCTTCTTGTTGGACAGACCCTTTGAGTATGATATAGTGTCCTTCCTCATCTCTTATTATAGTCTTTGGCTTAAAATCTAATTGATCTGATATAAGGATTGCCACTCCTGCTTTCTTCTGATGTCCATTAGCATGGTAAATTCTTTTCCACCCCCTCACTTTAAATCTGGAGGTGTCTTTGGGCTTAAAATGTGTTTCTTGGAGGCAACATATAGATGGGTTTTGTTTTTTTATCCATTCTAATACCCTGTGTCTTTTGACAGGGGCATTTAGCCCATTCACATTCAGGGTAACTATTGAGAGATATGAATTTAGTGCCATTGTATTGCCTGTAAGGTGACTGTTACTGTATATGGTCTCTGTTCCTTTCTGATCTACCACTTGTAGGCTCTCTCTTTGCTTAGAGGACCCCTTTCAATATTTCCTGTAGAGCTGGTTTGGTATTTGCAAATTCTTTCAGTTGTTGTTTGTCCTGGAAGCTTTTAATCTCTCCTTCTATTTTCAATGATAGCCTAGCTGGATATAGTATTCTTGGCTGCATGTTTTTCTCGTTTAGTGCTCTGAAAATATCATGCCAGCTCTTTCTGGCCTGCCAGGTCTCTGTGGATAAGTCAGCTGCCAATCTAATATTTTTACCATTGTATGTTACAGACTTCTTTTCCCGGGCTGCTTTCAGGATTTTCTCTTTGTCATTGAGACTTGTAAATTTTATTATTAGGTGACAGGGTGTGGGCCTATTCTTATTGATTTTGAGGGGCGTTCTCTGAACCTCCTGAATTTTGACGCTCGTTCCCTTTGCCATATTGGGGAAATTCTCCCCAATAATTCTCTCCAGTATACCTTCTGCTCCCCTCTCACTTTCTTCTTCTTCTGGAATCCCAATTATTCTAATGTTGTTTCGTCTTATGGTGTCACTTATCTCTCGAATTCTCCCCTCGTGGTCCAGTAGCTGTTTGTCCCTCTTTTGCTCAGCTTCTTTATTCTCTGTCATTTGGTCTTCTATATCACTAATTCTTTCTTCTGCCTCATTTATCCTAGCAGTTAGAGCCTCCATTTTTGATTGCACCTCATTAATAGCTTTTTTGATTTCACCTTGGTTAGATTTTAGTTCTTTTATTTCTCCAGAAAGGGCTTTTATATCTCTCGAGAGGGTTTCTCTAATATCTTCCATGCCTTTTTCGAGCCCGGCTAGAACCTTGAGAATTGTCATTCTGAACTCTAGATCTGACATATTACCGATGTCTGTATTGATTAGGTCCCTAGCCTTCGGTACTGCCTCTTGTTCTTTTTTTTGTGTTGAATTTTTACGTCTTGTCATTTTGTCCAGATAAGAGTAAATGAAGGGGCAAGTAAAATACTAAAAGGGTGGCAACAACCCCAGGAAAATATGCTTTAACCAAATTAGCAGAGATCCAAAATCGTGAGTGGGGAGAAAGAGGATAAAAAGAGGTTCAAAAAGGAAGAAAGAAAAAAAAAAAACAAAAAGAAAAGAAAAAAAAAAGAAAAGAAAAGAAAAGAATTTTTAAAAAAAGAAAACACCTAAGAAAAATGTAAAAAAGAAAAAATATATATATTAGATAAACTAGTAAAAAATCATTAAAAAAGAAAAAGGTAACAGTTAAAAAAAAATTTTACCCGAAGGCGAGAAAAAAAAAATGATAAAGAAAAAATTAAATTAACTGCAAGACTAAAAAAAATCACAGGAAAAAAGCCATGAGTTCCATGCTTGGCTTTCTCCTCCTCTGGAATTCTGCTGCTCTCCTTGGTATTGAAACCGCACTCCTTGGTATGTGAACTTGGTCTCGGCTGGATTTCTTGTTGATCTTCTGGGGGAGGGGCCTGTTGTAGTGATTCTCAAGTGTCTTTGCCCCAGGCGGAATTACACCGCCCTTACCCGGGGCCGGGGTGAGTAATCCGCTCGGGTTTGCTTTCAGGAGCTTTTGTTCCCTGAGCGCTTTCCGTAGAGTTCCAGAGGACGGGAATACAAATGGCTACAAATGGCGGCCTCCTGGTCTCCAGCCCGGAGGAGCCGAGAGCCCAGGGCCGCACTCCTCAGTGCGCGCTCAGAGAACCGCGCCCAGTTACTCCCATCTGCCTGACCTCTGGCCGGGCTCCGAGCTCACCGAGCCTGCCACTGGTTCAAGGTAACACGGAGCTGTGAGCTTACTGTCGGCTCTGTCTCTGTAGCCGGCTTTCCCGTTCCAATACCCACAAGCTCTGCGACACTCAGACACCCCCGATCCTTCTGTGACCCTGCGGGACCTGAGGCCACGCTGACCCCGCGTGGGCTTCGCCCCGGTTTAGCCTCTGGAGCGATGTCCCTCAGCGGAACAGACTTTTAAAAGTCCTGATTTTGTGCACGGTTGCTCCGCCGCTTGCCGGGAGCCGGCCCCTCCCCCCCCCCGGGGGTCTATCTTCCCGTCGCTTTGGATTCACTTCTCCGCCGGTCCTACCTTTCAGAAAGTGGTTGTTTTTCTGTTTCCAGAATTGCTGTTCTTCTTCTCTTCGATCTGCCGATGGATTTTCAGGTGTTTGCAATCTTTAGATAAGCTATCTAGCTGATCTCCGGCTAGCTGAAGCAGTCTCAGCTTGCTACTTCTCTGCCATCTTCTCTGTTGCTGTAGTTCTTAACTGTACTGCTTCAATACTACACCTTGTCCAAGGTATTCTCAATCCCTTTTATTCACCTAAAATGTTTCAATTTGCATTGAAAAAATAAAATGGGGGTTGACCAAATTAAATCACATTAACCTGTAAAGATTATCAATACCTCACTCCTTGTAAAGCTATTTGCATTTTCCAGAGAAGAGCTTGTTGATACAAAATTAATGTCTAAATGGTAGAAGCCAAACTGTGGCAAGAGTCAAAATGTCTTTCAAGAGATGAATGGATAAAGAAGACATGGTTCATATATACAATGGAATATTACTCAGCCATCAGAAAGGATGAGTACCTACCATTTACATTGACCTGGATGGAACATAGTATTATGTTAAATGAAATAAGTCAATCAGAGAAAGATATTTATCATATGGTTTCAGTCATATTTGGAATATAAGAAATAGCACAGAGGATCATAGGGGAAGAGAGAAAACTGAATGGGAAGAAATCAGAGAGGGAGGCAAACCATAAGAGAGTCTTGACTCTGAAACAAACTGAGGGTTGGTAGAGGGGAGGTTGGTGCGGGTTGGAGTAACTTGATGATGGGCATTAAGGAGGGCATGTGATGCGATGCACACTGGGTATTATATGCAACTAATGAATTACTGAACACTACATCAAAAACAAATGATGTTCTATATGTTGGCTACTTGAATTTAAAAAAACCCGGAACTTTGCAACACACCTTAAACTATGAAATTTTGTTAATAATAATGTATCAATATTCGTTCATCAGTTTTAACAAATGTAAGATGTTAATAACAGGAGGAACTTTGGGGAGAAGAGGGTAATATGGGAACTCTATACTTGCTGTTCAATTTTACTGTAAATCTGAAACTGCTAAAAAGTTAAGTGTATCAATTTTAATTTAAAAAAAAGGAAGAGTTGTTATTTCTGAGGTGTTATTTGAATAACACTTTTATTGTTAAAACGATTTATAATTGCTTACTTAAATTATTCTGGTGTCATTAGCTATAGTCTATGGTGCCACATACAAAAACAAAACTGAGGTATATCTGAAAAAGTATATGTACTTTTCCATTTTATTAGCATGTGTAAAACACATTATCATATGATTTATTATTAGCGCATTAGAAGGAATTTTAAACAAGGAGTTGATTATTTCACTCTAGATATTTACAATATAGGTATTATAGCAACTATCCATCTAAAATATGAAATAATTAGAGACATTAGCATGGAAAAATATACAGCTATATGTCTTATGTGTGAAAGTAAGTCAAATACAACTTTTATGATATGATAAACAAGTTTATGTTTACATTAAATATAAATATTATCTCTACTTATGAGTCATTTGGATCGATTTCTTGAGTCATCCAAGAACTTCAAGAGTTGTATGATCACTGGAAAGAAAGAACATAGTTAATTCAAAGGAGAGGTAATCCAGATAGAGGGTAATATTGAATAAGAATCTTACTCTAAGGCAGCTCTAAATGACCTCGAGGAAAAATGGAGGACTTCATGAATGTACTTAGCCTGGTCAAAGTGAAAGGTAGAAAAAACAGATAACAAAGAAACAAAATGTCATTGGAAACAGCACAGAGAATTCCCTGGAAAGGAAAAGTTAGTGGAGAGAAGGTTAAAATGTTCAAATGAGAAATGAGTAGTATTTGACCTAATGTTATTTTTATAGATTAGAGACTGTATTACATTCCTGGAGCCGCCACAAAAAAATAACCACAAACTTGGTGGCTTATAAAAACAGAAGTTTATTCTCTCACATTTCTAAAGGCTAGAAGTCTAAAATTGAGGTATATACAGGGCCACTCTCCTTCTCAGAGCTCTAGAAGAGAACCCTTTCTTTCTTTCTTCCTTTTTTTTTTATTTTTTTTTGTTTTTATTTTTTTTTTTTCCCCTCAACCCTAGGATGCTCCCTCCAGGCTCCCTTAGCTTCTAGTAGCATCATTCGAAACTGCACTTCAGGGGTGCCTGGGTGGCTCAGTAGGTTAAAATCTCTGCCTTCGGCTCAGGTCATGATCCCAGAATCCTGAAATTGAGCCCCAAATTGGGCTCTCTGCTCAGCAGTGAGCCTGCTTCCTCCTCTCTCTCTGCCTGCCTCTCTGCCTACTTGTGATCTCTCTCTCTCTTAAATAAATAAAATCTTAAAAATCTTAAAAAAAAAAAAAAACCTGCACTTCACCTTCACCTGACTTCCTTATTTGTGTTCTGTTTGTCCTTTTTT
This sequence comes from Mustela nigripes, assembly GCF_022355385.1. Lineage (NCBI taxonomy): Eukaryota > Metazoa > Chordata > Mammalia > Carnivora > Mustelidae > Mustela > Mustela nigripes. The sequence continues at coordinate 186,243,250 of NC_081557.1, read as the reverse complement.
TTCTCTGGTTTTAGGACCCACCCTAATCCAACATCATTTAGTCTCAATTCTTTCCTTAATTCCATCTACAAAGACCCTATTTCTGTTTGTTTGGTTTTTTTTTAAATCATTCTTTAAAGAATTTATTTATTTATTTATTTATTTATTTATTTAACAGGGAGAATGAGAGACAGACAGTGCAAGAGAGAGAGAAGCAGGCTCCTTGCTGAGTGGAGAGCCCAGTGAGGGGCTTGATCCCAGATCCCTGGGACCATGACCTGAGCTGAAGGCATACACTCAATTAACTGAGCCACGCAGGCACTCCAGGAATGCCGTTTTTTTATGGGGACCTATAGCATGCTATCAGTGCAATTGTGAAAGCTATTAGGAAGGAATAATGAATTATATCAGTAAAGGCATCCTCGGTTAAAAGTGGTAGAATCAAACACACATACTGTTCTGTCCTTAGAACCTCTGTAAAATGACACTAAAGGTACAAAACTACATAAACTGAAAAACAGATAATAACAGGTACCAATATAGTATATGAAGCAGAAGATACCAGTGAGAAGCAAGCTAATTCTTGCCTCAAAAATCACAGAAAATATGGGATAGAGGAACTAGAAACTACAGATCGTAAGGAAAATTTTGACACTGGAAACAGGTGGTAGATAATGTCCAAATTAGACAGATTGAGAAACAGAAGTATAAGCACATTATTTAAAAGTTAGGAGCTCCATACCAGAAGAAACAACAAAGTATCAGGGGAGAGTGACGCAGGGATGATCAAGGCATCAGCAGAGCACTGCTGGTTTCATTTTATGCTTATTAGTGTAATTAATTTTTAATCTAGAATTATGAATAATATTGATAAAGCTTTTTTAAATGTCATGTTAAACAAATGCAACATAGCAACTAATAGCTGCCTCCATTAAACATTAACTTGAGACAGGCACGATGCTTAGCGTTTTATTTGTTCTAAGTCATTTGGCATTCACAACAGTCCTCAGAGGTAGATGATGTTATTTTTATCTAAATTTTATAGATGAGGAAACAGGATAATTTGCATAGATCACACGGTTCTTAAGTAACAAAAATGGGATTCAAACCCAGGGCCTTCTGCTTCCAGATGCTCTTAATTGCTAGACTGTGGAATACTGTGGTACTAGAACATTTGTCTGAGGACACTGGACTTCATAATAATGAATTATATCAGTAAAGGCATCCTCAGTTAAAAGTGGTAGAATCAAACACATACACTGACTGGGTTGTAGGACAAAACAATCCTCTGGTGCCATCACGTTAACACTAAGTTTAAAGGGAAGGAGCTTACTTCGAAACGCCCAGTGAGATATTCCCAGTTAAGAAACAGCAAAGATGGGGAATTTTAAAGCCATAGACCATTATGCTATAAAATGTAAGTGTATCATATATATTGAATATGAGATTCTAAAACATCTAATGATCATTGTCTTAGAATAGAGAAAACATAACTAATAAATATTCTTTATGTTTCTACCTAAGGGTGATCTAATAGGGGATTCTTATTATTTTCCAGTTTTCATTGGGCAGCCCCAGTTCAAGCTACTTATACTGTCATAAATTTTGCTAGCTTAATACTTTGATGTCCCAACATAGAAATTAACACAATCCCCATTTATTCTCAATAGTGTCTCAATATATGATAAATTATATAGTCCCCTATAAAATTTATGAAAGCTGCAATCACTGGCACTTACATACTGACAATCTTGGAATTCTGGAAGCGAGGCACACATTCTTACTAATTATCCATATAATGTAGAACCTATACCTGCTCTGAGAATCTTCTGAATCTTTAATTGAAACATTTGATCGAAAACGGGACTTGGGCAGTTCAATCAACTCTCCTCCTTTTCTCTGCGTAGATGGTTTAAATCTTGGGATCAAGCCAGACATCTTCCTACTCCCCTTCTAACTCCCAATCTAATTAGGTTTCAAACAGAGGAACACCTAGGTGTCCCTTAGCCTTAAATATTTAAATATACTCTTGGGTTTCCCAGCAATTTACACCCCAAACTTCAGCACCAACTTGTAAATCTCTAAACTGTGAGATTCCACCCTCCTTCCCTTCCTGTGAGATTAGTGGCTCCTGTGGGGAAAGGGACACTTGTAAGTTCTAAGATTTACAAGAGTGCTGTGCTTTCTAAGGTGTAAATTGCAAGGAAACTCCAGAGTGCCATTAAACATTTAAACGTGGTAAGCATCATGCCCCTTTATCCTCTGGGGCAGCAGTTACTGAGAAAGAAAAAAACAAGGGGGGGCAAAGCTTGGGTCTCCAAGTCCAGCACCAAAGTGTGAAGCCAGGATTGGAGGCATCCTGGATTCAGTAGCAGTAATACAAGTATGTCCTTAACAACGTGTTCTTTTAGTTGTCATGTTAAGAATTTAACATGATCAATTATTTAACACCTAACTGGTACAAGCCTAGTCTGTAAATGGTTGAAGCACATACATCATTTAAACAGTGCAGCTATTAAAAATGTGCTTAATTTCTATCCCCTCACCATTAATTTCATCCACATTATTATAAGTACATGTAATAACCAAAACTTGAAGCAAATTTAGAAATGGTCTTACCTTAGACAATATACCTATAGATTGGAAATGGAGAGGACCATGGAGAGTGACTTGCTAAAAGTTACAAAGTTAGAGAGCACCAGTTGCATTAAATAAATAAAGTTTGTAAGGGAAGGTCTTTCAAATGTATTTTGACTTCTGGGGTGGAATACATGCTCTGCATAAGATTTTCACAGCCATCCAAGAGAATGTCAGAAAGGCTGTGGCCAAAAATGCTGTTCTTGACCCAAAGATATTCATATAAAGACCAAAATGCAGGTGTTACTGTCTCAGTGCCCATTTTGTGCTGTGAAGTAGGGCCCCAGGATTTTCTCTAGAAGTCATAGTTCTACTTGCCAAATTTATCACCTAAGACTCCCAGGTGCAAATATATACACACAGAGAAATAACCAATTTCAGCTGAAATGTTTCTTGCAGTTAAGTCAATGTTGTTGCCTTTGGCTCCTGAATCTCCATTTCTCCTTCACTGACTTTGAATGAGAAGGAGGTGACAAACTGCACTATTCCAAATGATGAAATCCTAACAACACAATTTCTCCATTTTGGAGAACAGGATAGAATGACTTTATTTTCAAATAATCATACCCTCACTTTTCTAGGCAGGATTACCAAGGCATAGGATAGAATTTACTGGAGGTTTGGAGTTTCAAATCCAGCAGCACTAGAAATAAAGGGAAATGGAAAAACAGATGTAATTCTGAAGCTTCTTGTTGCCAAAAGAAACATGAAACCACTGACATGTTCTCTTTTTCTTTCTTCCTTTGTGTCTTGGTTTGCACCAGGATCTCCTCATGGCCGCCCTGGGCTTTTCTAGCATCTTGGTTACCTTCATGTGGAAAGTCTGTGTGTTCCATATTAAACCCTCCTGGTTCCCATATTGTCCCATCCCACATCTTAATCTCCAAACTAACTACTCCTACTGAGGGATTCCAGTAGTTCAGTTTTCCTTCCTTGTTCTTTTGTTTTAGTTTAGTTGTCTATGCAACTTAAAATTTTTCTTTTTCATTGTTATATTATTTAAAAATTTTCCGTTCTTGATTCCTCCTTATGGTCTTTGGGCGCTATTGGAAATAAATTTTAAAATATGGATTTTAGCCCTTCTAGTTTCACTTACTTGTCTACAGACTACCTCATCACTTTTTCCTTACACATCTCCCTTTTCATTTTCATTTTTCCAGATGTTTTCAAGAATGTTTGAAACATGGAATTTGGAGTTGATTAGTGTGGTTCAAATCTATTACCATTCACCAATTCTGTAATTTACTTAACCACCCAAAACCATATTTTCTTCATGTATTAAATTGAGATAATGATACTTGACAGTGCTGTTACAAAGATTAAGTATAATAATGTTTGAAACAGTCAATCAGAATAGTTGGCTTGTAGTATACACTCAATATATGAGTATTATTATTATATTAATTTATAAGGCAAAGGGAAAGAGTGTTGTTTTTTTTTTATTTCTGAAGGAAAAACGTGACATTTGGGAGATGTTAATATTTAACTGAAGATGAAAAAATCTTAGAGTATACATCTAGTGTAATTTTAAGAACCATTTTGAAGGTGTGGAATATAATTTGCAAAAGAACTTGAGTTGTTGGCCGGGACAAGTTTTTGTTCAAGTCACTATTCTCTCCCTTAATTTGCTATGCAGATGTAGTCAAACTACTTAACTTTTTGATCTTCAGTGTTATCATCTTACATAGAGATAATAGTATGTATCTCATGGCTTGTAAGGATTCCATACAAGACTTACAAAACTGCTACTATATTGTCTGATTGATAATGTTATATAATATTATTGATGTGGGAGAGAGTCTGAAAAGTTTTCACATATTGAGAAGAATACCCATATTAGTATGAATACCTCTGAGCCAAAAGGACACATTTATTTCTATATGCATTGATATTAGTATTCCTTCCACATATTCTGTATAGAGCTATCTGATATTAGTAAGTGTTACTCAAACTTGGAAGAGCAGCTTGATACATTTTATAAACTATGTTATTCAATAAATGCTTCAAATTGGATGTTATATATATATATATGTATATATATATACATATATATACACAATCAAAGGGTTACATTGAATGAACGACCTCCTTCCTATGGGTTTCTGGCTTGTTTTCAAGAGGGATTTCCATGGAACTGCCCAATAGATCTTTTGAGCTTTCTGGATTTGATAACCAGCTCTCTGGTTATATAAACCTGCAGATAAAGTCTTACATTATACATTCTAAAACTACTCAACACTTAAAGGATGAACTGTTTCTTGGGCATATCTTAAAATAACACTAGTATTTAAACCAATGAACACTAAATTGAACGACAAATTTTTGGTTTGTTAGTTTTTAAAGTCGGAATTTGGCATTCATACTGATAAATGTTTTTTCTTATACTGATATTTTACTGCCATAAGAAAAATTAAATATTTCTGAAATAGGTGAATTAATATTTAAGATTGCAGATTAAGCAACTGCCTTAGGCTCAGGTCATGATCCCAGAGTCCTGGGATCAAGCCCCGGCATCAGGCTCCTGCTCAGCTGGAAGCCTGCTTCTCCCTCTCCCACTCCCTCTGCTTGTGTTCCCTCTCACTATCTCTCTCTGTCAAATACATACATACATACATACATGATTTTATAAAGGCATTCCAATTCTAATGACTTTGTATTAAATGTGTAACTAAATGATAAAATTGACTTTATAGTGACAAATACTAAATATCAATCTTCTGTTTTTGTAAGTCCTAGAAATTCAAAGATGACATAAAGATTTTACTTTTACTTTTGTAAAGAAATGAGGTGAGCAATACTATCACTCTGTAAAAGAATAGATACTAGGCACTCTTCTAAAAGCATCAGATATTTTGACTAATTAATCTGTCAAAATGATTTTACAACCTACTGTGTCAAATTATTATTATCTGCATTTTAACGAAAGAAGAAACTGAGGCATAAGGGTATAAGTAATTTCCCCATGATTACACAGATAAAAAGTGATAGATCTGGGATTCCAACCCAATCAGTCTGACTCCAGAATCCAAGCTAATAATAATGTAAAGAGACACAAAGAATAATCTTGGAAATTAAGATAAAGATAGTCCTTTTAATATTAATTAAGAAAAACCTCATTTAATATAAATATAAATCTTACACAGTTATATGTCTTTGAAATGAAAAAAATCCTTAACAGAAAATTGAAACCATATGATTTCCCAGGATTGGTAAATTAATACAACAAATGATCTCTAGGTCTCTCAAAGCTCAGAAGGGCTTAATTAGAGGATATCAATATCATTTAGTTAGTATTAAAATCTCTGAGACTTCTAAAAGAGCTTATTAGTGGGTTAAACTACCCAATATTGGGAAGAAAATGGCTCAACTTATGTACATGTGTTGGAGAGGACCGGGGGTGGGGGAGAAGAGTACGGAAGAACCTGAAGGAAAAATAAATCTTTCCTTCAGTTGGTATATTAGTTGGTAGCAAATAAATCAACTACCTATCATTACTACAGCAAAGCAATTCCTCCTCTTAGTTAGAGACATGCTCTCACCCAGAAAATTATTACTCAGGTTTCAACCCATAGATGACTTAAAATCTCCTTAGGTCATAGCCTGGTTATAAACTGATTTTGCAGCAGATATGAGAAGGTGAGATGAGCTAGTTTAGAATTATGGATTTTGAAAAATAATAGCTACTATGCTAACTGACTTCTGAAGTTTAAGAAAACAATGTTCCTTTTTTGTTTACAATTTAGAATCTGTGAACAATTTTCTTTTTCTTTTTAAAAAATTTTATATGTTTATTTGACAGAGATCACAAGTAGGCAGAGAGGCAGGCAGAGTGAGACTGGGATGCAGGCTCCCTGTTGAGATCCCAGGACCCTGAGATAATGACCTGAGATCATGACCTGAGCCGAAGGCATAGGCTTAACCCACTGAGCCACCCAGGTGCCCCTGTGAACAATTTTCTGAATTTTTTAAATACTTTTACGAATTATCTATCTGAGTGCACATTCTACTATAATTTATACAACATATTTTTGACCCTAATATTTTCTCATCCCCTTAATAATTATTCATGAAATCTCTTATAAAAGCAACGAATTTTTTTCACTGACAGAAAATCTGATATAAATAAAAACTTAATTGATGATAGAAGAGGCGTAGAGATAATTTTCATATGTCGTTAATTCCCACCATTCTTTCCTGATGATAACACTTACTCCCTCTTTATTCTATGGAAGGCAGGATAGTTCCATGGTCCTCTTCATTATGACCCTTAAATACATCCCTTATTGTGTGTGCATAAGATGTCTACATGTTGGAAACACACTCTGATATAATAGATTTCTTCATAGAGGATGAAAAGAGGTTACATCGTTCATTGTTTTTGTATTTACTCTGAGAAAATATGGAAGATATTTACCATGTAAAAGAACAAAAAGAACTGTGACTTATGTTTCACAAATAAATACCTAGTTTTGCATGCCATCATGTCATATTTTGCATGACTATATTTTCTGCCCTCTGGTATGTCAGGATTTTCTACTGCATTTTTTAAGGGAAAGAGAGTTGGCACATTGTGCTATGGAAGGAGATATATGTCTTTAATGCTCACCAGTGTGTAATATTGGCTAATTCATATGTAGGCTATAGATGGGGAATAAAAAGGGACCTGAGCATACCTTATATTCTAAGTCTTCTTGACTTTCTTTGTCTCTGTAGCAACTGGTTTAACACTGATTTTCATTCTTTCCCTGCCCACCAAAACTAATACCTGCTAATATAATGCCCCAATGAGGTAAATACAGGTTGTATTTTTGTTTAATACAAAACTATATTTATACAAAATTGTTTATACAAAATTGTCAATACTTACATTTAAATATCTAAAACAATTTCTGGAATAAAATGGTCATAAAAGTTTTTTTCAGTAAATAAAAATTCCTGGAGAAAAAACTAACAATATCATTTATCCTAATATATCTTACAATTAGTCGACCACAGTACTAGAAATTTTGAGAAGTAGAACATCTTTTTAAACTAGGTTTCTTTTGTTTGTTTATTGTAAAAATATATCTATTAAAATGCACATGTATTATTGGAAGAGCATAATTTGTGAGTAAAATTCATCTTGACAAAGAAATAAAAATATTGATTCATGGGAAACTAAACAGGGACAACCAACAAAACTCTCAAACTTAGGTGGCTGACATTGTTGAGATACCAAAGAGTCCTCTCTAGCTGGCAGACAATAGGACAAACTTTCTGTTTTTGTCTAGATTCTATACATTCTGCCTGGTTCTTGAGTCTATCTGATTGGCAATTGACTGATTAGCTGTTAAATGCTTGACTATTACCACTAAAGAGCTGAACTGATAGCAAAAGGAATTAGACACATAGAACTAGGTATATGAAAGAGCAGGAGAAACATTGAAACAAATGTACTTCTACTATGTGATATTCTTCATTTTAGCTTAAGGCTATGATAAAGCTGTGATTTTTTTTTTTTTTTTCAATCTTGTGCTCACTTCTTCATAAAGTTTTGCAGGAAGACAAAACTGGTTTTTGTTTGTTTGTTTGTTTGTTTGTTTGTTTGTTTTTTTAACAACAATCAGACAATATCTTCTTGGTAGATATTTGACTTTTTACAAAGTAAGCTATTTCATTATTGCACTACCATCAGTCATGCATGGTACATTAGATGTGGTTCTCACATTAGCTGCAAGCATAAGGTGCTAGAATTCCTCTAAACCCTAAACTTTTCAAAATGTACTCAAAAGATCACCTCCATCAGAATGTCTCGGGCTTGTAGTTAAAAATGCAAAATTCTCTATCCTATTCCAGAAGTTTTGAATCAGAATTTTTGAAGGTAGAGTGAAGAAATATGTTAATATATAGAACTAACATATATATAATATAATTTTATAATTGTTACATTAACAAGTATAATATAATTGTAATAAACATATTTCATATGTTAATATTATAATTAACATAATAATCATAATATTAACGTATAAAATATGTTAATATACAACAAATATTTTAATAATTCTCCCAAATAATTTTTACACAGTTTGAAAACTTATCCCAAGAAAAGTCAAAAGATACTTCCTGGCCTCTCACATATGTCAGGGTAGGGACTTAAACCAAATTAAAATCATACAAGTGTTTTGGTATTATCCAAAGTGTGATTATATACTCAGGAAGTGCCTGAATTATCATATAGTAGCAAATGTATACTTTCAGAATGTGTGTCCTCAAATATCTACAGAGTTAGACCAGATGATCCTATTTAATGCCAACATATAAATAAATTTTCAAATGCTTCATATCTTATTAATGTCCAAAATTTGAAATAAGTTGAGATTTTAAATAATTTCTCCTTTGATTTTTTCTGTTTCACTTAATAATTACATCAACTCACAGCTCTTACTCTTGGTTGCAAAATTAAACATTTGTAGACATGCCAGACTGTATCTCTTTTCCAGTCAGATCCATTTGAATCCATGAAGTTCTTTGGCTTCTACTTCAAATAATCAAGCAGCACAAGTCTTGTCAAAATTGTCCCAGTCATGTACAGAAGTTTGTGAAGCATTCAGTAAGTCTAATTCAATTTTAAAATTTGTAACCAAACCCCTCATTGGGTGTGTCTCATTGAAATCAGTTATTTTTTAAACAAAAGTGTTATATGTCCCAATGAATATTTCAATAGTATGTATGCCAAAACCTAAAGTATGGTTAAAAAAAATTTAAAAAATAGAAAAATAAAGACTATTCTCAGCTATTTCCCAAGTATACAAATTAAATTTTCTTGTCTTGAATTTCATATACTTTTCTAATAATAATAGAGAAACTAGTTTGTACCATACTCAGTCCTATTTTTTGTAATACCACATTCTGGTGGAAAAAGAAGTAAGCATTCCTCCAAATTCACTGAACTGTAAATTGAAAACTATAATTATGTCCCACAGTAGATAGAGGCACTCTCTTCCATTACAGATAAGATGACAAAAATAATAAATTTGCTTGTTAAAATTTCAATGAAAATGCTTGAAAAATACATATAAGTACTGTACAAGTGATAAACAAATATGAGAGGAAGTTTAAAACCTTCCCTCTGGGGGCACTGGGTGGCTCAGTCATTAAGCATCTGCCCTCAGTTCAGGTCCTGATCCCAGCATCCTCTAATCAAGCCCAGCATCACAACGGGCACCCTGTTCAGTGGGAAGCCTGCTTCTCCTTCTCCCACTTCCCCTGCTTGTGTTTCCTCTCTCACTGTGTCTCCCTCTGTCAAATAAAAAATAAAATCTTGGGGCGCCTGGGTGGCTCAGTGGGTTAAGCCGCTGCCTTCAGCTCAGGTCATGATCTCAGGGTCCTGGAATCGAGTCCCGCATCGGGCTCTCTGCTCAGCAGGGAGCCTGCTTCCCCTCTCTCTCTCTCTGCCTGCCTCTCTGCCTACTTGTGATCTCTCTCTGTCTAATAAATAAATAAATAAATCTTTAAAAAAATAATAAATAAAATCTTAAAACAAAACAAAAAACACTTCCCTCTGCTTTCTGGATGTTCGATGTGACTGAAATCCTCCAAAAGAACTCATGATGCAATCTGATCATGAAGAACATAGAATAAAATATGCCAGACCACAGAGGCTACCTTATGCTACAAACTAAGCAGCTTTCAGTTTTAAACCCTCTTTCGCTACTGGAAGACCAGCACATGGCAAAAATTCTCTAAGGATACATGTTAAAATCACCAATAGGCCAGGTATATTTGAAAAAGTGTCCACAAGACATTAATTTGTTTTTAATAATTTGAAGTACCTAAAGAAAAATGAGAGGATCTTCTTGGCTGGTGTCTTATAGAGAACAAGAAATCTTTAGAGGTCATGGGTTTAAAATGTTTGAGAAACTGAGTTTCACAGGGTCAAGCTAATTAAGGGCATGGTTCCAAGTCCACCTCATTAACCGTAGACATTGGCAGCTCTTGGAGTGTTTAGTTGGGAGATGACTGAGGTTGGCTTCACCTCCTAAATCATCCGTTGTTAGAGCTTGGAAATCCAGGCTCTATAAAAGTTTTTCCCTAGCACACAAAAATCAAATCTGACTATTTAGAACATCTGTCCACTCCCTTCTGTGAGGAAAATGTCTCTTCTATTTCCATTGTCTTAAGTCAGCATATTCTTTTTGCTTTTAATCTCTCTCTCTCTAGTTTTTAGGGCTAGAAATTAAGCTTCCCTCTGTTCACTTTTTTTCTCTTTCACATATGTGTGTGTGTGTGTTTTCTTTTCCCCAGTCCATTAAAATCGATCATTTAAATGCAATCTAAGTTACATAAGCCATGCCCTCTGCTAGTCATTTGCATTAACCAATTTCCATCAGCAAAATAAAAGAAAAGAAAGGGAGGAAAAGGACATAAAATATTCTTTTCTCTTCTCTTATTATAGCAGACATTTTCCAGGGAATGAGGAATGATTCTAAACTACAACTTCAAGAAGAATTTAGGGGAGAAACTGCTTAATGCCCTAATTTGTCAGCTCAGAACCACTAAATTTTCAATAGTATGATGGAGCCTGCTCTTCAGGCAGTTTTTCCAGGGTGGCAGACCTCTCCATATATATATATATTTTTTTTTTTTTCTCCACATTAAAAAAGTCATATTACCTAACAGACCACCAGACAAATGTTTCAATATCTTGGGTGGTAGTCTTACCTTATAATCCCATACACAATGACTATGGCCACATTTTTATATTACATTTTAGTCAAAAGGCAGACAACACAATATTTATATATCCCTATGGGGTGAAATTCGTAGTGTCTTTTATAAAAGGTGTTACACTAAAACTTCAAAAAAATATAGATTCTATCAATGCAGCACGATGAATATGCCTGTGACTTTTCTCATGGAATTTTAAAATACACAAAGACCTGAGCTAATAAAATTGCTTCAGAATAACAATTGGGCAGTGGATTATAACATTTGCACTGTTGATTCATTCATCAACATTAAGCACCTATCTTATGCCAAGCACTGTGCAAAGCTTTGAAGATTTAAAGAAAAATAAACCATGTACTTTTCTTTAAGAAGTGTATGATTTATTGAGATAGACACATATAGTCACTCTGGTAAGTGCTATATAATGCAGACACTGGAAAGTTTTATACAAGTCCAGAAGACAAGCCAACACATTTTTCCTGAGAGAATAAAAAAGGGCTTGGGTAAGTTCTCTTTCTTTGTTATTTTTATTTTATTATTTTTTATTTTATTATTTTTATTTCAAGTTTTTTATTTAAATTTTAGTTAACATATATGATAAAATTGGTTTTAGGTGTAGAAGGTAGTGATCTATCACTTACATATGACACCTTTGGGTAGGTTCTTAAGGAATAAGGGGAGATGCTGACAACAGTGGTGGGTTTGGAAAGGAGGGAAGGCATCAAGAGGCACAGAAGTAGAATAAGGTAAGTAAAGGAAACAGGGCTTCCAAGGACATGTTTGAATGTGTTTAGCATGGCCGGGATGTGAAGAGGAAGCTCATTAACGTGACATTGGTAAAGAAAAGTTGGATGGAACATTCTTTGAATGCCTAGTAGAGATTACAAATATCATAGAGAACATGGACTGGGAACAGAGCTATAAAAGAGTCAAGAAGGGATTCTGTTGTCATTATTTTAGGATCAGGCTTCCATTCCTAAGCCTCATACCTAAGAAAATCTACTTTTGGAGCTTGAGTGTTGAAGAATCTTGACTCATGTCTGAAAATTTTGTGAGAAAAGTAGAAATCAAAATATTTCTTTTCAAAGCAGTAAAGGGATTTTGGTTTGGTTTTATTTGTTGAAAGAGGAAACTTGTCTCCACCCTTAGAGCAAATTTTTCCCTTGTGGTAAAATCAATTAAACAGGCTATTAGTTTTGCAAATGAGAAGAAAAACCACAAACTGAAATGCATTTGTTTGAGACTATGTAGATCAAAGGAACACTTTACCAGAAAAATGTAATGGATAGTCTTTCTATGTGGAAGACAGGGAGAGGTTTTCTGAGTTTTTCTTTTTCTTTTTTTTTTTTTAAGGATGGATTAAGGTTCACCTGTTGTGTTGCTTTTTCAGGTTTGAATCTCAGCCCAAAATCTTTTTTTACTTGTGTTACTCAAATTTATTTCAGACTCTCAACTCTGGGATGTCAGAAAGCTAAATGTCAGTCTTCTTGATGAGCTCCCTTCCTACAACACTGTACTTTTTTGGGGGGTCCTCTTCATTGCTAATTTCTGGAGTCATGTCTTAAGTGGGAGGCAGGATGTACAGATAGGATGGAGTCTCTAGTCTTTGGTCATTTGTTTACACAAGATTTTAGAGAGGCTTACTACCCTTGTCCCTTAAACTTCTTTAGGGGTGGTGACTACCTGATGCTTCTGGGTCAGCCCAGAGGCCTGGCATATTTATTCTGTGGTCCAATCAGTATCATAAAACCAAATGTTTCTAGGCTTTTGCTTTCTCATTGATGAGTTGATCATCACATTCTATGACATGAATATATTTTGTCTAGTTGTAACATAGAACAATGTCCCTCTAGAGTCTTCCTACCTCCTTGGTAAGTTGATTGTAGCCCAGCTTGGCCTTTTCTGGCTCTGGAGATTTTTCTATTTTGGAGGAACCCCCTTCCATGTGTAGCTAGGAAGCTCCACTCAAAACACAATTTCTAGGGGCACCTGGGTGGCTCAGTGGGTTAAGCTGCTGCCTTCGGCTCAGGTCATGATCTCAGGGTCCTGGGGTCGAGTCCCACATTGGGCTCTCTGCTCAGCAGGGAGCCTGCTTCCCCTCTCTCTCTCTCTGTCTGCTGCCTCTCCATCTACTTGTGATTTCTCTCTATGAAAACAAAAAAACAAAAAAAAAAACAAAAAAAAACACAATTTCTATAGCAAAGCCTATAGGTTTAAATAATCTTCTCTTATGTTTTTTCCCAAGACCATCTATAATGATTCACTGCTTAGAGTATTTATTTTAGAAATTTACAACCCCCCACATACTATCCTTTGAACAAGGAAGCCGTTAGTGCACTAGCTATCTATTTGAATGAGGAAAAGAGAAAGGGGAAACCTGTGAAAAGGTGGAATTAAAAACTCAAAATATTATTTTGATAACTCATCCTCCAGTAAAATCCATGCTTCCTTAAAACAAAAATGAATACTGTTTGCTCTCATACCTAACCCCTAAATTGAAGGTGTAATCTATATTCCTGAATTACATGGTTTATTTAGGAAAGTATATCCTATGTACACAGCATCACCTGGGTTGAAATTTGAGATTACAATGAAGAAATGGGAAAAATGTAGTATAAGGAGACACTTATAAGCAAAGGAAATAGTACAGAGCATTATGAACAATTCAAGGAAGAGACTCCGAAGTGGTAGAAATATCAGCTCTGCTGCAGCTGACTTATGACAAATATGCCATAGTTTTTTTAATCTTTATTATTTTTTTATTTTTCTATTTTTTTATAAACATATAATGTATTTTTATCCTCAGGGGTACAGGTCTGTAAATCGCCAGGTTTACACACTTCACAGCACTCACCACAGCACATACCCTCCCCAATGTCCATAACCCCACCCCCCCTTCCCAACCCCCCTCCCCCCAGCAACCCTCAGTTTGTTTTGTGAGATTAAGAGTCATTTATGGTTTGTCTCCCTCCTGATCCCATCTTGTTTCATTTATTCTTCTCCTACCCCTCTAAACCCCGACATTGCATCTCCACTTCCTCATATCAGAGAGATCATATGATAGTTGTCTTTCTCCAATTGACTTATTTCACTAAGCATGATATCTTTTAGTTCCATCCACGTCGTCGCAAATGGCAAGATTTCATTTCTTTTGATGGCTGCATAGTATTCCATTGTATATGTACACCACATCTTTATCCATTCATCTGTTGATGGACATCTAGGTTCTTTCCATAGTTGACTATTGTAAACATTATTGCTATAAACATTCGGGTGCATGTGCCCCTACAAATATGCCATATTTGGAAAAATAATCACTTCTTATAAATTGAAAAGGAAAAAAAAATTGCTTTCATTTTGGAGCCTTTGAATGAAGGTCCCTATTATATGCTCACATTATCATTAATGTACAGGAAAACATACCTCATTACTTCAAGTGTTTTAGTTGCCAACATGTGCATTTAATATGGGTTTGTCTGAATCAATGTTCATGTGCATTGTTAACAGAAGAAAACATTTCTGCTAGTTTGGTCTAGAATAATTGAGCCCATTTATACTCAACAGTCTACTGGCAACTGACCTGTCTAGGATGCTGGGAGGAATCCGTTTGATGTGGGCCTTCTCCCAACATCTATAGTTACTAGCAATACTTCTCTGTTGTTACATCTTTGTCCTTAGCAGCTCATGGAGAACTTACTCTCCCTTGGCTCTGCTTGGACAGGGTGAAGTGTGAAATTAGTTTGACAATCTGACCGCCCTTTCGTGGATGGTTATCATATCTTTTTCTGATTTGGTCATTTTAATCATTAGTTGTCATGGTATTAGGGCATTCTCTCTCTTCGTGAATGAGTAAAAGTATAATCTTCTCTGAAAACTGAGCGCTACACTTAGATCACATTAATAAGCTACTAATTACTATGTAAAGCAATTACTGTATCTTCCAACATGAAATATTCTCTTCCACAGAAGGCTGAAATTGAGCAAAAAGTTAATTAAGAACAAAAATGATGAGGTAATAATTCAATACTTCAATATGTTAATCAATGTAAGGTCTTAAACCAAATAATTAGACCCAATACAAAATTTTAGAGCTCAACTTACATGATTTAATAAGGTAATATATTAACGTTTAATGAGTAACATATTTTTCATTGTCTTACCTCAAAAAAATGTGATAGTCTACAACTAAGTGAGTAGATCATGTTTTTACAGAATGCTTACAATTCACACTGGAGAGACTGTTTTGAAAGGATTACCTAATAAAAAGGGAAAAAGAACAAGTGGGTACTAATGCATAGCAATACCAAGCATAACTCAGTTACCCTGTCTGGGAGTCAAAATCTATTACACTCCAGTGAAACAGATGGATTTTCTATTTTCCAATTATAGCCTAGGTTTTTACTGAGGTCAATAAACATAAATGTTATGGGCCTTTCCTAATATTTTTTTCCAGAGAAATATATGTATCTGAAGTGTCACTAAGTATATTTCAGTATATAAAAATGGTAGCAAAGATGAAAACATATGAGAATCAGAAGCAACAGTCACCCTAAAGAAACAATGCCATGCATGGAATTACATCATCTTACATTTAATTATTCCATAGGCATCTTGATTAAATCAGTAGCTCCCTCTCATAATTTATGTCCACTTCCTAAAAATGTTTTCCTTGGTATTAAAAAATATTAATATCATATCATTATTTTGAAGGCTGCTCAGTTTTTTTTTCTTTGAAGATTGAGACTAAACAAACTACAGTGCAATTTCTCACAAGTTTATAATTCTAATTCTTTCAGTTTTTAATTTTTAAAATTTTATAGCGGCTACTAACCTCTACTAAACTTAAAAGTTCAAAATTATTTTGAAAATAAGTTGCCAAGCTGATAACTCATCACCCTCAAATTCTTTTAGTTTATAACTCCTACAAACAAAGCCATTATCCTATATAACCACAGCACATTACCAAAAAGAGGGATTGAACATTTGTATACTACTGTCATTTAATCTTCAGATCCTATTCAAGTTGCTTCAGTTGTCCTAATAGTGACTTGTATAGCAAAAAATCTGGCATATAATCATTGACTACTTTTAATTGTCTTGTCTCTTTATATTCCTTCAGTCTGAAATATTTCCTCAGTCTTTCCTTCACTTTCATGGCCTTGGCATTCTGAAGATTGTAAGCTAATTATTTTGTATAATGTATTCAATTCGAGTCTAATTAGATTCAGGTTATGGATTTGGGGTAGTAATATCACACAACGATGTTGGGTTTTTCTCATTGCATCTTGTAAAATGACAAATAATTTCAATCTGTCCCATTACAGATAATGTTTATTTTGATCATTTGATTAAAGAAATGTTAGTCCAGCTTCTCTGCTAAGTGATGCTACATTCTGTAATTAATATAGGCTTTATGAGAAGGTAGTTTTTTTGTTCTTTTTTTTTAAGATTTTACTTACTTGACAAAGAGAGATCACAAGTAGGCAGAGAGGCAGGCAGAGAGGGGGGGAAGCACGCTCTCTGCTGAGCAGGGAGCCCGATGTGGGGCTCAATCCCAGGACCCTGGGATCATGACCTAAGCCAAAGGCAGAGGTTTAACCTGCTGGGCCACCCAGGCGCCTTTTGAGGAGGTAGTCTGAGATGATAAATAACCCATTCCTCATGAAGCTTTCAATATATCCATTAATTTTCTCATATTTGTATTGACTCACCATTTGTTATTTCATTCAATGAATTAAATCCATTATTTCTGCTTTCTTTATTTAGTCCCCAGGAACCCATTTAAGCAGACTTCTCGGGCTTTACCTATTATTATTTTTTTTTAACCTTTTTTTTTTTTTAAGATTTTTCCTTTATGTATTTGACAGACAGAGATCACAAGTAGGCAGAGAGGCAGGCAGAGAGAAACAGGGGAAGCACCGCTCCCTGCTGAGCTGATAGCCAGATGCAGGGCTTGATCCCAGGATCCCGAGACCATGACCTGAGCTGAAGGCAGAGGCCTAAACCACTGAGCCACCCAGGCGCCCCTAGCCCTTTTTTGATACTACAAACACTCCACGTTCACCTTTTTTCTTTTTTCTTTAAAGTTTGATTTAAAATCTAGGCTGCTTCTAGAAGCATCTGGGTAGGTCACTTAGTTAAGTGACTCTTGATTTCCACTCAGGTCGTGATCTCAGGGTGGTGAGATTGAACCCCACATCAGTCTCCATGCCTAGCATGGAGCCTGCTTAAGATTCTCTCTCTCTCCCTTTCTAAAAAAAAATAAATTAATAAAATAAAACTAGGATGCTTCACACTACATCGTCTTATTTGTAAATGACTTACACAAATAATAGAAAAGTTTTCCCATTGAGAAGCTAAACCTCCAGAGCAGATTCACATTTTGATATAATTCATTTTTATTCATAACACATAAATTGTGTAAGACACCAATATGCAAATCTGAAAGAGACATTGTTCCTATCTATCTGGAATTAACAGTGGAAACAAAAAAATACAAAACAGGAAAACAAAAAGCTAGCTAAGAGAAAAGGTCAGATCAAGTTCTAAATGCCAATTGACTTATGAAAACTCAATTTCAGAGCAATGGATGAAAGATTAGAAACATGAGTGAATGTCTGTTGCTTTTTAAAAGATTTTATTTATTTGAGAGAGAACAAAAGCACGGTTGGGGTGTGGGTGCTGGGGGGGTGTGGCAGGGAAGGGGGTAACTGGCAGAGAGAGGGAAAAGGAGGGTCCCAACTGAACAAGGACCCTTAAGCACAGCTCCATCCCAGGAACTTGAGATAGTGATCTAAGCAGAAGGCAGACACTTAACTGATGGAGCCACCCAGGCACCCCCATGAATGCATGTTCAATTTCGAAATGTGTTTTTACCCAGATACTGGAATATGTATGTGAAGACTATATAAAGGATTATTTTCACTTTGCAAATTACAAATGATTTAGAATAACCGATTCATAAGCTACTCTCCTCGCTGAAGGGCTAGCAAGAAAGGACACATTTGGAGAAGATATCATGAGAGTTAAAAATTTTCTGTATGTCTTAGTTTACCCTAAAATATTAGACCTAAGTGGCCACTAAGCCTGTTGTTTAGTTTATTTTTGCTTTTCAGAACACACTTTTCGAGAATTGGCAAAGCTAATCTGAAATAAATCCAATATGCTAATCTTTGAGAGGAACCCATTTACTGAGTGATGAGTAAATCCCGGAGAGCTGAAGTCTGAAGGAGCCTGCCAATAAGAAGCTTGAGACCGGGGCGCCACAGGATCTGCAGCCAGACCTGCCGCGAACAGAAGTAACCATTATGTACTTGTCAGGCTTTATGAGACAGGTCAGATATAAACAGCACGAGTAGCAGCAAATCCAGCCTTTCCAGTCCTCTCTTCTTCTCTGTAGCTGTGGCTAAAACCCGTGCCAATGACCGCTGAGATTTGTAACACCCTTGTGCCAGTAACAGAGGCCAGACGGTCATTAAATTGGACATAAACAAGGCAGGAATTAAGAATGGGGGATGGGCTGTCCGGACCGCCTATGAAACCATCTGGAGAAAACCCAGATTTCTCAGATGTAATGGTAGGCCCTAGAGTTCAAATCTGAAATAAAGGAAGGTAAGCCCGTTTTGTGTGAGGACGGAGAAAAAAAATAAGACATTCACACCATGAAGGGAATGGGATACATATAGTACATTTGAAATCCCCCAGGCTTACTCTAACTTTGCATATATTTACGCATGTATCCCTCACTCTTATTCTATCTATATGTCTGTATATCTATTCACACATGAAGTTGACTAGGTCGGATTTTAATAATTAGCATATTTTAATTAATTAAATGAATTTTACTTTTGTGCAAGAAAACTAAAGAAATCTACCTAAAAATGACAATAATTCTCATAAAGTTTTAAAATACCTCTTCAAATTAAGTCCTCCTGGGTTTAATGGAAGCAGATCCTTCAAGGCACACCACTCAAACCCTCTGTAATATCATCTGTCTGGGTCAGTCCAGTCCAAAGAGAATTGTTCAGGTAACAGTGATCTAAATCAGGTTGTAAATCCAGCCACAGGAAAGACTTCAGTGCTTCTCTATTAATATAGTACATTATCAGAGTGCTGAAGCAAAATCCCATACAGTTAATGTAGCTGCAGCTTCAGAGACCCTTGCTTGCATGGAACACTTCCACAGCACTGAAAGAAACCCCAGCAATTTCATATTAATCATTGTCCATTATATATCTTAAAATGAAGCTCCCCAAACTGTATATTTCAAACCCCAAAAGGAATATGGGAGTAAAAAATTATCCTATTAACTCTTAACCGAATTTATTTCTAGGCAGGGCATTCAATTGTTCAGTCATTCACTCATTCACTCAAATGATGTCTATTCAACACTCACCTGGTTTTAGGCAATAAGGCAATAGGATGAAATTTGTGAAAAAAAGAAAAAAAATAATCACAAAATTTACTTTCGAAGAGTTTGTATTCTAGTAGGAGAAGCAGAAACAAAAATATATAGAATAGGAGGTTAAATTATTATACACAACAGCCTCTTGACCCAACACATATGGGTTTGTAGGAAAGTAAAGAGTTCAGTACAAAAATGCAGTAAGTCATTGAAACACACACTGAACTTCAGAGTGGGCCATGGCTATATTTATATTGTTCCTAAGGTATCTTTTCTGGATAGTGCTGTCTAAATTTACTAGAGGTCTTTAGGGATATAGCTTAATGCACATAAAGACAGGAAATACTTGGTAAACTAACATCATTTAAGCAAGAAAAAAGCTATTATTCATACTTAAATGGCACATTGTGTTTTGGGAGCATAATGACCATTCTTAATGAGGCTGTGGAAAGCCATAAAATGCTACCCAAATCTAGCTGTTACTTCAAAGCTAACAAGGATGTGTTTTTTTTTGTCTTCACTAGGTATCTAGATCTTCTAGTACTAGTCTGAAATCTCACTTCCCTTTAGTACATCCACTTTTCTTGATAATTTCTACTGAGTTTTAAGATGAAGTTCGAAATAAAGCAACATAATATAGACTTCTTCCAATGTCATGCACTGTAATTTTTAATTTTGTAATAATTGATTAATAAGTTCATGAACGCACCAGATCAGGATTGCATTCAAGCACCATGGGAACTGTAAATCTCTTCTAGAAAATAAGTTATATGAGGTACATACAGTATCAGACCCTCTGATGACATTAAGAGCAAACTTAAATTAAAAGCAATTCCAATAAAAGTTGACAATTTTTCAAAAAATATACATAATCACACACGATCTTAAAACAAATTGTTTACCACTGCCTCAGTCATTCACAGAAATTGTGGCATTTGTAAACTTAAGCTATATGAAAAGTACATTCATCTCCCTCATAATGGGAATGTTCATGTAACAGAGGTGTAACCTTGGGTAATTATTAATTTGTGAATCATAAATTCAGTAAAATGCATCAGGTAATAGGCTAGGTTCCTCTTACTTGAAAACCAGTGCAGCTAGACATATAAATACAAGAATTATAGCAGAGCATAGGAAGTACCATAATATAACTAAAAGCAAAATGTGGTCCTAGTCCATTGAAGGTGGAACTAATCACTCTACCACAGGCCATGAAGTGATTCTCCAAGAGGAAATGCTAATGTCTTTCCTTTAAAAAAAAAAAAAAAAAACATTTTATTTATTTATTTGACAGAGAGGGAAATCACAAGTAGGCAGAGAGGCAGGCAGAGAGAGAGAGGGAGAAGCAGGTTCCCTGCTGAGCAGAGAACTTGATGTAGGGTTTGATCCCAGGACCCTGAGATCATGACCTGAGCAGAAGGCAGAGGCTTAACCCACTGAGACACCAAGGCACCCCGAATTTCAAACTTTTAAGGAAAAAGTTGAACTCTCTGACGGAAAAGGAGATTTTTCAGACAGGGAAACAAAATTGCAAAGGGATCTGAAGTCATAGCTAAGCCTGGTGTACTCAGGGAATGACAGATTCTATAGCTAGATTTAAGAAATGGTTTGAGCAGGTGCTGAAGAGGTTAGTAGGGTAAATTGCAGTCAGACTGTGGAAGGCAGGTCACAGTCCCGTGGACAACAGAATGCCAAGGTCAGTTTAAAGCTGGAAAATGGCAAATCAGATTTGTTTTGTAGAGAGGCAATGCTTTGGCAATGTGGGAAATTATATATATTGTCATGGAAGAAGAGTGAAAAAAACCATGACCCGATGGGAGGCATTTGACACTGGACTTGTAAGAGTTGGTATGGCTCTGACCTAAAGGCCATGGACATAAGGACAGAAAGGAGACACCAGGCTTTTAAGATGATGCTGAGCTAGGGATTGTCTAGTATTGAAGGACAAGTTTATGGAAGTCATAAGAGTAATGGAAGGAATATTTTAGATGATAGCTGTTTGTTCCAAAAATTTAGGATTCACATTAATATATAGAGTGCAATAAGACTAGAGAGGAAATCTGTTTTGAACATAGTGAGTTCAAGGTTCTTCCAAATGTGGCTGAGTAAAATAGAAATTTATCTCCAGACCGATAAATTGATATTATAGCCTCTGATTCCTATGCATACCCCATCAGATCTATCTTCTGCATGACTGTCAAAATGACTTGACAAAAATTCAACTCTGACCATGTCATTACTTTTCATCCTTCATTGGTTCCATATTACTATAGGAAAAAAAAACAAAAAAGTTTCAGAATCTGTTTGGGACTCCATAGTCTGGACCCATCTGCCTCTCTAATCCTCCCCTTGGTGTGCTACTTCTTAAAAATATTTGCTTCATGTACATTGATTTGTAGCTCTTTCCCATCTTCCCTTCTTTTATCTTTCTGGCTGTTTATTCTGCCTAGAATGCTCCAACAAGCGAACAATTTTTCTAAGATTCAAATCAAGAGTAGCCTCTAGCATGCCTTTGCTAAAGTTAGACTTGACCATCTCTGTCTACAGTGTGTGTGCCCATCTGTGCACTGTGTGGGCTTTTTAATCCTTACTTCTCAACACATACTCTACTAGAACACCAGGTACAATACACAACATTGTTTTTACTTTTCTTGTGTAATGCACAACAATTGGGTTTGGAGGAAAGGAGAGAAAAAATTACTTAAAGAATGAAGGGGAGTTATTAAAATGCACATACCTTCAAAAATAGTTCAACTCATAAAAATATGTTCTACAGATAGTACGTCTGTGCACAGACACATGAGATATTAAGCTATTAAATGACCTGGAAGAATCATAAATACATATTACTAAGTGAAAATGTTAATTGCGGTGGGGTAAGTGGTACCCATCATGAGAAACAGCCTAAACGACCATCAATAGAAGACAGGTTAAGACATTTTTATATAGCCAAACAGTGAAATACTGCTCAGATATTAATAGAATTTAGTGCATTTATGTATGGTGATATCAAAAAAGAGAGTCAAAGTACAAAATGAATAGTGAAAGTCATTGAGTATAATATGTTCCTGTTTTAATTCAAGGTCAGTGTATTCCATTCTTTGGGCTGCTGGCACAAATTACCACAAACTTGGTGGCATAAAACCACAGAAACTTACTGTCTCCCAGTTCTGGAAACCAGAAGTTTGAAATCAAGAGGGCAGCATGGCTTTGTTTTCTCTAAGACTCTTGGGAAAATCAGTTCCATGCCTCATTTTTTTTTTTTTTTCCTGTTGCATACCAGCTTCCTTGGGTTGTGGTTACATCACTCCAATTTCTGCCTCCAACTTCCCATTTCTTTTTCCTTTGTGTCTCTCTTGTTATTTTTTTTTAAGATTTTATTTATTTATTTGACAGGGAGAGAGAGAGACCACAAGTAGGCAGAGAGGCAGGCAGAGAGAGGGAGAAGAAGACTCCCACCTGAGCAGAGCCTGACGTGGGGCTTGATTCCAGGACTCTGAGACCATGACCTGAGCTGAAGGCAGAGGCTTAACCCATTGAGCCACCAAGGAACCCCCCTTTGTGTCTCTCTTATAAAGACACTTGTCATTGGATTAGGTCTCAACCAGATAATCCATGATGGTCTTATCCCTAATCTTCCATTTACTTATATATGAAAAGTCCTTTTTTTTCAAGTAAAGGAATGGTTCTCCATTATAAATCCATTATATATAGATACTTTTTTAGAACAGTTTTAGATTCATAGCAAAATTGAGGAGAATGTACAGAGATTATCCATATACCCTCTCACTCCACACATGCACCGCCTACCTGTCTATCAACATCCCCACCAGAGTGGGACATTTGTAACAACTGATGAACTTACATTGACACATCATCACCAAAAGTCCATAGCTTACATTAAGGTAATTAATGTAAACTCATTGGTGCTGTACATTCTATAAATTTTGACAAATGTATAAAAATGTGTATCCACATAGAAAAGTGTCACTGCTCTAAAAATCTTCTGTGCTCTGCTTATTCATCCTTCCTTTCTTCCAACTCCCTGGCAACCACAGATCTTTTCACTGTCTCCATAATTTGCCTTTTCAAGAATGTCATAAGGTTGGAATCAGACAGAAAATAAGCTTTACAGATTGTCTTCTTTCACTTAGTAATATGTATTTATGATTCTTCCAGGTCATTTAATAGCTTAATATCTCATTTATTTTTAGTCCAAAATAATATTTCATTGTTTGGACATACCACAGTTTATCCATTGACCTACAGAAGGACATCTTGGTTGCCTTTAAGTTATGACAATTATCAATAAACATCTATGTGTAGGTTTTTGTGTGAACATCAATTTTCAGATCACTGGAATAAATAACACAGAACATGATTGCTGAATTATATGGTAAGAGTACGTTTACTTTTGTAAGAAACTGCCAGACTGCCTTCCAAAGTGTTTGTACCATTTTGTACTCCTGCCAGCAATGAATGAGAGCTTCTGTTGTTCTACAACTTCACCAGTGTTTGGTGTTGTCAGTGTTCTGGATTTTGGCCATTCTAAAAGTTGTGTAGTAGTGTCTTTGTTATTGTTTTAATTTGCATTTCCCAAACAAAAAATTATGTAGAGTATCTTTCATGTTCTTATTTGCCATTCTAGTATCTTTGCTGAAGGGACCATGGTTTGCCCTTTGACCTCACTTCCCTGATGAATCTAAGCGGAATTTCTTCAGCTTTTTACTTAACTAAGCTAGAATGAGAACTTCCAAGCCTCTTACATGATGATTGGAAAACAGAAGTTTGTGTTTTTTATGTTTAAATTTTTATTCTTTTCAGAGTCTTCTGCTTATTTGTATTTAAACTATAACCAAAGTAAGGGTTACACTGGCATAGGGAATGTCCATCCTATGAGGAAATCCTATGAGGAAATCCTATGAGGAAATACAATCCCAGAACTATTTTTAATTGACAGCACTACACTAATTGGCTGAGCCTGGGACACATGCTTATCTGTGAACCAGAGTATAGTACTCTCTGGCCAGCTTGGGCCATGTGCCCAGTGCTATTGTGGTACATACAGAGGAAATAGGGCTACAGGACAATGGGTGGGGAAAACAAAAGTCTGGGCAGGCTAAATGTCACTACAGTTATAATAAATAAATTAATGAAATGTCCTTTACCAGGACACATATTAAACTGATATTTAAAAATGATAAAAGTGATTCTTTTCATAAAGAAAATGAATATAACAGCAGAATAATGTGTGAAAAATAAAAGTTAAAAAAAGAAATACTGACATGTAAGAAGAATGTGTGATTTTGTTGTATGACTCTAGATACTTAAATTAGCTGCTTTCCTTTTCACAGAAGCTGTTTCATTTCTTCCAGTCCTAAGGAAACCTAAGAATAGAAATGGAATATAAAAGAACAAAAATGAAATGAACACATTATGATTATAATCCTGAAGTGCTTATGGTAAGCACATATACTCATGCCTTCCTCTATTTCTTTTTGAAATTTTCTGCACACCCTTCTTTCCTTCTGTTATCAGTGCTGTTGACATCCTCATTCAGTTTCCATCAGCTGTTCTGTGCATGTGTAATAATTTCATGTCTTGGCAGTAAAGCTTGATCTTTTAAAGTCAAGGAATAATTATTATTTCAAGTAGCTCTCCTTTTTCAGTGAGAATCCTTTGGGGGTCTGTCTAGCTTCTAGTCTTTATGTGAATGAGAACATTGTGCTTATGAGCACTGAAATTCTGTAAGATACAGAGAGGTTTCAGGTTCCATTTCTTCCTCCTTTCCTCACTTCCACCCTTCTACGAAGAGCTCTTGCTTTAATGCATTAACTTGAGTACGTGGAAGTAGAACACCATGTATGACATTCAAATTGGTTCTAATGTGATCTATTTTTTTATCCTACCTAAGTTGAAAATTTGACTTATAGAAAGTAAACTATGCCTTATAGGTAACACTGACCAATTTCTTAAAGCTTATTTATTTTTTAAGATATTTATATTTTAAGGGGCACCTGGGTGGCTCAGTGGGTTGAGCCTCTGCCTTCAGCCCAGGTAACGATCTCAGGGTCCTGAGATCGAGCCTGGCATCGGGCTCTCTGCTCAGCAGGGAGCCTGCTTCCCCCTCTCTCTCTGCCTGTCTCTCTGCCTACTTGTGATCTCTGTCTGTCAAATAAATAAATAAAATCTTTTCTAAAAAGAATATATTTTTAAAAATAGTATTCTTAAATATTATTCTGCATTGTCAAGATATTGATTGAGTTTTTGGAAATTCTGAGGATTTCTTTTCTTATGAATCCTATAGTTTTTATCAATAATAGGAAAGCTTATCTAAGACTGTTTTAAGATCCCTTATATATATATATATATATACATATATATGTATATATATGTATATAATTGTAAATGCAGCTTTTTGAAAAAACAGATTAGCACTACAGTTTATGATTATTTATTCATAAAGGTGTCTAATTTCAGGGAAAAAAGGTATTTTTAACTCACAAATACTAGTAATACTCTTGCCAAACAAATATTATATGATTATACATTTTGAATCCTTTAAATGGATTGTGATGTCGGTATTATAAAGTTCTTGGAAAATCCTGACTCTCAGCTCAACTGAGAGACCTCTTCTAATAGGCTGTGAATACTCTGAAATCTCTCCTATATACATAAGGTTTTCTAAAATTATGAAAGTGCCATTAGTTAGTGGAGGGAATGATAGGAAGAGAGAAGGGAAAAGTTTTTCTGCCTGTCGGTAGGATATGTCAAAATCAATCACCAAATGGGATTTAAAAAAAAATTACACATGCTTCCCCCAAACTCAGTAATGTGATTCTGATATAAAGGTCCTATATCATAAGAATCACTATCTCAATGAGCCACTAGAAATATATATTTCAGTCCTCAAGTTTTTGAGGTGATCAAAAATTTGAGAACCACTAAGCAAATCAGGAACATGTATTAAATCAAATTAGCTGCTTGATGGTTAGTAAATAAGCATTCAGATAACTATCTTTTCTATATTCACTACATATTTTCTTGTGTTATAGTCTTTATTCAAACTTGCTATTAATTTTAAATTATGCACATTAATATTTTCAGAATAAATATCTAGGAATGAATTATCTTTTTTAGAATTTTAAACATTTTCAATTATCTTCTTAACAGAGTATGCCATACTGATTATAGGATGATTTGGATTATAAATTATAAATTTATAATTTAAATTATAAATTTCAGGAGTCTCAGGATTGGGTTTGTTTTATGTTCCAACCTCAGCACTGTGTTTAGTACATTGTAGACAATGAAGTTTTTAAATGAAAGAAGATATTTATAGGTAAAAGAGACCACTTCACAATTTATTGTGGACTTTATTCACATTACACAATAGTAACTTATTACATAGAAATTCTAGGATCTTTACAAGTCAGACAACTTAACCTAATTATAGTGTTTTAAATAGAGCCCAGGATGCCTGGGTGCTCACTCGTTAAAACAGAACCCGCTAGGAGATAGATATTAATTTGAAATAGTATGAAGATAATATCCAAAAATCATATAACACTAATAATAAATAAAATGCATATAAAAGATCTTTAAAATATATATTAAGCTAATAGTGTATTATGATGAAAAGCCAGTATTCCAGAAATGCCTACTACTGAATTGCAGAAACCTATTGTTTTCCTCAAACTTAAGTTGTTGTTTTTGTAGAAAAGTAAACACTAAAGCCGTAATAATTACCTGGTAGAAGTAATTTGTTAATGCTTGAAAATAGTCAAAGATCATTCTTACTTAAAATATTAGATAATAGGAAATTATTTTATTAAACATTACCATTATTTGTTATCACAAACTGTTTTATAAGGAGGATGACTGGGAGCTTGCTGCTAAGTCAAGAAAGAACTGTTTCTGTCATCAGAATGGCAGTAAACAAGCAATACAAAATTACAGTTGTGTAAACAAGCTAAAGATTAATGGTTCACACACTTGTTTTCCTTTCCTTGGCCCTGTTGGTAGGTCAAATGACCGTGTAGACCACCTACTCACAATCTCACCACACACGAACACTAGCTCTAAATTTTCTCACTCCATCTTCCCTCAACTTGATTTGTAGCATTTAATGTTACAGGCAAGTGAAAAATAGAGGAGTCAATGAATGGAAAGAAGGAAAGAAAAAGTCTAGCAGCCTCTCAGGTATTCTTTTGCAAGGTGCTAATCATGTACCTAACTTGTGTAATGCTTCAAATTTAGTTCTAAAATCAGTAATAGCCGACTACAGAAATATTAACACTAATTAGCTTTTCTAAATGCCATTTAATTGATTCACACCAGTAAAATGATATAATAGCAATTGATGTCTATGGATTGATATCTATATCTATGATATCTGTTATTTGAGATTTCTTAGAAACTTAGAACTTTAAACAAGAGCACCATTAAATATAATCCTATGCTTTCAGCTCCACCCTTTTCTTCATCTTTAGTGATGTTTTCTGAAAAAACTAACTGAATCTTTGGCTGAAAAATGATTTTTTTTAAAAATTAGGTCCTGTATTTCCTAGATTCATTCTCTTCCTTTAAGATCTATCCTCTTTCCTTTTTTAACGGAGAGTTACTTACCTTTAGCCTTAATTTGGACTTCTTACATTGAAGTTTAAACACAAAATGGAACACTTTTACTTAAAGAACATGTGTTTGAAAGTTTAAAAAAATGGACTAGCACACTGCACTGATTTAATCATTGGAAAAATATTATAGTTTATTGTTTTATGAACTTGTCATCAAACCTGGTATGCTGCTACAGCATTTTGCTTAGAACCCACAGATCTATTCCTTATGGGAGGTATTTTAAATGCCTTCTCTCTTTTAGAGCTATTAGGTAATTTTACTAAGCAAGAATTTTTATTCATGGTTCCAAAGTGCATTTTTTCCCATAAAGGTAGAGAATCAGCAGCAATTTAGTTTATTTTGCAAAGCTCTGTGAGTACTCTAAAAGCATCCCTTCAAAGGCAGATAAAAACTAAAGGTGATAATGAGTACATCCAGATGGAAAGAAAAGATCTCAAAGGACAAAAAAATCACAAAACAAAAATATCTCTAGACTAAAAGGTATTTCCTCTTTCTAATTTAGATGTGTTATAATTTTACAGATTATTTTCCCCAAAACATCTTTTATCTGGTATCTTTCCAACTTTTATTTTGGAAAAAAAAATCTGATTCTGTCCTTTACAAAAATCAAATAGTAGTACTTGTGTTTTTTTTTAGTAGATTTACAAATATTAGATAATTTTTATTTTCTACAACACAGAAAATATGTCTTTTTAAAGAATCCTGATGTTTTTACAGAATGACACAGGACAAATAAAAACAAAAAAATGAGCTAATAGAGTAACAGTCCAAAACACCAATTTGGGGTGTCACAGGAGTATATTCTCTTTGTAGAGGAATCTGACAAGCGTTCCCTCAGAGGCATAAATAGGCAGAAAAATGGATGTTTTACAAAGAAAAATGAAGTCAGTTGGAAGTAGAGTAGAGAAAGTAAAGCAAGCCAAGTTAGGTCATTAAGTTAAGAAAGAAAGAATATTAAGATGAATATGTGTAATATTGAATACCAAAAGAAGAACATTTATTCAATAATAATACAATGTTAGAAATTAATTTTTCATAACATTCAATATTTCAGTATTTATGAAAGGAGAAACATCAATAATTATATAAGGTAATAGATCATTCAAAATCTTTTGAAATTATCAATTTTATTCCATTATTTAAAAAATGCTGAGAAACTAGTTTAGTGAGCAGAGAGGACAGAGTTGCACTTTGGGTCTCCTTATTTACACATCTTTACTAATATGTAGATTATTATTTCTATAAATATTTATTTCAATAGATGTATACATGTTAATCCTCCATGTTAGCTACAAAAGTTAATACAGAGACATATGAATGTAGGCCACCACATTAAAAATCAGGCATTGCATCCAAAAGATAAAAAAAAAGAAGTAATAATTTGGGGCACAGAAGTTATCTATTATAATTTTAAATTAAATTTAGTTGCCCATATAAGCTGTACTATTACATAATTCTATCCACTTATCTATAATTAATATAACTCATGTCCTTAAAGGAAAATTAGAGCACATCAGGAACATTTAAAAATTTTTTAAAAATCACTACCCAAAGAAAACAACTCATACACACATGACCTATTTTTTCTAGTTTCTGTTTATGCAGTGTATCATTACTTGGTTTTGGCTTTGTTATTTTATCATTGTTTTATGTACTTGTAATCATATAATTAGTATTTTTTTCATCTAAACATTTATCATAAACACTTTTCATATTAGTATGAATGAACATAGAAGCATTTTCAGTGATAATATAATCATGTGAATATAGCATATCATACTTATTCTCCTATTAATAAATACGCTTTGGCTTCTTAATATTTATGTAAGATTTTAGTTCGGTGTAAGACTCTGTGATCAACTTAAAAATAGGAGGATAGAGTTAAATATTTTCTAACATAGATTTTTTTTTAAAGATTTTATTTATTTATTTATCAGAGAGACGGAGAGCAAGCACATGAGGACAGAGTGGCAGGAAGAGACAGAGAGAGAAAAGCAGGCTCCCCGCTGAGCAAAGAGCCCGATGTGGGACTCAATCCCAGGATCCTGGGATCATGACCTGAGCTGAAGGCAGCCGCTTAACCAACTGAGCCACCCAGGCATCTCTCTAACTTACATATTATGAGGATAATTCTACGTGCTATTTTGAGGAGAAACAGTAAGAATGGAACCTGTTAGGTTGCTAACTGCAAAAATTCAAGTAAGAAATAATGGTGGCTTGGACTAGGTTCACCAAAGTAAAAACAGAGAAGGAATTATTCATGAGATAAATATTCCTGGTAAAGCCAATCATTTTTGTAGATGTATTAGACAGTGTAAGAGAAAGAAAGAAGTCAAAAATAATTCCAGGGTTTGAGCAAATGAAGAGAAGAAGAGGCTATTCACTGAGATGCGTATCACTGTGAAAAGCTGAATTTTCCAGAGATGAAGGGGTTGAAGTAGGTGTGGTTGGCAAGGTCAGAAGCTCAGTTCAAAAAATATCAATTCAACATCCAAGAGATTTAAAGTAAGGCTTGAATATGTGAATCTGAAATTCAGGAAAGGTGTGTGGACTAGAAATATAAATGTGAGACCCACAGGCATACAAATGGCTTTAAAATTCTGAGATCCTCAAAGAAGAAACTACAGGGCAGAGTTCTAAAGACTGTGCTTGGGGCCTCCAGCATTACGTAGCTGGACAGGACGGGAGGACCAGGCAGAGGCCTCAGTGAATGGAGAAAATCCAAGAGTATGACATCTGGCCATTAATAAACAAATACACAGGGCATCTGGATGGCTCAGTTGGTTAAGCGGCCAACACTTCATTTCTGCTAAGGTCATGATCTCAGGGTTGAGAGATGAAGCCAGCCTGTTCTCTCCTTCTTCCTCTCCCTCTGTCCACCTCCCGCCATCTGTGCCCGTGCGCACATGCACACTCTCTCATTCTCTCTCCCCAATAAATGTCTTTAAAAATATATATACAAACAAAGGATATTAAAAATAAAGAGTGATCAATTTAATCAAATGCTAGATATAAATCAAAGCAAGGTAATAGCTGAGAACCAACTGTTGAATCCAGCAACATGCAGACATTTAAAATTTTATCATTTTCCCACTATGAAGTTAATACATGCTTGAGAAAGGCACATAGAAGACAGTAGAAACATTTTTAAAAGAACAAAAAAAATACAGCTTTCGTCAGCCCTGCCACCAAACAAAGCAACTGCTGCTAATCTTACGAGAGAATAGACAAGAAGCCTGTAGACAACTCTTCACATGAATAGTGCTGAAGGGGAACAGAAAGGAGGCAGAAGATTGGGCAAATTGGTGCAAAGAGTTCTTTTCAGTTTGTTTCTCTTAGGATTGTGGAAACAACAGCATGTTGCTATGCAGATGAGAATGATTCCAGGGAAAGTTGATGATTTAGGAGAGAAAGTGGAGCGGTGAGGGAGGGATAGAGTGGCCTAGGTGAGAACAGGAGACATCTGCTTCAAGCAGGAGCATGGAGAATTCACCTTCGTTGATGGGCAAAAAAATAAAGAATAGCTGACGAGAAGGTAGATGTGGTGTTGGGAGCTTGGAGAAGTTCCTGTCTGGTTGCTTTTATGATCTCACTGAAATATTCATCAAAGTCATCGGCCAAAAGTGAGATCAGGGAAAGAGTTGTTTGGGGTCTGAGTATTGTGACCACAATTTGAAGTTAGTACAGTCTGCCTAGTTGAGAGGTTTTATCCAGCTATTTTCTGCTACCCATGTTATTTATATTTTCGCATATTAATGTTGCCATATGTTTTTTCAGGATTGTTTTTCCAAAAAAATGAAGCATTAAAATGGATCTCCTTCATCTACTCTCTCATGTGCTTGATTCTTTGAACCAATTTTGTAATGCTTATAGCTCAGTTATCCACTTTTTTGAGGTGAACAATCAGAACAGCATTTAGCTCAAAACAGGATTTTGTAAAGCAAGGTAAGAGTTGGGAAGATTGCTAGAAAATATCCAGGAAAGGAATGCTATATGCGCCAAGTGTCTATCAATTAATTTACTCCTTAATTCAGTGTTTCTATGTGTGTATGTATGAGAGGGTTATAAGTCATAAGTGTATGACACTCATATGTAATAGAATATTTTCATTGGTACAAAATTTTATTCTATTTATCTATATTATTTTACAAGGCAGAATCATTCCAGAACTCGACGAATTCCTACCTAGGCTGGAAGCATACTGACCTCTGGAGTAGAGGTGAAGCATAATATTTTTCTAGTGGAAAATAAGACCAAGGTAGTCTTCGTTTTACTCTTATAAGGCTCCTTCCAAGTGTATGATATTAAATAGAAACTAACTTCATGGGGCATGGGGACAAGTAATCATTTGTTACTCTTTTATTGATTTGCTCTTAACTTACCTAAAAATTAAATTTAGAAGTTATAATTTTCCTCCTTTAATTTAAAATACTGAGGTAGTTTGAGCAAAATATGGTCACAACTTACATTTTGTGCCAAGTGTTAATATTTATTTTATCCAAGGGAGTTCTCTTAGCCAATATTTAAAGAAAACATATGGTTCTTTTCCATGGAAAATACTTAAAATATGTCTTTAGAAATTTGAAAATAATAACAATAAAAGTAATCTATCAATCGTGCATTTCCATGTGCTCAGACACACACACACACAAAAAAACACAAAGAGTTTTATTTTCTTAGATTTTGTCCAGCAATTGTAAAATTCCACATTTCGTTTACTTTTGGAATTATTTGTCTTACCATTTTGATTAAATTTTGACCATTAATTTTCTTAGTTGTTTTGATTATCTTACCTCATTTTTTCATTCATAAAAAGTAATAATAATATTATTTTAAGTTGCCTAGATAAGCTAAGCCATAACCACCACTTTTTAATACTTTATTAAATATATAAAATGCATTCGCTCATTATAAATAATGAGGTTGCAGATAGTGTACATATAAAACCAGTATTTTAAGTTATCAAAGTTAAACTTTAATAAAAGGCAAATTAGAATTACAAGGTTTTCTAAAATGTTTGCCGTTTCTTTATTTAACTTTTCATTTTTAAACATGACTTTTTTTTTTTTAAATCTCATGACATTCTTTTTATCTTGATATGTGGAGAACTGTGAGGACCATGCTGAATGGTATCATCATTTTTTATTCCAGTTTCACTTCATCAAATTTCATAGATAATAATGGAAAGAAAGAGAAATAGACTCAGAAAAACAAGACATGAAAAGATTAAGTATATTAGTTTAGATTAAATATAATGGAAGCATCTTCAAAGAAGAAATATATCATATACATAAGAAAATATGAAATAGTTATGACCTCTCAAAAGTCCTCTGGATGAGTTTCCCCACACATTTTAGAAACTTACATCCTTTATTTGAATGGTACCAGAAATTCCATGAATTTTTTTAGGATCTAAAACATGTTCCTTTGTAATAAATGAGTATTTCTATCTATTAAATCAGTGCATTACTTCAGGAACTTAAATGTAAGAGAACTCAAGTGTTTAAGGAAAACACATGTAAATAAATTTTAAATATATGCACTTTGGGAAAAAGTTTATAGCAAGTAATAATAGTAGAAAGTAGTTTAGGAATAAATGTGATACTCAATCACGTATAACAGATTATAAAATTTTGTCAGCAAAACTCTATGCCTCATTCTGCATTACCATATCCTGGATGCTTTTTTTGATCACTTCTTTCCACATAAGATCATACTGGGACAAATGCTGGAATCCATAGAGATAGCCTAAAATGGATTAAGAAAAGAAAAAGGGGAGAAGAAAGAAAGAAGGAAGGAAGGAAAGGGAGAGAAAGAAAGAAAGAGAAAAAGAAAGAAGGAAGCTCATACATTATTTACATTAATAAATGTAGGTTGGTAACTAATCAAATTACCACTTAAAATATTACCTTTTTATTTCTATAAGTTAATTTAAAATACTATACTATAATACTATTCATTTTCACCAGCAATATAAGAACCGTCATTTCACTCTTCACTGTTAAAATATCTATAAGGAAAGATTTTTTTCAAAGAGTATTTGAATATGTGTTCCTCCTAATTTGGTGAAAAATAATACATTAACTGATAGAAATAAATAGAAAAAATGTTATGAACAAGATCACATAACCTGTTTTTGAACATTGAATTCTTAGATATTTTTATCTAATATCCTAAGTATAAATTTAAATAGAAAAGATATCAATAGGGGTGCCTGGGTGGCTCAGTGAGTTAAAGCCTCTGCCTTCAGCTCAGGTCATGATCCCAGGGTCCTGGGATCGAGCCCCGCAACGGGCTCTCTGCTTGGCGGGGAGCCTGCCTCCCCTTCTCTCTGTGCCTGCCTCTCTGCCTACTTGTGATTTCTTTCTGTCAAATAAATAAAAATCTTAAAAAAAAAAAAAGAAAAGATATCAATAGTTTATGTAAAAAAAACATATTTGTAAAAGAAAAGTTAAAAGGTTGTTATCCTGTGTATTTTCGTGACATGCTCTCCCTAGTCAGCCTAGGCACACCTGCTTCAAAGGAATTAAAATAATAGAGTGGAGTGTAAAAGGAAAAATAAAACAGCAATATTCAAATTATATTGTAGCTATGAACTTTCAAGAAGATATCAGACTTGAAAGTCTAGCATTGCTGATGAAGAAATTAGTTTTTATTTTTTTACCTCCCATTTTAACCAATCAAGATCAAAGGCTGTGAACCAGACAGGCTGATAGGAAGAAATAACCAGACGCTCTGAATCTGCTTGTTACAGGGAAAGTACCAGGCAAAGAAGCTGTCAGGTAGATGCCCTAATATCTCTCTCTGGATTTGACCTTCTGGAGTGAAAGTGTCAGTTTGATTAGAAAACTGAGGACAAGGAACTCCCGTCCAGTTTTCCATTTGGGACACTTGGAAAAAGATTGCTATGAGAAGGACCTTGTGCCAGCTTGAAGAGTAGCATTACAGTTATGGGAAGCCATAGGGAAATAGATTCTGGAATTAGCTTCCAAGCTTATCTTAGTTCCCATGTGGCAAGAACCTTCCAGGGTAGAGTAGAGTGCCTGAACCAAGGATCCATACAGAAGAATGGTAAAGTCTGCAACACATTTAGGGCTGAGTAAGTAGGGAGCCATTGGTTAAGTAATTTCATTTTGTATTCATCAGCCCCAGATGTCAGAAGCAAATTCCAACAGAAGATCCAGAGAATGGACCAAGCCAACCAAATACTGTGGCAGACACAGAATACCCACTCTGCAGGGGAGTGAAACCCAGTAAGTATCTGATGGATGAATCCAAAGACTCTCTTTTTTTTCCTTTGTATGGATATAAATGTCCCCAGCTGACCCTATCTCTGAACTCTACTTACTTAACACCATCCTTGAGAATATCAAGTGCATGGAGAAAGTGGAAATAACAGTCAAGATCTCGTTTTCCAAAGACTGAGTATTTTCTTAGAGGACTATTAAAATTATTGGGTTGGATTAAGTTTTAAATCAAATTGGTCCAAATGTAGCTTTTTATTTCCAACTAATCATAAAAGAAGTCAGAACTATTATAGACCAAATAAAACAAAGAAACATTACTGCTGTCTTCTGATTATAATGTTTGTCTTCTGACTATACTGTTAGCATCAGTGGCATCTCTGTGACAGAAACACCAAATGAGCATTAAAAAAACCTGTCAATATTGCAAAGGTTAAAGATTACTAAAACACTCCAGGGAAACCTAGAGAAAGGAGAACTAGAGAGTAACAATCATCAAGTTTCTTGACTAAATGAAACACTGTTTTAAGTATTTTACCTACACACACACACACACACACACACACACACACATATATATATATATATTTTTTTTTAATTTTCTTTACCCATTTACTATTTTGCAACTGAGGCTGAAAAAGTTTACGTGATGTACTTGGTCTTGGACTTCAAAATTTTGACTTTATTATTCCTTTTTTTTTAAATTAAGATTTTATTTATTCATGTGAGAGAGAGAAACAGATGGTGATAAAGATATTGAGAGAGCACACAAGCGGGGAAGAGAGGGTGGATTAGGCTTCCTTGGAGCCTGACATGGGGCTCGAACCCAGGACTCTGGGATTGTGACATGAGCTGAAGGCAGATGAGCAATCCTGGTGCCCTGACCTTATTATTCTTTTTCTGAACTATTCTGTTGAGGTGCCTGGGTGGCTCAGTGGGTGATCCTCTGCCTTCGGCTTAGGTCATGATCTCAGGATACTGAGATGGAGACTGAATCAGGCTCTCTGTTCAGTGGGGTGTCTGTTTCCCCCTCCCCCTCTGCCTTTCTCTCTACCTACTTGTGATCTCTCTCTCTGTCAAAAAAAAAAAAAAATCTTTAAACTGTTCTGGTAAGAGACTAAATGGTACCAATCACTAACTTTATTTATAGTCATATTTTAATTGCTATATTATATTGTTATTTAAATAGCTGTACTTGTATTGTTCAAGGTGTAGGGTTTAGTTATTTATAAAAAATTTTCTGTAATAAAGTATGGTTGGAATCAAGTATCTCTGCCTATTATTTGGTTCAAAGTAAATAGATGAGTATGGGTAAGAGAGGTTGAGATTATAATTTGTTAGAGAAAAAGAGCTGTAATTTTTTTAAAATTTTTTAAAATTTTTTTCTTTTTTTATTAACATATAATGTATTACTAGCCCCAGGGGTACAGGTCTGTGAATCACCAGATTTACACACTTAATAGTGCATACCTTCCCCAGATTCCATAACCTCACCATCCTCTCCCTAGCCATCTCCCCTGGCAACCCTCAGTTTGTTTTGTGAGATTAAGAGTCACTTATGGTTTGTCTCTGTCCTGATCCCATCTTGTTTCATTTATTCTTTTTCTACCCCCCAAACCTCCCACATTGCCTCTCAACTTCCTCATATCAGGGAGATCATATGATAATTGTCTTTCTCTGATTGACTTATTTTGCTAAGCATAATACCCTCTAGTTCCATCCATGTAGTCACAAATGGCAAGATTTCATTTCTTTTGGTGGCTGCATAGTATTCCATTGTATATATATACCACCTCTTCTTTATCCATTCATCTGTTGGTGGACATCTAGGTTCTTTCCATAGTTTGGCTGTTGCGGACATTGCTGCTATAAACATTTGGGTGCTCGTGCCCCTTCTGATCACTACATTTGTATCTTTAGGGTAAATACCCAGTAGTGCAATTGCTGGGTCATAAGGCAGCTCTATTTTCAACTTTTTGAGGAACCTCCATGCTGTTTTCCAGAGTGGTTGCACCAGCTTGTGTTCCCATCAACAGTGTAGGAGGGTTCTCCTTTCTCCGCATCCTCGCCAACATCTGTCGTTTCCTGACTTGTTAATTTTAGCCATTCTGACTGGTGTGAGGTGGTATCTCATTGTGGTTTTGATTTGTATTTACCTGATGCCCAGTGATGTGGAGCACTTTTTCATGTGTCTGTTGGCCATCTGGATGTCTTCTTTGTAGAAATGTCCATTAATGTCGAGTTGTAATTTTTTTAAACCTAGAAAACTATAAAAATAACTTTTATAACATTATATAAAAACAAAAAACACATTTATCTCACTCCCAAATTATGAGATAACTACACTGGAGATTAGAGAGATGAACTGAATTTATTTGAAGAGCTTCAGTTCCCTACAGTATGAGGGAAATTATACAATAAGTACACCAAACTTGTAATAGTATAATTTCATTTTTTTAAGGCTTTATTTATTATTTATTTGTCAGCAAGAGACAAAAAACACAAGCAGGGAGAAATGCAGGCAGAGGAAAAAGCAGGCTTCTCATAAAGCAAGGAGCCTGATGTGAGATTTGACCCCAGGACTCTGAGATCATGACCTGAACCAAAGGCAGACATCTATCTGACTGAGCCACCCAGGCATCCCATTCAATAGTATAATTTCAACACTCTAGCTGCATGAAGAAAATGAAAATAATTTCTATTAATAGATTCTACATTAGTGGGTACATAGGTGCCTCAGTCACTTGAGCCTTTGACTCTTAATTTTGGCTCAGGTCATGATCTCAAGTCTGTGGGATCTGGTGTGGTGGGTGGGCTCTGCTCTCAGCAGAGAGTCTGCTTGTCTCTCTCCTTCTGCTCCTCCCCCTAGTCCCTCTCTCTTGCTCTCTCTCTCTCTCTCCTTCAAATAAATAAAAATGAAAAATATGATTCTACTTAATAGAGCTAATAATTTCTATTAATAAATTCTATTAAAATGGATAAAAGATCTGTTATGATTGATCTTAAGAGAATATTTAAGACCTCACAAGAGCTATCGATATATACTCTTCATTCAATGAGTTCTGTTTTATCACTAGGTTCCCTTAAGCGGCCATGCGAGCACATCCCAAAGGTATCCATTACACATGCACACCCAGAGTTTCAAAATAGTAGACAACCAACAAAAGTGTTTTGTTATAATCTTAATTACAGGTGTAGCTAGAATATATAGGTTTAGGAACAAACACAAATTATTTGTTAAACGTTTAACTAAGCTTATGGAAATAGAAGTACCCAGGCAAATTTTAAACTAGTTACAGAGCATTCAGAGTGAAATGGGCATAGGTCTATGTTTTTTTGGGAAAAGTAAGTCATTTTGGTTAAAGGAGTTTCTCCTGTAGGTTTTCTATTAATTTTTATTGTATTCAGTGCATATATTAAGCTACTGTTATTGATCTTTCAAATCTAATAGGTAAGGTACAAACTGAATTATAGAGTATGTAAAATTTATCTTATAAAAAGTTAATGGAAGACAATGTTGAGATTCCTCAAAGTTAGGACTTTTGGAAGTAAGTCATCTGAAAACAAAACTGAAATATAAAATAAAAACTATTATTTTTTAGAAGAGTGAGTGTTCAGTAACATAACTGGAATAAGCAGGATAATATTAGAAAACAAAACTATAATAGCTATAATAGAAAAGTAACCTGCAGTTAGTTCAAAAAGATTATTTTCCAACAGCAGGTATATTTATTTTTTAATTCTTTTGTAAAAGTTAAGAGACCTGATTCCAAGTGAAAGAGAATATGTAAGAAAATATTGTTCCTACTCTAATTTGAACTCTACGGTAAGTAAAAAGTCAAGTGTAAAAATTTTTGGATTGAGACTTTGGAAACCGAGTTCAAGTTCTGATGTAGTCACTGGGTAGCCCTTGAGTAAACAAATTAACCTTTCTGTGTCAAGGTCAGAAAACAAAGATGTTAAATTACGTTATCACCAAAGTAACTCCCAACATTAAACATTGATGACTCTGGGACTTCCAAAAGTCTGGAAAAAGTAAAAAATTGAGCTAAATTATTTACCAGTGAAGGCAACTATGTAAGATAAAGGATTTTACTGGAGAAGATTTCTAAATCTTCTGTAGTTTGCTTAATGATGAATCAGCAAAATTTAATTTAATCCTCTCAGACAAACATGGGAAACAAAATGCCAAATAATTTCCCCATCTCATTTACTGAAATTTCATCCAGATGTACTGTTTCATCCAGACATACAGTAGAGACAGTTCAACCCTGGCTGTGCAGAGAGCAGTTGGTGATGAGAACCGGGCACGAACGATAGCCCAGCCCTTAGCGTAACAGCCGGGCATACCGCGTGAGTGTTGAGTCTTACTCTTTGTCATACTCACATGCAATACTTTAATGGAAAGGAAACTGAAACTCTTTCTTTCACACACACATACACATGTACACAAATTTGCTTTCCACGATTCAGATTCCTCTGAAATATTTAGAGCCATTTCAGCAAAAAATTAGGAATCATTCCATTTACCATCATGAGAAATTAGATAAATGTGACTCTTGCAAATGACCAAAAAGGAGAATTAAAGACATGTGTGTTCATTATTGTTACATCAGGCTAGACATAATAGTTTGGCTATCTGAGAAATTGTTCAGTCATTTATTGAGAATTTACTGTAGCCAAAACTTGTGGGAGGTTATGGGGAAAAGCAAGGTAGAGATGGCCTCTGCCGTCAGAGAGTATCCAAATGAAAAAGACACACACATTAACAATAAGAAAATGACTTAGTAAAGGAGGGGTTAAGATGAAAGAGAAGTCAGAAAAGCTGAACCGAATTAAGGTA
This sequence comes from Mustela nigripes, assembly GCF_022355385.1. Taxonomy (NCBI): domain Eukaryota; kingdom Metazoa; phylum Chordata; class Mammalia; order Carnivora; family Mustelidae; genus Mustela; species Mustela nigripes. Next base: position 186,202,797 of record NC_081557.1, on the reverse strand, counting down.
AGCCTGAAAAAAAGGAATTTAGAGTTTCACAAATTCAGATTTTAGGTGTGATTTGGTTCAAGGCTCAAGCAAAGGGACCTGGCCCTGGTTTTTCTCACTCTGTTTCTTTCTGTTTCTGGCTTCTCAGATGTTGGTTCTGATCTCACCCCTCAGAACTATAAGGTAGTTGTCCATAAATCACAGTGGGTAAAAGAGTTTCTTGCTCTTACTACTACACAAATGTCTATGGATCAGCTCTCCGTTGCTCAAATTTAAATATGCACACACTGGAAACAACAGAGCTGCAGAGCTGATGCACTCAATAAAAAAAATAAATAAATTAATTAAAAAAAATAAAAAGATTAAAAATGAGAGGGGCATATGCCAAAGGAAATTTCTGGAATTGCTTTATAGAGAAAATTGATGTTGAGTCTCACACACACACACACACACACACACACACACAATTGAATGCCACATTTAAGGAGTAGAGTGAAGAGGAGATAAGGCTCTTGATCTAAATCAGATTGTCTGGAATTAAATCTGGTTCAAACTAAGAAATACTTTAATTTTTATAAGCCTTCTTTTCTCATGAGTTGAATGATGATAAAAACAGTTAAACAGCCTAAAACTATTTGAGGATTTTGTGACAATCTCTGTTAAGAGTTAGCACAGGCATGGTAGTTAGGAAGTAGTTCATAAATATAAACTATAGTTATTCATTTAGTTTTCTAACTGCTTACTTTTTCTGCAACATGAATTCTGCCCTTTATTGCTTTCAATGATAACTTAAGTTCAACTATTAAATTTTTGTTCGATCATTTTTCCTTACCTCAAACACCCCTATTGCCACCTAATTTTGAGATCCTCTTATGTTATACTAGCATCTCAACCTTAGCCTGCATTTTAATGACTGCTCCATCATATTTCATAGAGGTTGTAGCTGTTCCAGCTAGTTATGCAACAATACAATGGGATTCAACAATAGATGCTATTTGCACTCAATTGTATGGTCATGTGGCTTTGCTTGGATCTAAAAGCTCTTCACAGTGAGAAACTGCTCCCTTGCAGTCAAAGAAGAACACAACAGTGAAGCTAGGTAACATCCTTTCAACTTTCTTTTCAGAAGTAGCACCCATCACTGCTCATGTTTCTTTCACTAAAACAAAATGTAATTAAGGCTGACATTATCAGAGCAGGAATAAATAATACTCCTTGCAGAATAGAGTTAATATTTTGATAATAAATTATGAAATCTGCTACAGGAGGCAAGCTTTTTATTTCCTTCTTTCTCTTTTTATGGACAAACATTCTCAACCCCTGAGGATCATTTAGGGATATTTTTCAATCCAACTGTTACCCACAATACCGACTTTAGTTAAAGATTCAGTTCGTGTTGGTTCACAAACTGGCCCCGTATGCAGAGGTCAAAGAGAGAGTGTGGACAGAGTCAGGCCACTTTAGACTGATAGGTGGCAGTATTAATAAGTGAGAAAACTTACTTAGAGACTTATCTCGAATGGCCACAGGATGAGTAAATCTCCACATCGATACACCAGAATCTTAAAAATTTATATAGGCGCCTAACTTGGGTTAGTCACATACACTGTCCAGATGGTCTCAACAGCACCCTCGTCTCTCCAGCTACCTCTTGGAACAGCTCCCACCGTGGGAACAGTAAGCAGAATGTACATTCCAAGGGCAGAGGGGGGGTGAGGAGCCTTTGATTGTTGGGGTCCAGCTTGTAGGTCAACCACTGCTGATCTATTCTGATGAATTCCTCCAGCATCACACCTCTGTGTTTGATAATTACTATTAGAAAGTCCAACGGGATGCCTTATTTATTTATTTAACATAGAATCTTGTGGTTGATCCCATTTAGAGGTATGCCCTTCCTCCTTAGGAGGAAGTAAATACTATTCAGATACTGAAGAGTAAATGCATGGATCATTGATATCTTGGAGCGGGGAGAATCCCCAAAGCCCTTCAGTGGGTTTGATGAGATCAAAACTGTTTTCAGAATAATTCTATGACAAATTACCTATTTCCCTGGGTTAACATTTGTGCTAATTGTATAAAAGCAAGGGTCAGTAAAACATCTTGTATTTTTGGTACCAATCAAGACAGTGGAGTCAAAATATGCTATATTCTTCATTCTTTATTCTTCATTACCACTCTAATTTATTTAAATCCAATTTCACTTTATTATACCCCTAATGGAGCAGTCAATATTAGTGAGTCCATTTTTATTTATTTATTTATTTCATTTTATTGAAGTTTTACATCTGAACCTCACACATCTATTTAAGTTTTTGTGATAAAATGGAAAGTTCACATAAGCATTTCTGCACATTGAAGTAGGATGGCTTTCTTGAAGAAAAACACTTTGCTCAATTGAGTTGTGAGCTGAACTGAACTAGCTTTTTTTTTTTTTTTTTTTTTTTTTTTAAGGAACACCATTTTTACTTGGGAAAATAAAAGCAGAAAAAAACAAGGTTATTGAGATTTGCATATTTGGCAGACATTTTCTCAAAAATGAATGACGTAGGCATGTAATGTTAAAGAAAGCAACTGACAACCACAGCAAATTTAAGCTTCTAAGTGAAAACTCATAGTTTTAAAAGATTTCCATCTGTTACCATAAGCTTGACAGTGTCTCAATATTTCAAGGCTTGTCTTATATGAGTTTGGTAGTGATATTAATAAACATGATACTGAAAGTAAAATATGTAAAATACTATTCAGATACTGAAGAGTAAAAAATGTAAAGATCTAAGAGATCTCCTTAACTTTGTGAACCAATATTTTCCAAGTAATACGTGTCATACATGGGTAAAAGTTCCATTCAATGTGCAAGATAGACCAATGGGATTTAAATGTGACAGTACCGAAAGATAAAAAATGTATTTTCAGGTTTTACATTACAAACGATTTAAGAAATTACTTGTTGAGTTTTGTGTAATACCTAAGAATAATATCCACTCTTATCTGAAATGGATATTAAAATGCTTTTACTTTTTTCAGTTATTTATCTGCTTTCCTTTTTTCCTTCCGTCTTATTCTCCTTCCTGCCATCTTCCTTCCTTTCTCTCTCTCCTTCCTGACTGCCTCCCTTTTCTTTCCTCTTTCTTTCTTTCTTTCTTTCTTTTTATACTGAGTAACTAAAGGTGTTTTAAGTAATTATTGCTGATTTAAAAAAACAAATTATGAGTAACTAGTTATATCATTTAGTGTCTATTACACATGCATTTCATACATAACTATAAACCTATTTTATGTATGTTTTACTTTGCATTTTTAAATATTGTTGAAAATTAATGAAAGAGATTTTTACAATGGAAAATACACTACATATCTGAGTTCAACTCTGGACCTGACAAATAAGTTGGAGACTCAAAGATTATTTGAAGCCTGTCAATATGTGTTAGAATACTAGTTGGATTTTAACCTGTGGAAGTTCAAAAACTAGAATTGTAGAAATCCAGTACGAGAAGGAGCTCAAGGAGTTATTTGGATCTCTTCTCTCATTTTATAACTGAAAAGTCTGACAGGGGATGTTTGGATAACTCATTTGTGATTACACAATTGGTATCAGAGTGAGGACTAGAAAGTAGTATTCTGACATCCATCCAAAGCTAATTCATTTCCAGTCCAACATTCCTAGAAGTTATTCGCTGGACCATGTGTCCCACTACATTCAAGCACCCCAAATACTTTGTATTTAGACTTCAATATCTTATCACAGTGATTCTGTCTGCCAAACACTAGCTCAGGATTGGTTGCATTCTCATCCTTAGGCAGGAGGGTGATCCAACTATTTGTATTGGAATATATTATTATTTTGTTATTATTTAAAAGAACAGAACTTTTTAATAAAATTACTACAACTAGTAATTAAAATCAAGGGTTCATAAAATTAGTTCATTTGAGACAAAGATGGGAGTTTCTTGTACTTTGCAATCTGCAGCATCAGAGTATTCCCTCCGTTCAAAAAGTATTCAATGAAATCTTCACAATATTTAAATTGTGATGTGATGAAATTGAATTGAACAAAGGTGAATTGAATCGAATTGAATTGAACTGAACTGAGAAGTGAGCTACCCATACTGGAAATTGTGGTAACTCTATGAGGCCATTAGGAGGCGATGCAATTCAGAACATTAATTTCTGTGAAACCACAAATGATGACTTTTTTCCAACCCTGAGTTCCATTTTAGTGTTGAAATTTAAACCCATGTTGTACTTATCATTCCAGAAGATGAGACTATATCATTATCATTTTTTTCTTTAACTAGGTGAGACAAAAAGATAATGTACTCTTTATTTTGAATAAAAATATTCATCGCTGAGGGACTAGAGTAGGTTTATTATGGGAGGAGTGTGAAGGGTGCAGATAGTTTTGGAAAGACCTTGAGAATGTCCTTGTCATCCAAGAAAGATAACTTTCTTTTTACAATATTCTCCAGAGATGGGAAAAACCTCTTTTGGTCTGAATTCCCTATAAACAAAGAAACAAACAAAACCCTGCCTGTTGTTAATCTTAAAATGTTATATACAATGCAGATGGTGGTAATGAAAGATGTAGCTGAATACTTCTCTATTATTGAAAAACTTTAAACTGTATGATTGCTGTACTATTTCATTTTATCCCCTTCTGTCATTTTAATAATATTTCTAAGACAAAGAAATGTCTATAATAAATTATTGCAGGAGTATACTCAGTTTTCTCAAGCACAAATCTGATGAGAATGGAACTTTAATGATTCTGACTCTGTCTAGTCAGTCTTACATGGAACCATTAGATCAACAAAGCCAGCTGTTTTTAAGTTCCATTAGGAGCCAGTATAAAAATAAAAGTAAATATTAAGTCTGAACCTAATTCTATTTTACAAATATTGTAGTTGATTTTTAAAAATACTTTGCTTGATTTATCTTTTCAATTTTAACTTCTTCAACTTGATTGTAAAATATTTTTTCTTGTCATTTTGTATGTCAAATAGCATGTGTTTCTCCCTGGAAATAAGATTCTTTGAGCTACTAGGCAGGATGTAGATCAAGCAAATCAACTAACCAGGACTCCAGCCATCACTTCTACCCTCCAAGAACCCTAAGATATCTTAAAGAAGTTTTATGGTAGGACCACAGAGTGATTTTCTATAAATTTACTCAAGTATTTTATAAAAGGTCTATATGAAGTTTTGCTACTTGATTAGGCTCCTCAGAATTTGGGATGATCCAAAATATTTGGGTGGATGGAGATTTATACTCCTATCAGATCAGATTTCAAAACTAGAAAGGTTGGATAATTTCTCAAAAGTCAGCTTATATTCAACAACAATGCAAAGAATATGGAAGGCATATACACTTATTAGAACTTGTTATTTGCCACATAGTTCATATATATTAACACATGTAAAATCAGTGTTAGTTAACACAATTTCATTTTAAAATCCTACACTTGGAAAAGTTAAGTAATATCTTCAAAATCTCCTTTCTAAGTAGTGTTATTTCCATATGATGATTGAATTAAATTGTATTGTTAATTGCTTAAAGACACACCTCTAAAATCATAGTTTAAGATTTGGACTTTATTATTTTTTATAGATTTGGACATTTTTTAAAAGATTTTATTTATTTATTTGACAGAGATTACAAATAAGCAGAGAGGCAGACAGAGAGAGAGGGGGTGGGGGTGGGAAGCAGGCTCCCTATTGAGCAGAGAGCCTGATGCAGAGCTCAATCCCAGAATCCTCAGATCATGACCTGAGCTGAAGGCAGAGGCTTAACCCACTGAACCACCCAGGCACTCCGATTTGGACATTTTTTAAACCAGATAATATTGGCTACTATAATCAGCAAAGATGTATTTTAATTGCCATCCAAATATGATTCAAAATAAAAATACTATAAAATTGTCATTACTTTTTTACTCCTTCATCAAACATATCCAGTATAAAAGCGGATTTTTCCCCTAAATATTTCTTAAGGTATTCTCACATCTTTTAATCTCTCTGCTAAGAGTCTCTTTAATATCGTTAATCCACCCAACCAGAGTAATTTTTCTAGTCAAGCTATGATTATTTTACTCTTTATCTCAAAACAACAACAACAACAACAAAAACCACAGAAACAAACAAAAAAATCACTTCTAAGCTAGAGTCAAATTTATCAGAATCATAGACCTTCTGCAGGACACATGTCAGCTGTGCATACAAAAGAGGCATAGAATATTCTCAACATGATGGAAGATGGATAGGTGCTGAGTGTGTAATAGGAATCCATCCCCTTTAAATACATACCATGAGCATAACTGGCATATTTGTGAAATATTTATCTAGTCTAAGTTTCACTTTTTTGGTAAGGTTGCATTTTTCTCTACCTCTTTACATGCAGGAAGACACAGAGAGAGATCCATTAAAGATAACATCAGAGCATATTGGAATCATAATTATCCCAGCACTGCATCAGAATCCAACTGACTGTATAACGAAATCAGTGTATGCTATCAGGTGGAAACAGGAATGGAGAACATGCCTCACATACAGATGTTATGATCTCAATGACCCAGAGCACGGGAGACCAGCAATTGCCTGAAGATGACCAAATGCCACACAGTATTTGAAAAATTGTCAGCCTCTCTATCACTTGAAGATAAGACATGGTATTGTAAGATTTATCATGAGGAGATATTTTTACAGGTACTTATTTAATGACATTTTTCATCCATTCTTCTCTTCTTCCTGAGAAAGAAAAAGAAAAATTCCTAACCGCACTTTAAGAAGATCATCATAGCTAGTGAATTTTCTGAGAATACCTATTTATTAATATGTATTATATATATATTAAGCATATATTTAATAAATATATTAAATTATCCATCATCTGCTTATCTATTTCTCATAGGAGTTTACAATATAAAGCAAGGCAATATTAGTAAAGATGTTGCTTAAATAAAATGAATTTAGAAAAAAAAAAAATGAATTTAGAAGTCATGCTTCTGTCCTGACTATAGGGGGCGTATACTTCTAAACGGTTGTTTTTTTCCTAATTCCACTGGAGATGATGGATCAGTGTGCATAATAAGGAATGTCCTTACTCAAAGCAATTGTGATGTCACAGCCATTCTATTGTTTCTGGGCAAAGTCTATTTTAATTCAGCACATTTTAAAATCAGCAATTATTGCAAAGGAAATCAGTATTGTTCATGACAGTTCCACCATTCTTCTGTAAAACAACAGAGACTTTATTAAAAGCAAAGTTGTATATGGTTGGATTTTTTGAGTTTTTATTTTATTACCAGTAAAAGAACAAAACATCAGACAAGACTATTGTCTGATCCATCTGGTGCTATATTTCCTCCACACAAGCCTTGTATAACACACACAATATTTCGACTGCAAATGTTGTTTAGCTTTTAAAACAATTGCCTATCAAAGCATCCAGGTCCCATTGATAATGGAGCAAAGCTTTTCCTGCAATTGTGAGCCAGGAAATGCTAGCCCCCTTGGCAAGTCTCATATGTCCTGTTGCTTGTAATCTCCCTCCCTCCTTGCTGGAATGTGTTATTTTTAAGCAGCTAGACTAACAGGAAGAGAAAGTTGTTACTTCTTTTCATGTGATGGAGCAACCAGGGGAAGGCAACTATGCTTTAAGAATTGGGGCGGATGAAATTTTAAAACCCTTACCAGGTACCAAGCTACTGCTGTGAGGGAAATCTCCTGTTCCAAGCCTACTTTTGGATGCAGAGTAAGTTCCCCATTCCATAGACCCAATATATTTTGCAGGCTTCTGAGAACTGAAAAATAAAGACACAAACTACACTGAAAGTGCATGGAACTTCATTGTTCTGCACTTGAATGAACGAAAGAATGTGTTTCATTTTGCAGAGGACTTCCCTGAAAATAAATCACTTTAAAGAGAACCACAGAAATAGAGACACATTTTATTTCATGATGATTACTGAATGTTGAAGCAATATTCAATATTTAATTTTACTGACCACCATAAACAGAATTTCCATAAACAGAAAAAGAAATACTCTCTCACATACTTACCTATATAAAAACTAGCATTATAGCTTCAATCTATCAAGTCTACTTATATTAAAATTATCTATAGCCTTGCTTAAATAATTTCGTTTTTGATCCCTAAGAAAGTTTGCTTTAAAAAGCAGATCAGTTTTAAGAAAGCAAAAATTATCCAAGGACACCTTGAATACGAAAGGCAGTTTTCCTTGCTCTTCTTGAAAAGATAAAATGTGTTTCTGCCTTATATCCTTTGCTCCTGCTATTCCTTCTTCCTAAAATTATCTCCCCGCCCCTGTTCTGACAAGTCCCCCTCTCTGCCTTAATCAACCCTCTGCTCAAATGTGATCTGAAGACCGTACAAAATCACACATCCCTGATGAGCAGTCTCCATCACCTTCCCTACTTTATATTCTTTCATAGCCTTTAACATCACTGATATACTCTATGCATTTACTTGTTTATTTATTACCAATTTCTTCTCATAAGAATGTAAGGCCATTGAGAGCAGAACTCTGTTTTGTTCATGGTGACATCCTGAACCCTTGGAGAGGGCCAGACCATGGCTGATAGTAAGTATTCAATAAGCAAATGTGGAATGGTAGAATGAATTAAAATCTAGATACTTCTTTATTAAATCTTCATGGTGTACATTTGGTTCTATTTCTCTTACACATCCAAATAGTTCAAATAATAGCTCTACGATACAGAACACTATAGTCTAGTTTTCATAAAAGATGACACCAGTATATTGGAAATCATAAAAGTCACACATGCAAATGCTTTTGTGTGCAGGTACCCATCAAGGTTTTGAACATTGAGAAAGGATCTGGGATACAGTTAATTTATCATTATTTTTCTTCCCTTCACGCACACTCAATGTTCCTTGATAATTTAACATTAAATCATCATGGTTAGATAATGCAACTGTCTACATCTGCATACAAAGGAGCTAACACCCTTTTAATTCTACAAACTTTACTAATACTCATCTTCCTTCCATTGCTGCTAAAGGTCTTCTGCACCTCTTCCAGATTTGCAGATCCATTCATGGCAGTGTTTTTCATTTATTCTCTGAGAAGTCAGTTTTAAATATTAGTAGATTCTAAGCTAATTGGCATTTAGAACATTCTTCTGCCAGCCTTTAGTACTTTTTAATGTTTTATGTTAGAAAGTAAAAAGAAAAGTATGTAGAAATAAGTAAGTACTGAAGAAATATTATCTTATTGAAATTAATTCCTACTTGATTTTTAAGCCCTCAATATGGGTTTACCATTAAGGGGAGGGCAGAAGAGGCAACACTACTTAAATATTTTGCCTATTTAAATCCCTAGAACTCATAGTTCTTTAATTGTCTCTGGTCCCTGTCCTTTATATCACAGTGAGGCAGAGTTTAATATGTGGTGTGGTGCAATTTTTCTACCCTTCCCACCAAAGAAGGGTTCTATAGTAGTCTTAGATGAATTACAGGCTCTCCCAAATCAGCCATTGTTATTGGTTTACCTCTCCACATCTCCTCATCCTCCCATTCCTAATTCCCACCCCTAAATGACTTCTCAAGATTTCCCACAGGGAGAAAATTTGCAATAATGAGTTCAACTTTTCTATTTTTTTTTCAGGAACTCTCCACATCTGGCTCTTAGCCTGACAGAAGTGAATCACTAGGATGCAGTATTGTCATATGGATTGCAGGGCCCTCCAGCCCTCCCAGGTTTGCACTGCACACATGTGGTTATTGTACAGGTCAAGTGCCTGGAGCACCCTTCTTCTTCTTCTTCTTCTTTTTTTCTAGATAAAGTGTGGATTTTATTTAAAATAACATATAAGCATCAGTTTTTAAATTGCAACAAATGTGCTAGACTAATGTAGGATGTTAATAATATGGAAACTTTCTATACTCTTTTAGTAATTTTTTTGTAAATTTATAATTGTTCCAAAAGAAAAGATCTATTTGTGATACCATTTAAAAAATGGTATTGTATTTATTTTTTTTTTTTTTTTTAAGATTTTATTTATTTATCAGAGAGAGAGAGGGGGAGAGAGCGAACACAGGCAGACAGAATGGCAGGCAGAGGCAGAGGGAGAAGCAGGCTCCCCGCCGAGCAAGGAGCCCGATGTGGGACTCGATCCCAGGACGCTGGGATCATGACCTGAGCTGAAGGCAGCTGCTTAACCAACTGAGCCACCCAGGCGTCCCTGTATTTATTTTTTTATTTCTTTTCAGCATAACAGAATTCATTGTTTATGCACCACACCCAGTGCTCCATGCAATACGTGCCCTCCATAATACCCATCACCTGGCTCCCACAACCTCCCACCTCCCTCCCCTTCAAAACACTCAGATTGTTTTTCAAAGTCCATAGTCCTCATGGTTCATCTCCCCTTCCAATTTCCCTCAACCTGGAGCACCTCTTAAGACTGCATTTGATCATTACCCAGCGTGAAGTCATGTGCCCGCACTTACATCCAATCCCTACACAGGAAGCCAGATTCAACTAATACCTGACAAAAGGTGGGCATCTTTTTATGCATCCATTGATTCATCAGCAGTGAGTGTTTAATGCCCAGCACTCTCTCTTCTCCTGACCTGTTTGTGTGCTTACTGACTACAGAGCCATGGTTGTATTCACTGCCCTATGTTCTGTGCTTCCTAGTTGTCTTAAATCCTGACTAGTTAAACAGGACTCATATATCACCTAACTGATCACTTGTTATCTCCACTAGAATTTCTCACCAACATCTCAAACTTAACAGGTCTCAAAGTAAGACCATAATCATCTCCTTTCCTTCAAAATATATTTCACTTCAGGGTACTCTCAGTCAGTCCAAAGCACCACTACCCATCCAGGCATTTAATCCAAAGTTCTAATTCATTCCTCTTACCTCCTCTCTCTTCCTCATCCCATACACAATCAAACCCCAAGTTCTGTTGTTTATGTTTCCATTACATTGTCAGAACAGGTTCTCTTCTTTTTCTTCTTATTACTAAAAACTATCACTGAAGTAATTAAAAAAAAAAAAACACACAAAACAGCATTTACACTGTTTGTTAAATTCCTTTTGCATAATATTTTCAGGACCTCTTTTTTATAAAATACAATCATGTCTATCAATTCCACCCACTCTACAAACCTTTTGTTTGTTTCCCACTTACCATGGAAAAACAATTTAAAACACTTCAAATGACCTACAGTGCCTGCTGCAATCCAGTTCTGCTTCCTCCTTCAGTCTCATTTCTTGACACAGTCCTTTGTATTCTCTCAGCTTTCACCATAATGCACGAATGTGCCAAATCATCTCCCTGATATGCTCTCCCAGGCTCCAATCACCTAGGTAATCAGCATATATTCCTCAGGGATCAGCATTAACACCATCTCTTTAGAGAAATCCTGCCAATTGCCTGTGACATAATTCAGCATCACATTCTTGATCTGGGTAGTTTTAAAATTCACAAAAATTGGGTGTATGATTTACAGTTTTGCTTAATTCCTAAATTCCCATTCTATTGCAGGTTCCAGGAAGGCATGGAATCATTCTGTATATCCTAAAATATCTGTTGTGATGCCTAATATGTAGCAACGACCCAAATATTTGATAAATGAATGAACAAAAACAATCACTGAGCCATTATTAGACCCAAGTCTATGTTCTCGAAGCTGGTATTTCAATTTTTAAAAAGTCCATTCAAAATTCTTAGCTGCCAAGAAGAAACTTGAGTAGTGTCTCATGGTGAGTCAATGTACCTTCTTTCATTTCCCTGTTTAAAAGTGGTTTCTCGGGGCGCCTGGGTGGCTCAGTGGGTTAAGCCGCTGTCTTCGGCTCAGGTCATGATCTCAGGGTCCTGGGATCGAGTCCCACATCGGGCTCTCTGCTCAGCAGGGAGCCTGCTTCCCTTCCTCTCTCTCTGCCTGCCTCTCTGCCTACTTGTGATCTCTCTCTCTCTCTGTCAAATAAATAAATAAATCTTTAAAAAAAAAAAAAAAGTGGTTTCTCTCTTTAAAAAAAAAAAAATCCTCAGCAAACCATCCTAATAAATATCAGCTAATGAAATAATGAATGTAGCAAACAAGCAAATTGAGAAACACAGACAAACAAAAGATATATTATGGAGAGGAAGAAAAATCTAAAATGACTTAAAAAGACTCCATAAACTTAAGGTCTAAAGAATAAATATTCTATTGGAAGAGTAGCAGAAAGAACATTAGATTTAGTTATTTAAAAACTAAGCAAGACAAAACAGTAAAACCAGTGTCTTCTTAGTTGGAAGAAAATAAGGGGGTAAATAAACAGATGGTGAGTATAGTAAAGATCTAACCTAGGAAGGATTGTATAAATAGGAATGAAAACGGTTATGATCTGGTATATATTGTTCACATGTCACAAGAAGGAAACATCCATGAGAATCCTCACCATGATAACAAGTAGCCTTGTAAGAATGCTGAACTGGGAGAATGAGGCTTAACAGAGTCTCATTCTGAAGGAGAGGGAGGACTGCCCAGGCAAACGTGTTGTTAAAAATCACACAATGGCAAAGCTGATAAAAACACATCTGCTTTCTTTCCTGGTGCATAAGACAATAAATGATTCTAACTAACTTCAAGTCTTACCCCTGGAAACTTTGATATTGCAGATATAAAATAAATTAAGACAAGACAAAAGGAGGCAAATTTATTGGGGGGGGGGGGGAGGGGAACCAAGCACAAATTTAGAAAGCTCAGCATGTAGATAATTGAAAGCAGCAAAGGGAATTGTTTCTAGCTAGTATTCTAATTCACATGGTCTAATTTTCTACTGATAAAGTATAGCACAGCCCGACCCTGAAACATTTGATTTAACAAGCAATTGCTTTGGAGGAAAGCAATGTATTTTCATGGCTCTCATAGGGAGCAAGTCTATTATACCGGTTAGGTAGACTTTTCTAGGTATTAATTAGTTTTTATTTAATTTATTTTTATCATCATTGAGGTTTCTGAATTTTATTAATTTTACTCCCTGATTTAAAACTCTTTAACCATTTCTCATCGTGTGTGTGTACCACCATGATGAGATGATCTGGGTTTCTACCTCACTGAGCTCTTTTTCTACTACCACCACCCCCCCCCCCAACTTATTCTTTCTGCTTCCTCATCCCTGGCCCCTGAGCTGTCCCTTGAGCACATCACATACACTCCTGGTAAAGAGCTTTTATCTTTGTTCCCTCTGACACGGAGGCTCAACATTTCCTGCCCCAAAGCCCTCTCTAGCAGTCTAAGCAGTCAGGCAAAGCCTACAGACACTTCTCAGCATGATGTTTTATACCACATAAAATTAAACTCCCAGGATTACAAATGTAACCAACTCTATTAGAATAAAATTATCAAAAAGATTTTTAAGTTAAATGTGTTTTATAAAAATGCATATGCTTCTTTATTAACTTAGAGTTAACTAAGTTCTGGAGGCATGTGCGATAATAAACATACTGTTCAAGTGGTGGTGAGTGCCAATGTTTTCCCCCATGTCCAAACACTTATCTAAACTGAAAATGCACTTAAACTGTTTGGGTAACAAAATTGCAGTTGTTGCTATGACCTCCCGCAGATTCTTGATAAAATTCAACATTGAAAGGACTAGTAAATTTTAGTTAGAAGTTAATAGAGTAACATTTTAATCTTTTTTTCTAAATCAGGATCACAGACTGCCTGAATTCTAGGGGGATGTCCAGATGAAAAACTCCTGTTTCATGGAACACTCTTTTCCCAGGTATCTGCATTGCTCTCATCACAAGTTCTTCCATCGTCTACCCAAGTGTTCCTTATTGTGTGTGTCTGTCCCTTATAATAACATTTTCCCTGACCATCTTCATAGAACAGCACCTCCCGTGATAGTTATTACATATCCACCTAACGTAATCTTACTATTCTCTGTAACACTTACTGATCCACTTTATATTTACTCATGTGCTTACTTTCTGTCTCCCCACTGGTACTTAAGCTATGTGAGGACAGTGTTCTTCTTTCTCTTAATCACCGCCATAACACCAGCATGCAGAACAATACCTGGAAGAGACTGAACCTTCAGCAGATGTTTGTTGAATACACTGGATGATTGAGTGATCTTTTACTGTGGCCTAAAAAATGCTTGAGATCTCACTTCTGATTATTTTGCTAGTCTTCTCTTGCCCTGTGCCCTCTTGGACCTACTAGGACCCACCTATTCTTGTCTTCTGCTTTCAGGAGGAACCAAGGGTCAACCCACCTCAAGGCTCTCAACGAGGCATCTCAAGTTCCCCAGATTGGTCTTCTCCCATCTCTCTTTCACTCTACTTGGCCTGGTGAACCTCAAAGCACCCTAGAGGTCTAAGAACACTTTGAAGTCAGCGGAACTCCCTACCATACTTATTTATAGCTGATTCTATATCTCTTTCATTACACTCTTGATAGATGTAATTCAATAATTATTTGCATAATCTTCCATTTAGTGTAGGTTGTTTAAAGACTATTTATTTATTTATTTGACAGAGAGAGAGAAAGATCACAAGTAGGCAGAGGAGCAGACAGAGAGAGAGGGGGAACCAGACTCCCTGCAGAGTAGAGAGTCCGATGTGGGGCTCGATCCCAGGACCCTGAGATCATGACCTGAGCTGAAGGCAGAAGCTTAACCCACTGAGCCACGCAGCCACCCCAAGTGTTGGTTGTTAAAACTAGACTACAGCTCACTGGAAGCGAGTCACTCACAATTAGAAGTGCCCAACCAGGAGTTTAAAAAAATAAAATGAATAAACCAAAGAAGTCACCGAGACGGCCCTCTACAGATTCTTCTAAATGTAAAACTTGGAACACAATAACAAAGTTAGTTGGCCTAGCTTGAGCAATCATTGCTTGCACCTGTTGTCTTTGAATTAAATTCTAATGAGATGGCAGAGACCACTCATAAATATTTATGAAGACGAGGAGTTTGGCACACACTGGCACTGGGCTGCAAACCCCAAGTGATGTTATTTCTTGTTCAGTAGCTTTCCTGTATCACAGCCACAAGTTCCATCCTAAAGTGTTGCCAGAATTTTGATCTCCAGAAGGAGCTTCTTTTTTCTAGCTTGATTGTAAAACCTGAATTTAGAACAGACTCAACATTTTCATATAATCTTATCTTAGAGGCAATGAGCTTCTTCGTTTCATCCTA
Organism: Mustela nigripes; assembly: GCF_022355385.1. Classification (NCBI taxonomy): domain Eukaryota; kingdom Metazoa; phylum Chordata; class Mammalia; order Carnivora; family Mustelidae; genus Mustela; species Mustela nigripes. The sequence goes on along the minus strand of NC_081557.1, from coordinate 186,187,636 downwards.
AAACCACTAGTTTCTAGTAAACAAAATACGATGTTAAGAGATATGCTTCTTATAAAGTAAGTGCTGTAAACAAAAGGAACAACACTCTCCTATTTCTGAGCCCTGTTGTTTACAGTCCTGGTTAGGACAGTGATGTTGGATCTTAAGAGGGGAGAATATTCAGTGCAGATGTCTGAGATAAAGGAGGTTTTGTAAAACCAAAACCAAACCACTTTAACAAGATCAGCAATGTTGTAAGAGTCCTCAAGAAGCAAAAGTTAATAAATTCAAAGGGTGACTTCTAAATACAATTTAATCTCCTCAGGAAACACCTCAATGTTTCTGTCATCAATACAGATATTTTGTCACATTTCTGGAATACTTTGTTACTATCTACTGGTTGTAATTAGCTGGTCAGAAATCTTTTATGCCATGCTCTTCTGTCTTAATAAACTGTCACAGGGCTATATCTCGGTGCCAGTATTTTGCCAGTATTCTTACAGAGGAGTGAGAGACTGATAATCTCATCAATGAACAGGAGAGAAGACCTCAGTATATAGAAAAAAAAATTCAGAGAAAGGTAAGTAGATCATTCTGAATTTTAATTCCAGGTAATTATTTGAAAGTATAAAAATAACTGAATCAGTGTCAACACTGTTACTGTAAAGTAATTTTCAATTTCATGTAATGCTCTGGAAAACTGAGCAAAAGCAAATATGCCCAAAAGTCTTTTGAATGTTACAGAAATATTGATAGTTGTAAATTAAAATTTGTACATATTTGGAGATATTATAGAGGTTTTTTTTTTTCACAAAAACATAAGCCTGTTATTAAAATGGTTGTTAGTGAAATGAATTAAACCACTGAAAACACAGAAATTATTTTGGATAAAGATTAATTGATATATTCCTAAATTATTTTTGCAGCAATTTAGAGCTGTTAAAAAAAATTTCCACGATGAGGCACCTCGGCAGTGCAGTCTGCTAAGCATCCGACTCCTGGTTTCAGCTCAGATTGTATTCTCAGGGTCCTGAGATGGAGCCCTATGTTGGGTTCCGTGCTCAGTGTGGAGTCTGCTTGAGATTCTCTGTCCTTCTCCCTGCCCCCCATTCATGCTCTCTTTCTTTTTCTCTCTCTAAAATAAATAAATAAATCTTTTAAAAAATTTCCATGACAACTAGTATAGTCTGTCAGTGTATCTATAGAAGAGAAATAATGATTAGTGGTAGAATTCTACATTTCAGACTTGAGTTCCATTGATCATAGTAAAGTCACATGTTTTGTTTCACTTGAGGGAAGCCCATGCTTGGCATGTTCATGTGTTTGCAGCCACATACATAATTGCTACTGGCCAATGTTTAGGGCCCTCTATAATGTGATCACTGAAGCAAGGGTTCATTTTGTTTTGTATATTCTTACACACACTCACACACATTCCCTTTCTCTCACTTTCTCAGAGAGAGGGCAAAAGAAAATTAGCCCCCCAATTTTGTAATAGCTTATCTGTACCACCCAGTATAAACAACTAAGTTTTATAGCAGTAGGAAACAAGTAAAGTCATTTCTTACCATTGTACTGATTTTGAAAAACATCTTTTTCTTTCTCCTTTACAAAAACATATCTGTCACAGGGTTTTTTTGCAAGTCCAACTGTGAGTTTTATTTCCTTGTGTCCATCTGCATTAGATGCATTTTTTCTCCTCTAGTAGGAGATCAATTGCAAAACAACTGCTTCTCAAAATTAACATCTGAAAAAAAATTTTAACATCTGAAAAACCAAACCAGTAATCGCTCTCAGTAGCTTCAATATATTCAATGAACATAAATCATGTTCTATGTGGCAGGTATTTTTTAGGCAACAGGAATATAAAGTTTCATAATGGTTGAGGAGAAGGAAGTTTATATTAAAGTAACCATGGCTATAAGGGAGAAGCAAGCGATTCTGAAGAAGCAGTGATGAACTCATCTTAAGCAGGCAAAGGAAACTCAGAAAGGACTGTACATTTGAATAAGTTTTAGACTAGAGTATATATTTCTGGAGAGAACAAATTGACAAGAGGGCAACAGAGCATTAAGAGAATGAGATCATAATATCATCTCTTGAACGAAGATCACAGAATAACATCCAGAGACGGGCAAGAAATAGTACACATATGTATGTGTGTCTAGGTATGTGTACCCGCATACACACACACACACACACACACACACACACACACACACACATATATGGCATGTCCAAACAGATGACATGTCAAAGAAAAAGTCATGAAACATGAATATACATTAAGTCACCCACATACTTTTCAACAGAAAGACAGTAAGCCATAGTACTATTGATTCTTTGTCCATAGAAATAGCAAACCAACTTCCTTTAGAAAAATACATAAATTAGAAATCAGCTATGAGCATCTTCTGATCCTGTTGCCTCTGCTTGTGTTGCTGGCTCGTTGGCGTGGACACAGTTTGCACAGACGCTTCGCAGGTTCTCCCAGGCCCACTCTGATGCTGCTTTACTCAGAGGAGCACTCAGATAAAGGGAAATAGCCCAGTGGGCTCAAAGCAAGTGAATAGATTGGAATGGCTGTGGCTTCAACTGTACCCCATAAACATCAAATTATTTCTGACAATGACAGTTTAAGAGTAGGTTATCTCTCTCAAGGTGGGGAAAGGCTGGGAATGTTTGAGGAACAGGGAACTCAGCTCGTCCATTTGGCTGAGTTGTTTTCTAAAGAAACTTGTACCCCTGGGGATAAAAATATATGTTTATAAAAAATAAAAAATTATATATATAAAAAAGAAATTAGCTAATATAACTTTTTTGTTTTTCCCAAATAAGTGATTTAAACTAAGATGGGAATCTCTGGGAAAAAAAATTATTTTTTTTTTTTTTAAAAAGACTTGGATAGACTCTATGGGGAAGAAAGAAATGAGGCTGCAAATAAGCCAGAGAGCTTCAAGGGATAAAACTAAAAGAATTTCAGAAGACATTTTATACAATTTTACTTTAAGGTAGGCATCTCTCCCTGAAATCTTTAGTAAAGTCTATACTACTTGCCATAACATACTACAGTTGGATTGTTGATTTTCTAACATGTCATTGTATGAGCCACAGTGTGGAGTAAGACCTGAGGGTATTGATGGGAGGCCCAGCAAATATGGATTTTAACTGGATTTTGTAAATTATAAAGTATTATGTTCTTTATTGAAAGAAATAAAAGCTGCTAATTAAAAATGAACATTTGTATGTGAAGCTTTTACTAGACATCCCTTAAGAAAATAAACTCAGTTCTGCATTATTTTTAGAATGCAATTGAAAATGCTGAAACACATGATTCTAATGGTAAGAAATATATGCTGTTTCTAGCTATTTTTTGGTGGAATGGAAAGATTCTTTTTTTCTTTTTTTTTTTTTCCCAGAAGGAACTATGACAATGCTACATGTAGCTAATAAATCTTGTTTAAAACACGGCCACTTAGCTTTGTTTGAATTATAATTATCTCTTCTTGAGTACTTGCTATGCACTTGTCATTCTATCCACAGAGATTTAATGGGGGAGCTTTGAGACATTTTGCAGGTGTGGAATGTGAAATACAGAGAAGAGAAGTACGATGTCCATGGTCTCAGACAGACAATGTGGCTAAGTCAGGATTCAAACCTAAGCAGTTTACCTCTGGCCCACACACTTGCCGCCACAGTGCTGTGTCAGGTCAGGAAGGGAGCTGTGGAGGCAGAGAGTGTGCAACAGGGAGCCAGCCTGGGGCTGGGGTTGGGGGGATACAAGGCTGAATGTATGTGAGGCTCTAAGCAGCTCAGTATTCCTTGAATTTAGATTCACAGTCAGTATACTTCTAAATTTTAACTGAAATTGTAAATGTAAAATGAAATCTGGGTTTGTTTGTTTGTTTGTTTATTTTTTGTTTTTCCCCTCTAGTTGATGCTAGCTCAGCCCCACACAGAGTGACTGGTACAACTTCAGCCAAGTTATCTACAAATAGAAAAAAAAATTGCAGATTCAATTATACTTTAATATTTTACAATAGAAATTTTGCTTTATTTTCTTTTATTCCATATATATGTATATATGCATGTATGCATTTTTTATTTGTCTGCTTTGTGGAGTCCATGCCTGTCACTGCCAAGCTGATCATCGTTTCTGAGAGAAAGAACTCTAAAAACATAATTCCTAAAGTTATTTTTTTCTAAAGTTATTTTTTAAACTTCTTCAGATTTTAGTTATTTTTTTCTAATCTTCAAAGAGCTTTGCTGCTATTTCTATTCTACTGTTTTTGTTTTTATGTCTCTCTTTGCTTTACATATTCACTTATTATACTGTAAAACTAACTTGTCAACTTTTCTCTCTCTTTTTTTTTTTTAGAGACAATGTGACTCATCTCTGCTGCCAATTTCTCAGTGTTGCACTAAACTCTGGTTTGGGGCTATCTTCATTCCCACTTTCTTTGGGTATAAACCCTGCGTGTAATGTTAACCTCAGTCCTGTCCTATAATCGGCTCTCAGGTCTCTCTCACTCCCAGGGAGTGGAGAGGGAGATTTTCTTCTGCCCAATGTTAAGGGTGAAATAAGGGGCATACCAGAGAAAACAGCATGTTCATTTTTCTGTGGCCTATTCCTGATTACTTTTCCAAAGATCCTTCTGTCTCTAATGTTTTCTGAGCCACATTGCTCAGTACGTTGAAGATGGACTTCAATCCAAATCACTGCTATAATTTCTAGCACTCTGTTTTACTTTGATACATTTTATTGCTTCCTCACTAGAGATCCCTTCTATTAAGAACAAGTTTTTCCTCAAAGTCATATTTTAGCAATAATATAATTGATATTTTTAACAAAGATCTTGACTAGGTTGCCCTCCTGCCCTAGGAAACCACTCAGCATGTTTATTGGAAATAACTGCCTGAGGTGGAACAAGTGACAAGTCTATTAGCATAGTTTTCATGATAGAGACCACAGGAATCATTTCTCTCATGTATCAAAACTAGAAAGTATCCATTGCTCTTTTCCAGTGGCATGAGTGAGATTTCATCTCTTGAACACTGACCCATCAATCTGATTGTGTTTCTTTCTCCATTAACTGTTTAAACGGCTTTAAGATAAATTACATGTTTCACTTCTGGAAACTGCACAAAATTTCATGACATGTCCTTTGTGCATCTCATCCTGCTGCATTTGATTTTTCTATCCTACCATAACCCACATCTCATTTTTCTCACCTATTTTAACATTATTTTGTCTTGCAGACATCTTTGTCAACCTCCATTAAAACTTTCTAGAATATAATAGGGTAAATAAATTATACTTTGTTAGAGAAATTTAACAAAGGAACTTCTGAGGGAAGGTTCTAGATTGAGCAATAACAAAGAACACTTAAATATGGTTATATCAATAGTTTTAAATGTTTTTAAAAAAGAAACTGAACTATAAATCTGAAAGGACACTCCATTTTGTGGGTAAATGTACACCAAACTCCTTAATTTGGGGGGTAAACTTTATAATGTCTAGTTTATGTTTTGGTGAGCTGAATCTCAAGGTTTTACTGGAACTCAGCTACATCCACTCATTTACATATTGTCTGTGACAGCTTTCAGCCTGCAAGAGCGGAGTTAAGAGGCTGTGACAGAGAGCATATGACCTACAAATCCAAAAATATTTACTATCTGACCTGTTCAAAGAAGAGGTTTGCTGATCTCTGGTCTAGATGAGTGTAAAGCTACTGAGCTATGTTCAGCCAGTGAGTGCTGCACCTGTACAGTGCCACCTACGGAGAGCCCAGGAGGCCAAAGCTGGAAGTGTGTTACAGTGTATCTGCTAAAGAAATTCCAGACTCTGGTTTCTCCATCAGTATTAATTACAACACAGTCCTTTGGGGTCAAACATACTTATTTATCAGGGACAGTTACTTATTTTTGAGAATGTGTGCACATGTAACTCACATATCTACTTTTGTGGGGTGAATACCTAGACATTATGTAATAGATTTGTTCATAACAAAATCATTTCCATTGTACATGGAGAAAATTTTCAGTTTCTTAATGGACTCACACACATTCAGCGTGTGATATACTTAAGATACTCTTCCATGTGAAAAAAAGAAAAAGAAAAGAAAAAAAGAAAGGAATTAAATTTGTCAGGAGACCAAAAATTCCATAGTGGAAACAAAATGGGCAATCTCTGTTTTGATCAGCTTAATCCAACTACATATCTCACAAAAGCAAAGCCATCTTTTTCCACACATATCATATGTGTCTGTCTGCATGTTTGGGAAAGGGCTATGAAACCTAAGGGGAGTTATTATGTTACTGATGAAAAGCTCAAATCTGTAACACATATGTGCATTTCAGTACATAGTATCTGCTTATTTTCATTAAATTGCATTAAATGCTTCAATATGTAGTGGAGTCATCTTCCTTAGGAAGCATACACTTGTGGAATTCTTTGTGGTATTCTTGGGAGTCCCTTTACCATGTATCCGTGGCATTCTGCCCCTGCTAGCCTCATTCCTTCCTGTCCCCTGGTAAATTTATTAAGGCAGAGGAATTTTTCCTTTCTTACTCTAAGATTTGCTCTTGTCCCCAAGCTACTGTTTTTGAACCGAAAGAAAAGGCAAAAGACAATATATTTGAGGAAACAATATAACACTACTAGAAATTACTGCATGATATCTGTTTTCTTACTTAGAGGTAGAAATAGAAGTTTTCTCTTATTTTTTTCCCCCAAACTACTGTACTTTACACTGAAGTGGAGTAACGAAGTAGCAGAACAAAGAGAAAGCTGGTATTTTCCAAAGGCAGGGGATGTCCCCACTCATACAGATTCACCCTAGTAGGTATATGGAAATGAATAATCACATTTTTACAAAATTCTATTCTCTGCTATAAGGAATGCAGGTCTGCATGAAAAGGTTTTTGTAAAAAGTTGATTTTAAAATTTCCTCTTCCAGCATTCTTTGATTCTGTTACTGCTGGAAAATAACAAATGCAAACATATCTCAGGATTTACATATTATTTTATAAATATGCTGTTGTAAGCATCTGATAACATACAGAGGTTTATGTTTTTACTTTTTCTAAGTTAACGACTCAACTTTTATCCACTTTGACACTAGTGTGCCAGAGAGATACTAGATGCTAAGTTAGGTTTCTTTTCATTAAACCTAACTTCATGTCCCCAAATCCATCTTATTTATAAGTTTTCCACTTTACTAGCTGAAAGGCATCATCATGTTAATTTTGAGGGCAAATAACCCATTTTTCTGAAATGTAGAAATCAAAGACACTAGGTGTTATTTGTTTGTTTGCACACACACACACACACACACACACACCCAAGTGAGATATCAGGAAAAAAATAATTCTAGATGCACTTCAATTATTGTTGTTGTTGTTTTTTTTAATTTCAAATAGAAATAGATGTATGATGTTTGCTTCCTAGAAAGAACAAAATGTTGGGGAAGCATATACAATCCTATATAGCATGCTATGATCAATAAGTATGATCAGGAACATATCTACTTCTGAAAATCAAAGAAGTGTAGAGCTTGATGAGAAGTGTAGAGGCTGTTTTCTCTCATCTGGATGAGTCATTACAACAAGAAAACTCAACACTTAAAGTTTACAAACTTGTGTTTACACTCATCTAAGGACTGATGCAGCTTTGCCACTTTTTATGCCTCATGCAGGACTCTCAGGAATGTCATTTCAGAGATGACAGTCGCATCACCAATGTGTAGGCACTCATTTGTCACTGTACACATAGCTGACCTTCTGGTTTTCTCTGCTCCACTTTTGGAACAGGAGAACCTGTATCAAACAGCAGAGGTGGGAAGAATATCGTTCTAAGTTTAGGTGCTTACAGCTATGTTGAAGGAAATAAGCAATTTTTTTGTTGTCTTAAGGTTTTATTTATTTGACAGAGAGAGACACAGTGATAAAGGGAACACAGGCAGGGGCAGTGGGAGAGAGAGAAGCAGGCTTTCCCGCTGAGCAGGGAACCCAATGTTGGGGACCATCCCAGGACCCTGGGATCATGATCTGAGCTGAAGGCAGATGCTTAACTGACTGAGTCACCCAGGTACCCCAATAAACAATTCCTTATAAAGCTTAGGTGGAAGAAGTGAAATATGTATTAAAATAATATTTGTTGGGGCACCTGAGTGGCTCAGTGGGTTAGGCCTCTGCCTTTGGCTCAGGTCATGATCTCAGGGTCCTGGGATTGAGCCCCGTGTTGGGCTCTCTGCTCAGCAGGAAGCTGCTTCTCCCTCTCCCTCTGCCTGCCTCTCTGCCTACTTGTGATCTCTCTCTTTGTCAAATAAATAAATAAAATCTTTAGAAAAAATTAAAAATAAAAAAATAAAATAATATTTGTTTTTATTTAAAAGTTTAATGTATCTTCAAATAGTTCACCTATGTAAAGTAGATAATTCAGAATTTATTGTTGGTAGTAATGACAATGATAATAGTAGCATATTAGTATATATGTCAGAAACTGTTCTAAGCAATTTACACATATTTAACTTTTAAAATCTTCAACCATTGGGACTCCTAGGTGGCTGTCATTCGAGTGCTAGACTCTTGATTTTGACTCAGGTCATGATTTCAGGGTCATGGGATATATAGTTCCATGCTCAGCAGGGAGTCTGCTTAAGAGTCTCTCTCTCCCTCTCCTCTGCCTCTCCCCTAACTAGGCTGTGCATGCACACTCTCTCTCTAGAATACATAGATAAATTTTTAAAAAAATAAAATTTTCAAGCCTTCATAACAAGCCTGAGGCAAAGAAAAGCAAATAATTTGTCCAAATTCACACAGAAAAGGCAGACAATTCAGATCCAAACCATATCTCCAAACTCATATTAAAGTAAGTGTGTGTGTGTGTGTGTGTGTGTGTGTGTGTGTGTGTACATTAAGGTCTTAGATTTTTATCAAAATTCCTCTAGCTTTAGCATGACACACAGTTTCTACTGCAAAAGAGATACTCAAAAATACTTGCTTCAATGAATGAGTCACATATTATTTAAGAGGCTGGATGTAGACTGTAATGTTTAAAATCACCAACTCTTCAATGAGGATATTAACCTGGGATTAGCAGCCGTGAATTAAAAAAAAAAAAAGAAGAAGAAGAAGAATGAAAGAAAAAAAAAAGAAAATCTCTCTGCTCTGCTTTACTTTTCTGTTTTGTTATGTGGAGGTAATAATTTTACTTACTGCAAAGAATCAAGATGGTTAAATGAACTAACATGCACAAAGCGCTTAGGACAGTGCCTGGCACATAGGAAACATTATGGAAATGTAATTGCTGATTATGATTAGGCTTTGATGAGTTACACTGTATCCCTCCAAAACATATGTTGAAGTCCTAATACCCTGTGAATGTGACCTTGCAGAAAGGGTCTTTGCAAGATGTAATCAAGTTAAAATGAGGTTACTGGATTAGGATGAGCCCTAAATCCAATACTGGTGTCCTTAAAAAAAGAAAGAGATTTGGGGTTACAGAGGGACACAAAGAAGAAGGTCATGTGATGACAGAGGCAGAGATTGGAGTTATGTTGCCACTGGCAAAAAATACCAAGGATTATGAGCCACCAGCTAGGAAGAGAAAATAAAGGATTCTTCTCTTCAGGGGGAGTATGGCTCTGCCAACACCATGATTTTTGTGCCAGTAGTCTCCAGAACTGTGAGAGAATAGTGTTATTATTATTCTGTTGTTATTATTTAGTCTCATTTCAATCTGAAATCTTTATTAACTATCATATGTTTAAATTTAGTCTACTCACTATAATCCTTGAGTATTTTAGAATTAGGATGCAAAATTTGGGAGTGAAATCGACATTTATGAATTTAAAGATGAATTAAAGATGAATCGACGTTTATGAATTTAAAAATTCACACTACACAAGGTAGTGTGAATATTTCATTACTGGTTCCCAAATTACATGTCACAGATGGCAATTATGAGTCTCTATCACTCTGAGAAACCATCCGAAGAACTAAACTAATAGGAATTCAGCACATACTCCTAGAGGATAATGCCATTTTGAGGTCTGGAAATTCATTTTATTACTTGGTTAGTTCTGGTTAAATTATTTTGAAGATTTATTCTCTTATCCTTGTATCAAGAATGTGTTTTCTGCTCTTCATTCTCAGAGAAAAGGCAATGAACAATCCTGGCAAAGCTTATCACTTTTGCTGAAGTATAATATGGTAAATTAAATCATGTGATTTAAATTAGTCTATCAGATGAGATGACTGCATGGTTTCCAGACCTGAGAATGAGTTCATGTTCTCTTTTTGGGTCATGACAGAAGAAGAGTATTTCATCCATGGGGAAGAGTATGGAAAAATAAACTATTTTCATGTTATGGAGCTGAGGTTGCTAGCTGTACACGTCTATTATGTTGGAGTCAGTATATATTTTGGAGGTATATTTGTTATGTCACTTAGTCTATCCTAAAAAAAGAGAGAGAAAAACACATTGCAATTCTCAGTTGGTCATTACATCAAGTAAAACACATAATATGAAGATAGCTAGAATAAGAAAAAAAGATAGAGAAACTGATATGAGTATTTTATATGAGTTATATGTATTTTTATGAGTTATATGTATTTGAATTAAGCCACCAAGATCCAACACTATTACTTCAAAATGTTAATTCTTGGGAAGATTAAAAAGGCAGTTTGTTGCATCCATGTGTATAGGGTATGTATTTATGTGAGCACTCTATCAGGTGATTCTAAAATCAGTATTGTAAGTTGATTTGTGCCATCTAAAGAAAAGCTAATTCAATCTGATAACATAACAATATTTTCTTTTTAATAAAAAGTTGAATATTATTCTCATTTCTTCTCAGATAGTCAATTCAGATTTCATAATAATGATAAATCACTGAAAGTAAATCAGGCAGATGAAATTAATGTTGCAAAGAAATATCTAAAAATAACTATGTACAAAATCATATAAATCCAGGAAAAATATGTCCACAATTTTTTTTTAATTCTTTTGCTTAGTGTAAATAAATACCACAGGTCAGATTTCAAGGTACATAGTAAGAAGTATAGTAGCTGAACTGTCAATATAGGTTTTGCCAAACACTATATTTCCTTACATAATTCTTTATTCTTCTTACTCATTAGTAACCTATTCTTCAAAAAAAAAAAAAAAGAAGAAGAAAGAAAAAAGAAATAACAGCAGTCATCAATTACCTTATCTTTTCTTTTATACTAAACCATATATGAAGCCCAGTGCATGTAAAGCATTAGGGAAAATGAGTAAAATAAAACAAGAGAGAGCAAGTACTCATTCAGTAGTTTTTACAGGAACATAAAAGACAATCATGTGTACATTTAAATAGATATCTCTGCTTCCCTGAGTGGTTTTGCCTTGACCAAGTGATCTTTCCAGGGATAGCTCTTCTTTCTTCTTTCTACAGCTATTCTACCTCTGAAATTCACATTCAATGCTACCAAGCACACATATTTAGTGACTTTTTAGGAAACCTGGATGAGAAATTGCAATGGTCTCAAACATCTAGAATTTGATTCTCTGACCAAAGTCATAAGTAAATTCCTTTTATAAGTTATTCTTTATATTTTAGATGGTTTCCATGTTGGTCATTATTTATCATTTGATCTGAAGCTGGTGTAATTAACCAATCTGAAATTATTTAGATCTCTAGGGATTAAAGACTTAGTACTTTATGCTTTTAAGTGAAGAACATAATAAGTTAGAGTGTAAATTTTAAATTATTTTCAGACTACAAGTTTGCATTTGTCTCCTAGAGCTGCTTTAACCAAGTATCACGACTAGGTGGCTTAAAAACAGAAACTGTTTTCTTAACAGTTCTGAAGGCTAGAAATCCGAGATGTAATTAAAGGTTTTGGTAGGTTTGATTCTTGCAAAAAAGAAGGAAGCTTATCTCCTTGACTTGCTAATGGCCACCTTCTGTCTGTGTCCTCACATAGGGTTCCCTCCATCTTTGTTGTGTATGTTCTAATAACCTCTTCTTATAAGGACACTAATCATATTAGACTAGGGCCTCACCAAAATGACCCCTTTTTTAACTTACTTGCCTCTTTAAACAGCCTATCTCCAAATACAGTCACATTCCAAGGTATTGGGGATTAGGACTTTCACATACAAATTCTGAGGGGACACAATTCAACCCATAACAAAGCTGTAACTTAACATTCAAAAATTACTGGAAAGTTAAATTTAACAAAGATGTGAAACTAAATACCCCTTTGAAATCTGAAAGGTGAAATAACACTTTCTAAAATATTAAATTTAATCAAATCTCAAGTTTGGTAACTAATTAGTTTAACTAGATTAATATTTTTCTTAAAAATCATTCCAAGCTGTAAAGGATCCACTCTAGACAAAAATAAATTTCTCATAATATCTAAACTGAAAAACAAGCAAACAAATAAAAATTTCTTAAATCCATCAAATTGGTAGTACTTGTTTGCATAGATAGAGGACTTATAATTTTTTTTTTTTTTTTTTAGTGAAAAGTGCTAGGGGGCCTCAGCCTCCTCCCCAAGCAGCACCTGGTACCTCTTAAGCCCTCTATAGAGTAGTTTAAATGCTGTGTAGTATTATTTAAGTAATTTCCTCTTGCCTCATAATCAGAGAGATACTCACTTTTCATAGAGTCCATACCTAGTCATAATTATTTGAGCTGTCCTATGCCAGTGATCATTCTGTTCAATATAAGTTGCAAATAAAACACTCAAAAGTTGAGGAATGAGGGGCACTTTTGAGGACAAAAAAGGAAAAAAGAAGTAATAGTGTGTAATATGATACACTTTTTCTCTCAAATACCTCTACTGTCAGGGGAAGGTTTGGGACAGTGAAATTATAGAGCATAATTTTTTAAATTATTGCTTTGACCCAAATTAAATTGAAAAAACTCCTGAGGGTAAGAATTTAGGCTACTTTCTGTCATGTCGGCCTTTTTTTTTTTTTGGATAAGTTTTATAAGGAAATATGAGGCATTCACATCAAATGCCTAAGTGAACTTGTGTTTGATGGTGGAGGTGGTGGGATTGAGACATCTAAGAGATTGTTGGGGAATATTGGCTGGTAAATGTAATGGAGGAAAGTGGCACACTTTCTCTATGTGAGAAAATGTGAGAATGTTTGAAACATTAAGCAAAACACCCACTTAAGGGTATTATTTCAGACTGGCTCTTTAATTATAGACATAAAACTACCAAATATTTTACTGTGTGTGTGTGTGTTTTTTAATTTTTTAATTTATTTTCAGCGTAACAGTATTCATTGTTTTTGCACCACACCCAGTGCTGCATGCAATCCCTGCCTTCTCCAATACCCACCACCTGGTTCCCCCAACCTCCCAACCCCCACCCCTTCAAACCCCTCAGATTGTTTTTCAGAGTCCATAGTCTCTCATGGTTCACCTCCCCTTCCAATTTCCCCCAACTCCCTTCTCCTAACTTCCCATGTCCATCATGCTATTTGTTATGTTCCACAAATAAGTGAAACCATATGATAACTGACTCTCTCTGTTTGACTGATTTCACTCAGCATAATCTCTTCCAGTCCCGTCCATGTTGCTACAAAAGTTGGGTATTCGTCCTTTCTGATGGAGGCATAATACTCCATAGTGTATATGGACCACATCTTCCTTATCCATTCGTCCGTTGAAGGGCATCTTGGTTCTTTCCACAGTGTGGCAACCGTGGCCATTGCTGCTATAAACATTGGGGTACAGATGGCCCTTCTTTTCACTATATCTGTATCCTTGGGGTAAATACCCAGTAGTGCAATGGCAGGGTCATAGGGAATTTCTATTTTTAATTTCTTGAGGAATCTCCACACTGTTCTCCAAAGTGACTGCACCAACTTGCATTCCCACCAGCAGTGTAAGAGGGTTCCCCTTTCTCCACATCCCCTCCAACACATGTTGCTAATGTGTCTTGCTAATTTTGGCCATTCTAAGTGGTGTAAGGTGGTATCTCAATGTGGTTTTAATTTGAATCTCCCTGATGGCTAGTGATGATGAACATTTTTTCATGTGTCTGATAGCCATTTGTATGTCTTCATTGTAGAAGTGCCTGTTCATATCTTCTGCCCATTTTTTTGACATGATTTTCTGCTTTGTGTGTATTGAGTTTGAGGAGTTCTTTATAGATCTGGGTATCAACCTTTTGTCTGTACTATCATTTGCAAATATCTTCTCCCATTCTGTAGGTTGCCTCTTTGTTTTCTTGACTGTTTCCTTTGCTTTGCAGAAGCTTTTGATCTTGATGAAGTCCCCAAAGTTCATTTTGGCTTTTGTTTCCTTTGCCTTTGGAGACATATCTTGAAAGAAGTTGCTGTGGCCTATGTCGGAGAGGTTACTGCCTATGTTCTCCTCTAGGATTCTGATGGATTCCTGTCTCACATTGAGGTCTTTATCCATTTTGAGTTTATCTTTGTGTACAGTGTAAGAGAATGGTCGAGTTTCATTCTTCTACATATAGCTGTCCGGTTTTCCCAGCACCATTTATTGAAGAGACTGTCTTTTTTCCACTGTATATTTTTCCTGTTTTGTCGAAGATTATTTGCCCATAGAATTCAGGGTCCATATCTGGGCTCTCTTCTCTGTTCCACTGGTCTGTTTTTATGCCAGTACCATGCTGTCTTGGTGATCACAGCTTTGTAGTAAAGCTTGAAATCAGGTAACGTGATGCCGCCAGTTTTATTTTTGTTTTTCAACATTTCCTTAGCGATTTGGGGTCTCTTCTGATTCCATACAAATTTTTGGATTATTTGCTCCAGCTCTTTGAAAAATACTGGTGAAATTTTGATCAGAATGGCATTAAAAGTATAGATTTCTCTAGGCAGTATAGACATTTTAACAATGTTTATTCTTTTGATCCAAGAGCATGGAATGGTCTTCCATCTTTTTGTGTCTTCTTCAATTTCTTTCATGAGTTTCTGTAGTTCCTTGAGTACAGATCCTTTACCTCTTTGGTTAGGTTTATTCCCAGGTATCTTATTGTTCTTGGTGCTATAAGAAATGGAATCGATTCTCTAATTTCCCTTTCTGTATGTTCATTGTTAGTGTATAAGAAAGCTACTGATTTCTGTACATTGACTTTGTATCCCGCCACGTTGCTGAACTGTTGTATGAGTTCTAGTAGTTTGGGGGTGGAGTTTTTTGGGTTTTCCATATAAAGAATCATGTCATCTGTGAAGAGAGTTTGACTTCTTCATTGCCAATTTGGATACCTTTTATTTCTCTTTGTTTTCTGATTGCTGTTGCTAGGACTTGTAATACTATGTTGAAGAAGAGTGGTGAGAGTGGGCATCCTTGTCGTGTTCCTGATCTCAACAGGAAGGCTGCAAGCTTTTTCCCATTGAGGATGATATTTGCTGTGGGTCTTTCATAGATAGATTTGATGAAGTTCAGGAATGTTCCCTCTATCCCTATACTTTGAAGCGTTTTAATCAGGAATGGATGCTGGATTTTGTCAAATGCTTTTTCTGCATCAATGAGAGAACCATGTGGTTCTTCTCTCTTCTCTTATTAATTTGTTCTATCACATTGATTGATTTGTGAATGTTGAACCATCCTTGTTGCCCAGGGATGAATCCCACCTGGTTATGGTGGATAATCTTTTTAATGTGCTGTTGGATCCTGTTTGCTAATATCTTGTTGGGAGTCTTAGCATACATATTCATCAGTGATATTGGTCTGAAATTCTCCTTTTTGGTAGGGTCTTTGCCTGGTTTGGGGATCAAGGTAATGCTGGCTTCACAGAAAGAGTCTGGAAATTTTCCTTCTGCTTCAGTTTTTTGAAAAAGCTTCAGGAGAATAGGTGTTATTTCTTCTTTGAAAGTTTGGTAGAATTCCCCAGGGAATCCATCAGGTCCTGGACTCTTGTTTTTTGAGAGGTTTTTGATTACTGCTTCAATATCATTACCAGATATTGGTCTATTCAGGTTGTCAATTTCTTCCTGGTTCAATTTTGGAAGTTTTTAGTTTTCCATGAATGCATTCATTTCATCCAGGTTGCTTAGCTTATTGGCATATAACTGTTGATAATAACTTCTGAGGATTGTTTCTACTTCCTTGGTGTTAGTTGTGATCTCTCCCTTTTCATTCATAATTTTATTAATTTGGGCTTTCTCTCTTTTCTTTTGGATTAGTGTGGCCAATGGTTTATAAATCTTATTGATTCTTTCACAAAACCAGCTTCTAGTTTCATTGATATGTTCTACTGTATTTCTGGTTTCTACCTCATTGATCTCAGCTCTAATCTTGATTATTTCCCTTCTTATATGTGGAGTTGGTTTGATTTGTTGTTTAATGTTGTTGTTTAAAGCTGTTTAATGTCTAAT
The DNA here is from genome assembly GCF_022355385.1 of Mustela nigripes. Lineage (NCBI taxonomy): Eukaryota > Metazoa > Chordata > Mammalia > Carnivora > Mustelidae > Mustela > Mustela nigripes. The sequence goes on along the minus strand of NC_081557.1, from coordinate 186,171,297 downwards.
GTTTGATTTAATGTTTAAACGTTTCAAGTCTCTCCTCCAGTTGATAACTGCTGGAGTCCTCACAAATTAATTATAATCAATTGAACCACTCAAGATTAGGCTGAGTCATTAATAATTTTTAGAGAGATACTCTGGGAATACAAAAAGGGAATTCAAATAAATACATTAAAAAAAAAACCAGACATTTTGTTCTCACAATTCTACATAGCCTTTTATATACCTGCCTTCTCAAGAATGTTTCCAAATGCTTTAGAACACTTTTTTAAAATTTCTTTAATTTTTTCTATTTTTTTTTTAAGATTCTATTTATTTATTTGACAGAGAGAGAGACAAGCAGAGGAAGTGGCAGGGCAAAGAATGAGAAGCAGACTACCTGGGAGCAGGAAGCCTGATGCTGGGCAGGATTCCAAGACACGAGGATCATGACCTGAGCCAAAGGCAGAGGCTTAACCAACTTAGCCACCCAGAAGCCTCTCTTTAATACACTTTGATACTCTCATTGTGGCTTTCTGAAAAGTATTTTCATCTTGTGCAAATTTTAGAATTTGAAGCGGGGCCTTCTTTGAATGGAATTCTTACTAATCAGAGTAAAAGTTTTCTTCCTGATTCTCCTTGATACTCTTTTTTATCCTAAGGGCATATATCAAAGCAACTGAAATTAGGGACTTTCTGGTAAAATAGACATGGCTCAGGGTGACTCTCTTCCATTAGTTCCATGTATGATTTTTAAGGAAGTTACTTAATGTATGTTATTTAAAAGAGTTATTAAGTAGATTAAATGAGACAGTGGTCTAAAATGCTGAGCATGTTGCCTGGCACATGGTTATACTCTTTTTAGATCACATTACTTTTTTCTTACTATGTGGAGTAAGAAGTAATGTTTACTTTATCTTACTACGTTTTCTTACTATGTGGAGTTTATTCTACATAAATACATTATTTTAAATATATTTTAATAATGTCTGAAGTGAGAGAACTGTTTGCTGTAGTAGTTCTATTAGCAGAGGGGCAGCTTATCAAAGACAATTAATCAACTGTGTACTTGACACTGATTTCACCTTGCTCCGTGGATGATAAAGGGCTCAGGGAAACCACAGGGAGAGATTTTTTAAGGTGGAATCCGGGAAGGTGATTCCTTACAGGACCAGGAAGCATGCATTATGTTGTCTTTCTGCAACTAACCAATAGGAGCCAATCTCCAGAATAAGCAGCAATATGGAGGAAGACAGCTCTCCTTTGCATTTTTAAACTCTTAGTTCATGCCAAGTGAAGGCTTTGAAGGCTAAGGCAACAAGTCTCCCATGGTGTCAGAGATGCTGTCACCAGAGATGCTGTGACCCTTGCACTTGTTTCCAACCATGTGTGTATCTAAAGGTAATAAACACTTTTTGGTTTAGTTGCTTTGGTTGATGAGGATATAACAGTTAATACACAGTTCCTGCCAGTTTGGCCAGTTTGGCCAGAAAGGAGACATTAAGATAGTAAAAGGGATAGAAGGGTACCAGAAATTAATGTTTAAATATATATATATATATAATATACATAAATATAAAAAATATATATTTATATTTAAAACATTCTAAAAAAAGAATTGGTAATCTTGACATTGAGTTTATTCCAGTATTTAAGTTTTAGAATCTTCTTTAAATTTTGTATTTTCCAAAAATCTACTCAACCATATAATTAGTATTCCCATAATTCTTTAATTAAAGGGAATTTTTTGCTTGTCTATTTAGAAAAGTCTGTATTGGCATCCTTACTTTTCAGTTTTCAGTGCCAGGACACAACTAATGTGCCCGGTTGGGGGACCTGGCTCTCCAGTAGATTAATTACCTGAAGGCAGGGACACTTATCTTTGGCCTATAACCTCCCCTAATGTATTAGCTAAACAATGTGCTTATGTAAACATTTTGGGGAAGGGAATCTTAACTCTTACCAGATTTTCAATGTGATGACCAAAAAATAAAAAGTATCATCTACTTAGGAGGATGATGCAAAGTTAAATGCCAAGGCTTTAAATTCTATTTTTGTGATAAAAAAAAAAAAAATCAAAATGACTCATATTGGTTTAGCTAACCTTTTGTCCCTGAGATCATTTTTACACTATCCTCAAATGAGTCCAACTTTCCCTCATCTTTATTTCTGGAATTAGATTTTCTTAACTAAAAAAGTTGCATTTTCCATAATGTCTGTCTACTTCCTAGAATATCAAAGTCATTTTTCATTTCAACACTATTCTCTAAATTTAATTCCCACCACATTCTACTTTATAATATCATGACCATAATCACTAAAGCATTTTAACAATACTATTTATTCCAAAATCAAGTTACAACCATTATTCATTTCTCCAAAAATAAAAACTAAGAATAAAACTTTTAAAATGTTCATTTATTTTACAAATTTTTATGTTATGTGCTATATAAAATAATTCATTGAATTACAAAGTCACCTTTTTTTCCTACTGTTGCACTATGTGAATTAACCTATTCAAATTTTGACCTTTATCGTTGGCACAGGCCATCGTCATCTTTAGAGCTTCATTTCAGTGGGCAATATTTCAGTGTGCCTTGTCTTCATTTACTTCTAAAATGTTGGGGATATGACAATTTTTAAACATGTGCATGTCATAATTGCAAATTTTATCCCATATCACCAATAATCACTTATAATTGTGAAATCTACCACCTGTTAACTACATTGCTTTTAAAATGACCAGTAAAACCGACACCTGGGTGGCTCAATTGGTTAAGCGTCTGACTCTTGATTTTAACTCAGGTCATAATTTCAGGGTGCTGGGATCAAGCCCTGCCATCAGGCTCTGGACTAGGTGTGGAACTGCTTAAGATTCTCTCACTCTGCCTCTTTCCCTTCCCCATTCCCACACTGCATGCAGGCTTTCTCTCTCTGAAATGAATTAATTAATTTTTTTTAAAATAAAATGACTGGTAAAAGACTTGTTTGCAATATTTAATACTTAGTAATTACTACATCTGTATTAAATTTATTTTATTATTTTTATGACTATTTCAAATGATCTCTATAAATATCTAAATATATTTCTAAATATGTGAATATCTTTATATTTATAATAGAGAGATTTACACAAATATAAGTATATTATATAAATATAAATATCTAGAAATTTCTAGAAACTAGCAACAGTATGAGCCACTTTAGGCTGGTTTGTCTTCCCTGAGGGGTACTTTTTTACTCACAAAAAAGTAAATATGAAAGCACTAGGAATTTGAAAGATTTGAAAAGACATTAAAAAATAATTTCCTGGGGCACCTGGGTGGTTCAGTGGTTAAAGATCATGATTCCCGGGTCCTGGGATCGAGCCTCACATCGGGCTCGCTGCTCAGCAGGGAGCCTGCCTCCTCCTCCTCTTCTCTCTCTCTACCTGCCTCTCTGCCTACTTGTGATCTGTCTGTCAAATAAATAAAAATGTTAAATGTTAAAATCTTAAAGTCTTAAACAATCTTAAAATCTTAAAAAAAAAGTAATTTCCTAAGAATAAATTTCCTAAGAAAAATACAATTCAGTTTATTTTGTGATGTTTAAGATATATTACTTTTGGCAATCACTTTGTTTACAGTATAATCCTCCACTAGTTGTAAAATTTTCTCCAACTAATGACTATTTCTCAGTTTTCACACAGTTGAATAAAAATAGTAAACTATAAATTTATAGAAACTGATCTACTCAATATTCTAGAATGAACTTGATTGATATTCAAATACTTCCATAAGTAGCCCAAGGAGACACTAGACCATAGAGTACTTCTGAGTATAACAACAAATCACCCATGATATAATGGTCTCTGTGGGTATGATTTTTTATTAATTTTGCAAAAATAAAATTCATACTTTCTTTTTTTTTCCTGATTATTTTCTCAGTTTCTTACATTCCATTTGTAATTCCTCAGAATGTTTTGGAATATATTATAGTTTTTCTTTTCCTTTTTAATGCATTGTTCCTTACAATTTCACATGATGTATATTTATATTTTTTTAATGGAGTCTAATGGTAAGAAGAACTGGGTGTACCAGAATATACTCAACATTCATAATAATCAACTTAATATCATTCACTTAGAACATAAAGCAATAAACTTTCTAGTAGACATTAACACTCAGTAATCACAGCCAACACTTTCACATTCCTTAAAATTACAGAGCAGAATATTCCTTGACCTAAGATCTTTTACTCTCTATTGCATGTTATTCTCCATATTGCAGAAAGGATTACACGTAATATAGAAAATCATAATCAAGGTATGAGGTGATTTAGAAGTCATCATAAAACATTGTATTTAGTAAGGTCAGTGAAGATATAGCATGCTATGTTCTCATTTTTAAATATCACCCAGCACAATTATTTAAAAGTCCAAAAATTTTCCACGTTAAAATGTTCTCTAATTTTCCTTCAAGTCATCATTTCTATCATCAGAATAAGAAACCAACAGTGAGTCATGGACAAGAGGAAATGAAGACAATTGTAGCACAGTTTATATGTCAGATTTGTAGGGCCAAATGCTTTACAAGCCTTTTACATGTGTTCTGGTATTTTGCTAATGCAGCTACAATATCTCCAGGGCCTTAACATCCTTTCTTTCGTTTCTCAAGTGGCCTATAAAGGATGGTTAGAAGAACATAGAATAAAAAAAGAAAATGACCAGAGGGGTTTTCTGGTCACTTTTTCCAGTTTGATCACTTAAAAAAAAAAAAAAAAATCATTTTCCTTTTCTTTGGTTCTGTTTAATTTAGAGAAGCAGTTTAAATATTACAGGAACTCACAGGCTAACCAAATATCTAAGAAAGTTGCACTCCCTCTTCTTGATGTTGACTGATTTTAAAAGACCCAGAAGTATAGACAATGATATTCTTGCATTGGGTATTTTATGAACAAATGGAATAAAAGTTTCCCTCTTTGTCTCTCATCAGCAATGAAAATAAGCCTAAAAAAGGACTCAAGTTCAATTAGGGATTGTTTAATTGACCTGCTGTTGAGTCAATCCTGATTTTCTTTTCACACATTAAACTACAAAATTTATAGTGTCTGAAAATGTTGCTTTTTACAATGTGTGTGAAGACTGAATGAGCCATATCCCTCCAGAACTGCTAAAATCAGACTGAACATTACATTTACCCTCCTCAGAGAAAGGACTTTTCTTTCAATGGGTGGCTTATCTACTCTTAAACATCAAAATGGTTATGTTCAGTCTCTCTCTTCCTTTTTCTGGCCTCTATATTTTATAGTGAATATATAATTAAGCAAAAACGTATTGGCATTAACATCTAAAGGCAGTTGAAGGGTTATAGCTCAGTAATGAAAATAAGTATATATTCTTTTTTTTCATATAAGAATGCAAATTTTATGAGCTGGAGAACTTGACACTATACATTTGGTCTAGTTTCCCTGACGAGTCTTACTGACTTCAGTACACTAGCCCTTAAAAGAATCTTGTCAACCATTACATATAGTTAGTAAAAACAAAGCTATTCCTTCATTTTAAGAAGCTAAAAATAGTTATTATACAGAGCATCTACAAATTTGATTAGAATTTACTATTATTCTTCAATTCTAAATATATTATGCCAGAAGAAATATTTGGTTATGGTTTGCTTTTCCAACCTAAGCTCCCCCCATAAACAAAATGCTGATATATGCAAATGAATAATGGGACATTCTGCATCAGCGACCCATCACTGTACACAAATCATCCCATAATGTGGTGTGGTCTAAGAGGTAAGTAGGTATTATTGCTTTTGAGTCTACCATGAGCAGGTTGTTGAGTGTAGGCCTGGTTCCCTCCTCATCTGTGATTTTCTGGGAAACATCTTGGCAGTTCTGCTTCTAGTACTTTGTGGGATGTTGATTGGGGTGCCTTGCTCCTCTTCCCTGCTAGGTTAGGTTTATTCATCTGCTAGCAGAGCAGGATTCAAAAGAATGAAGCTCTTTTAAAAGTACAACAAAACTTGTAGGCTTCCTCTGAATCTGACACAAGTCCATTCTCATGGCAAATACACAATTATTCAGGAGACGCTCATCTCTCTGTAGACTTACTCACAGCTGCTTTAGGCATGTCAGAAGGTTACTGGATAAGACTCTTAAGTTTCTTAAAAACCCTTTTATCTAGCTGGAAGGGAATACAGGGCTCAATGAAGGGTCTTATAATAATACACTTGATTTGATCATATCCTTAGAACTTGTTTCATGTTGGGGCTCTTACTGGTTAGGAAGACAGAAGATGAGAAACAGTTCTGGGTTTTTTTGTTTTTTGTTTTTTGTTTTTTTTTATATTCCTCCAATTTCTTGAAAACCAGCCAGTTCTTTCTCTGCTTCAGAGGTTGGCAAACTAAGACCATAAGCCAAATCCAGCTCGCCTCCTATTTTTATATGGACTGGGAGCTAAGACTATGATTGCATTTTTTATATTACAAAAAAATCAAAAGAAGGAAAATATTTTGTGATACATGCAAATCATATTATATTCACATTTCAGGGTCCATAAATAAGTTTTTTTGAAACATAGCCACATTCATTCATTTACATATTGGCTCTGGCTGTTCTTTGCACAATAATAGCAGAGCTGAAAATTTGAGATAGGCACTCCATCCTCACATAGCCAAAGATGCTATCTGACCTTTTACAGAAAAAGTTAAGAGACCTCTGCTGTAACTCATACTCTGTCCTTTAAGTACTCTGTCTTATACAGCTAAAAGAAGCCAACTGACACTTCCAACATTTTGTCTGGAAAGCATTTTGTGAAAGCCCAACGATTTATTAGTAACATATCTATTGGTATAGTCTTGCCAATTGTTTTGTTATTTTATAATGGGTGTCTGTTTTTCCAGCATCCAGTAGCAATCTCTCACCATTTTCTAGCCTCTATTAAATACTTGCTCACCAAGTTTACATTATCTGCTCATTGCTTTGTTTTCAAACCAGAGTCTCTCAGTTTAAGTCAAAAGCATTCCATCTCTCTATACCAATTTCTATATTAGCTCTCTATTGCAGTAGAAGAAATAAACACAGAACTCTGTTGTTTAAAACAATAGGATTTATTATTTCTCCTGAGTTTGTGGGTCAGCTGGACAATAGTGATGATCTTGCCTGGGCTTGTTCATGTATTTAAAATTAACTTGTACTCTGGCTGGTGTAGAATGACCTTTGGGGCATATCCCTTATTTAGCTGGCTGTTGGCTGAGACAGCAGGAATGACTGGGCTTTGGGCCTCTCATCCTCAAGCAGATGACCTTGGGCTTGTCAGCATGATGGTGATAGGGATCCAAAACTTTGAGTAGAAACATGCAAGATTTCCTGAGGCATGGACTAAGAACTAGCACTCCATAATTCCCTCCACTGTGTGTTAACAAGAAAAACCCAGCCCAGATTTAGTGAGTGAGGAAAAAATTCTGTCTCTTGATGAGATAATCATAAAACATATAATATCATTTTAAGAAGCTTTTGTTATACAGAGTATCCTGGCATACAAAGCATACAAGCTACTTTGTATTTGCTAATAGTCTTCAATTCTGAATATACTCTACACAAAAGAATTGTTTTATCTTTTCCAGCTTTAACATTGTAACAGTGACAAATGAATAATGAAACACTTCCAACAAGTTATTAGTGTTGATGAAGATCATATTTCAGATACAGAATTGAGGAAAGGACATGTAAGATGACCGAAGAAATTTAAATCCAGGTAATTCAAAGGTCAACCTTTTCAAGTGCACATTTGGGAAGAAGGAGTATTTTTTGTTTTTAAATCCTTCTTAAGTGACCCACTTAGAAACTATTCCTCTCTATTTGGAGATTCCTTATCCTGTTGCTAGTGTGCATGTCTTTGCTATACTCCCCTTTTTTCAGGATGTTCTTTCAATATTTTCTTTTGATGGGTGTCAGATAATGATGTATTAGGTTATATAATTTAACTGTCCTGTCTCTTCAGTCTCTTTAGTCTCCCTAATTTTTTGTCCAAGTACTAACATAAGAGGATTGGTATTCACCGGTTGGTGTAATGACTCAGAGTAGGGCTGAGAGTCTGAACAAAAGGATAAGAATACTGAGAGCAAACTTTCATGGGTCTCTTGCTTATGCATTTTCACTGCATTCATACTATTAAAAAATAAGAAAAGAAGGGATGTGACTTGGTTTTAATTACCTGGGGTTATTGGATAGATGAAGAGGATGCAAAAACAAGCAAATAAACAAGCAAAAAAATACATTTTATGTCAGCCTTGCCAAGTCAAGGTCAAACATACTTCCTACTAAGATTGTGAGAAAAATATATCAGAAAATCAGCGACCTTGGGACAAATACCTATGTGAGTTCAGTGGGCTTTCCTAACCAGGATTCTTGAAGGCCAAAGACTTCATTCCATTAGCTTCTGACAGTATTGTTTTCATCAAGCATAGTGTTGTTACCAAGCTGGAAAAATCACTTTTATTTCCTGGAGACTCTTACAGGGAGCTCTTGGGTTTGTAGAATGGCTGCAAAGGCATCTGTGACTGAGAGAGAATCTTTTTCTAAATATAAGATGAGGGAAAAAGCAAAGTTTTTAAAATTTGGTGTACCTGACAACCACCAAGGGGAAAAGTATCCAAAGAATTAGGCATTTTGGGGCGCCTGGGTGGCTCAGTGGGTTAAGCCTCTGCCTTCGGCTCAGGTCATGATCCCAGGGGCCTGGGATCGAGTCCCTCATCGGGCTCTCTGCTCAGCAGGGAGCCTGCTTCTCCTCATCTCTCTCTCTGTCTGTCTCTCTGCCTATTTGTGATCTTTCTCTCTGTCAAATAAATAAATAAAATATTTAAAAAAAAAAGAATTAGGCATTTTTACAAGGGGGTGTTTTTCACAGAAAGACTTATTCATAACTTGCTTCTTTGTAACCAAGGGTTTATCTCTTTAAAAAAGGAGCTTGCTTTGGGGGCAGCTCCACATCTACTTACAAGGGTGAAATAGGGTCTCAGCCTTTATTCACCTGCTAAGTCCTACTTATTTTGTATTATCCAAAATGTTACTTCCTCAGAGAATCCTTTCTACTCCCTGATTTCTTTAAAAATGCAGTTTGTTTACTTATTTATTTTTTTTTAAGGCTTCATTTAATTTTTAGAGCAGATTTAATGATCCTTTGTGTGTTTGTGTGGAACGGCCCCCAACTTCCGGATGGAGTCCTACTTTCTCCCCCATCCAGAGCCTGGTATTCATTGGGTACTTTAAAAAGACCCAGCAGACACATTTATAGTTTCCAATATCTGAGGCCAAATCACCTCTCCATGAAGGGTGTTTCCAGACTAGTCTTTACAAATGAAATGGAAACAGTGAGAGGATTTATAATTCTCCTTCGTGAGACACCTCAAACATAGGAAGTGGGCATGTGAACTGATCTTCCCATTAAACCCTTAGGTACTTCCCTTTTAGTCTAATTCAGTCACATATGTATTCAATTAACTTCTTTATCTCCTTACTCATCCCTACATACAAGCCTTAATCAGCAAGGTCATCTAACTCCTGAAAATATTTCTGTGGATAATTCATTTATCACTTCTAGGTACAATTTGTCCAACCCAATGGAATCCTAAGAATTTTAATGTGATTTATGATCCTTGTTTATTCATAAGGTTTATCAGGTTCCTCAAATATGTACTAATAGGTCCAATACCATATTCATTTTTCCTACTCTCATGATTAATCTTTAGCCAAGAACCTATAATTTGGTGGCACCATTATATAGAGTTTTAAAACTTACTTCAAAGGAAGGATTACTGACTTAGATCAATTTTTAGCTGAAAATGTGCTGGTAAGCTTATTGACTACTAAACCTAACCATTTAAATAAATGTAAAGATATATTTTTTAAAAAAAGAAAAAGAAAAAAACTTTTTTTAACCATTGCTACTTATACAGTTACTTTTTTTGAAGTGCAATTGTCAATACAAAAATGAAAATTTCATACATGTCTAGCTTGATGAATTTCCCAAACTGAACACACCTGTGTAGATGACCTTCAGATCCATAAACAGAAGAGCATCAGGAACACCTCCTGCTCATGCTTCCTTCCAGAGGTTAGTATTTCTGGAGGAAGACAATTCTATTGTGGGAGCAAATATGGGGGCACCTGACATCCACTTAGGTTTTCTTCATCTGTAAAGTGAGTGAAATAATAAATACGCTGAAAAGCTGCTCTATAAATGTGATCAACTCAATGAAAATATATCATAAACCACAGCAAGCTGCACAAATGAACAGTATTATTTTAATTTTCTGTTTCTACAAAGTACCCATTGCAGAGTTCACCTTGGAAAAATGATCAGACTTGGCTCAGCCATGAAGAAGAAGGAGTGTTGCTAAAAAATGCCAGCAGGCTGCCTTCCAACAGACCTCTTAGAGTCTCATTACCTTGGTAGATTTGCCTGGCTCTGAGTCTGGCCCTCAGTCTTTCCAGACTCTGAAATCTAGTTGTCTATTGCTAAGGGGCTTTGTGATATTAAATAAGCTCAAGAGACTGATTTTACAAATCAAAGCCCTGATTTATTAATTTACAATGAGGGGACCAGGCACTTGAGTCTTCTGTCCAGAACATTCTCTCCCTGCTGATACTCCTTTGGGGAAGCTACGCTGTATTCATTAGCTTGCTCAGTGAGCTTGGTTTCAGAGTAAGAATTAGGCGAGAGGAATCTCCTATACTGTGTGACATTGGTTCACTACTTTTAATGTACCAGTTCAACTCTGCATTTTGACTATTCTTTCCAGACCAACTCAGCTGCCAATCCAATGGGAAAGCACTCTGAAACCTTCAGCTTCCAGGAAATGAAAAATACAGCATTTTGGGATCTCAATTTAAAAATGGATTTATAAGTCCTCTGTGGGCTCACCTGCAGTGTAAACTTTTGACCTGGTGATCACCCTCACCTCTGGCAGAGAGTACGAATGCCTGGCTGGAACACTCAAAGACCATTGTATTTATCTTTCCTTCTCTTCCTTGAAGTGGTCATTCTGAATATTTACTTTTGGAGTTAATTTTTTTTTTTTTTTTTTTTTGTATCATTAGTAGGAAAAGAGATATGTGACTGAGGTGGAAGCTGGTACCTGTGAAGATAAATGCTGACTATCATGAGCCCAGAGTAAGGTAAGTGACTCAGAGACTTGCTGGTAGAATGACTAGTAGATAACTTCTCAGACTCAGGGCTTGTGTGGGTAATGGCCGCTGCCTTCTCTTGCTCTTGACTTCTCCTATCTCTATGCCTCTCTGGTTTAGCAATCCTCATACTTCCCCAAACCTCCAACTAATTGAGCAGCTGTTTCTTTCATACTGTTCATATTTTCAACCTTTCATGTACTTCTGGACACATTACTACCCTTTGCAAAAATTATGTTTTTAAATATTTGAAATTAATCTGTTTTGGGTTGATTCTGAGGTTTTGAGCTCACAATTAACAATACTGACAATACTTTTAACCTATTCTTTTTTTTTTTTTTCTTTTAACCTATTCTGAGGCAACTGTATACTCCTATAACCTACATTTAGATCATTTGTAATATGGAACTATTTGAGGATTTATTGAAATAATAAGTGTAAAACACTTAAATAAGTGGATAATACTATTTACGGATGTGTTCCAAAATCACATTTTTGATCAAATGAAAAATGGTTAATGTTAAAATCAATATTTATTTCTGACTTTGTACTTTTTCCTCTTCATAAATTCTGGAGCCATTAAAATTGATATTTTTCTTTAAATTCACCCTCACAATAAAGGAAGAATTCCAAAATAAGATTATTCTTGGGATAATCATGACCTAGAAAGTATTAAGTGACAAAGCATTAAAAGTATACTTTAAAGGTTATTTTCCCATTATTTTTGGTAATGCCAAATGATTCTAAAATATTAGAATTATGATAAAACATATTTGGTACAATGCCATTTATATTAAAACAAACACATTTAATGGTCCAAAAGATTGTGATAGTTTCCCTAATTTTTAAGCTAATATATTGTCATTAAATTAATTATTAAAATATTCTTAAATATTTTGAAATATCTAAGAATATTTTAAAACAAAATTCACAGCATCACCATCATCATCAAATATGATATTTTTCCTTTCAGAAAAAAATGTACGTATACTTAAAATGACTGAATTTCAACATATAAAATGCATAATGATATTTTTCACTTTAAGTTACATCAAGAATGCTTTCAGTATTTGAAAATGCATATTTAATTATTAATAATAAACCCAAATAACATAATAGAATACTGATATCACTAATAGTAATTAGATATGATCACGATTATCATTGATCATGAACAAGTTTAGAGTTGTCAGAAAGGACATTGCAGTGGGCACTCAGCTGTTTGGCAGTCTAATAGCCAGTGAAAAAGCCATGGTCAAATAACAGGCTTTTGCTAATTTCCTGTTTTTTTTGTTAATTTTATCCAAAAGCCAAAATTTAGAGAATCTCTTTATAAGAAGTATTCAGGAAGCTTTTGTAATTATCATTCTTATATATGTGTTTCTGTGTGTACATAAACTAATTTTCCAATAAAACTTAAAAATTAAGCAATAAAAATACATTTTAAACACTACATTTTTTTCTGGTGGTTTGAATTCAAGATTCAAAACAATCAAACTTTCACAATCAAAAAATTCTAAATCCAGAGATAAGTGTTTTAAAATACTATCACTTATAAGGAAACTAAAGCGTTCAGAAAGGATTATTGCAGATAGCACACTACAGATAATTTTATTTGACACATTTTAAATGTTTAAATCTGAGAGAATTATCCAACTCACTTAATATTTAAGCATCCAAGCATTTCCTTCTACTCTTGATTCCTTTCATTTGAAAACAGAATGTCACTCTTAGGATAATTTGATAAATGTTATGTCAGCAATTTTTAGAAAGAGTCTTCTGTTGTTACAGAACTGGCAGACGTTAAACAGACAAAGTCACAGAATAATTGATATGGACAACAGAAGTAAGGATTTCGACTCCCAGTAGGCAAACCACCTGTACAAACAACATTTCTAACTTCAATTTGAGTTGCTGGCTTCTGAACACTCAATTATTTAGGGCATTCAAAAGATTTCATTAATGGAAGAAATATCTCCAGGCCTGAGTTACAAAGGTGGTTTTTATCCCTCAAGATTGGGGTCCAATAATAAATATGGTTAATGCTGTATTGAAGATAAACTTTTTTTTGATCAGAATTAGAAGCCTTCCATTTTAGTATATTTCATATGTTTTTTTTTTTTTTTTAAAGATTTTATTTATTTATTTGTCAGAGAGAGAGCGAGCGAGAGCGAGCATAGGGAGACAGAGTGGAAGGCAGAGTCAGAGGGAGAAGCAGGCTCCCTGCAGAGCAAGGAGCCCGATGTGGGACTCGATCCCAGGATGCTGGCATCATGACCTGAGCTGAAGGCAGCTGCTTAACCAACTGAGCCACCCAGGCGTCCCTATTTCATATGTTTTTATTCAGATATTTTAATGCTGCTTTCCCTTGAAATTTTCAGGCAGACATTTTTAGAGACAGAATATAAAAAGACAGAAAATGACCATCCATATGTTTCCACATTCCAAGGTTGTCACAGCATTGCCATCCAGACAAAGTCTGTTCTGGATTCTTAACACATTACTTTGGGTTAGAGGGGTGAACTACTTATACAGAGGTCTCTTTTAACATTACTATGCATTGCAGAGCCTGTTACAGAGCTTCGACCCCCTGACTCATGTTTAAAGGGACACATAACTTGGTTTGGTTTGGTTTCATTAAAGAGTAAGGATTTAAATTATTTTTAAATACACTTTTTTAAATTGTCGAAAAATTTTAGATTTATAGAAAATTTTAAGGTAACACAGGTAGTTCAATATTTCTATACCCATTTTCCCTTATTAGTAACAATTTACATTAGTATACCCCATTTATTATAACTGCTGAACCAATAGTGATATGTTATTAGTAACTAAAATCTGTAGCTTATTCAGATTTCCATAGTTCTTACCTAAGTTTCTTTTTATGTTCCAGGATCCCATCTAGGATCCCACTTTATATCCAGTCATCATGTACCCTTGGGTTTCTCATGGCTGTGATAGTTTCTCAGACTTTTCTTTTTTTTTTTCTTTTTTTTTTAATATTTTTATTTTTTTTAATTTTTTTAAATATTTTTATTTATTTATTTGAGAGACAGTGAGAAAGAGCATGAGAGGTGAGAAGGTCAGAGGGAGAAGCAGACTCTCCATGGAGCTGGGAGCCTGATGCGGGACTTGATCCCAGGACTCCGGGACCATGACCTGAGCCAAAGGCGGTTGCTTAAACAACTGAGCCACCCAGGTGCCCAGTTTCTCAGACTTTTCTTGTCTTTGATGACCTTGACATTTTTGAGACTACTAGCTAAGTTCTTAAGAATGTCTAACGAAAAAAAAAAAAAGAAGAAGAAGAAAAAGAAAAAAAGAAGAGAAAAAGAAAAAAGAATGCCTTCCGATAGAAATTTGGCTGATTTTTTTTTTCTTTAAATTATACTAGATATGGAGTTTTACCTGGAAGACCATAACATTGAAGTACTATTGTCATATCTTATCAAAGATAGGTGATTTACCACCACTCATGATGATCTAAGTTCCTGGCTAAGGTGGTGCTTTTCAGGTTTCTTCAATATAAATGTCGTCTTTCCTACCCCACTGCTTTCCATACTGTCTTTTCTGCAAAAAAGTCACTATGTACAACCCACATGTGAGGGGTAGGGAGTGAATCCCTATTTCCTTGAGGGCACATTATCTACACAGATTATTCAGAATTCTTCTGCGCAAGAGATTTGTCTCTTCTCGTATTCATTCATTCATGCATTCATTCATTCAATCATTTATTAATATCTGCAGGTACTCATACATACTTATTTTATATACTGGGTTATAACCCAGTTCTACTTTTCTTCTTTTGTTGCTCAAATTGTCTCAGTTCTGTCCATTAGGAACTCTTCAGGTGCTTTCTGTATCCTTTTCATATACCTCATATTTGTGTGTGTATGTAGGGGTGGGGATCTCTGAATCTCCTAAATATTTTTTTTAATTTGCATACATTAAGGTTTATTTTTTGTTGTTGTAAATTTCCATGGATTTTAACAGATACACAATTTCCATGGATTTTAACAGATACACAATTTCACGTATCTACCATGAGTGTATTACTTAGAATGCTTTCACTGCCCTAAGACATCCCCTGTGCTTCGCTTACTCAACCTCTGTACCAAACTCCTGACAGCCACCGATCTTTATGCAATTTTATGCAATTTTCCATAGGTCATATAGTTAGTATTATAGACTATGTCGCCTTCCCACCCTAACTTTGTTCACTTAAAAATATGCATTTAAGATTTCATCCATTGTTTTCCGTGGTTGAATTGCTGATTTATTTTTATGGCTGAATATTCCATTATATAAATGTAGTACTGTTTCTATGTTCATCTACTGAAGAATGACTTGCTTGCTTCCAGTTTTTGACAATTATGAATAAAGCACACAAGTTTTAGGGTGGACAAACTTTTCAAATAACCTAAATAACCTAAAAGCAGTGGTTTTGTATCATATGGTAAAATTATGCTTAAATTTGTAAGAAACTGGCAAATTTTCTCCTGCAATGGGGGTGTCATTTTCAAATACCACCAGAAATGAATGAAGATTTTGTTGCTCTGCTTCTTGACAGTTACTGATATTGTCAGTGTTTGGGATTTTTGCCATTCAAATGCATGGGTAGTGATTTCTTGTTGTTATTTTAACCTGCAATTCTGTGATGATAATAATGCTAAACATCATTTCATGTTTATTTTGCCACCTCTATATCTGTGTTGGTCTATTCAGATCTCTTGCCCACTTTAAAAAAAAATACTATTTTCTTAATGTTGAATTTTAAGAGTTCTTTGTATATTTTGGATATGAGTTCATTATTAGATATGTGTTTTGCTCCTGGTTTCTCCCAGCTTTGGCTGGTCTTTTCACTCTCTTAACAGTGTCTTTTGCAAAGCAAAAATCCTAGTTTTCATACACTACAACCTATTCTTTTTCATGGATTATATATTTGGATCATTTTGGGGATGTGTTTTATCTAAAACTGCATCACCAGGAAAATATTTTTAATAGCTACATATCTGTTTTTTTATTAGATGCTTTGAATGGTACCTTTAACATCTCTTTCTCTTTCATTTCTCTTTATCTGCTTTCTTTCCTCTTTCCTCAGTTTCTGTTTTCTCTTTCTCTGTTTCCTTCTTTTCTCTCTGGCAGTAAATAGACTAGAATAGGAAAAGTATAATTAATATGAGTTAGCAAGTCAACAATGGCTTTAATTTATTCATTTGCTTCTATGGATATTTTACCTACATGTTAGAAGTATTCTTTTGTGGTCTGGAGATCATTTATATGCTAGCTTCTGGGTAGTAAATTATCTGTAGTAAAAATCAAAGGATGCTCTAATAATGCACCAATTAATCAAAATCAATATTTTATTCAGCAGTATATCAATAGCATAAATATACGTTGTTCTCCTATCAATTATAAGTACTTATTCAAAAACAAATATGCTCTCCAAAAGTATTCCCTTATGAATGAACACAAAGCTAGTATTTGTCATGTACCTTTCTTGCAGTTTTGGCTCTCAAAATCTAATTGAGGAGGATATATACAGTGCAATTAGTGAATTAAAATGGATTTAAAAAACCCGTATTACATTGAGTGTAATCAAGTGTGAGAACACCATGCCAAGGTCATAGGTAATGCAATGGTTGGTGGATGTAAAGAGTAGTGAGTACTGGGAGTACTGGGAGTACTGGGAGTAGTGAGTTCATGGGAGGCTTTAGGAAAAAGACAAGGTTTACCCTTGTCACAGAGGAGGATTATAATATAGACAGTCCAAGTTAAGAAGAAGGGATGCTTCAAATGAAGAAAAACGTGAACAAAAGCATTGATTTGAAGGTGAATATGCCATACTCACTGGGCAGGTATAACACAACTCTAATTAACCAAATGGCCTTTAAAATCATGACGTTGGGGCACCTGGGTGGCTCAGTCATTAAGCATCTCCCTTTCGCTCAGAGCATGATCCCAGGGTCCTAAGGCTCTGGATCCTGCTCCCTGCTCAGCGGGAAGCCTGCTTCTTCCTCTCTCACTTCCCCAGCTTGTGTTGCTTCTCTCGCTATGTGTCTCGATGTCAAATAAATAAATAAAATCTTTAAAAATAAAATAAAATAAAATCAAGATGTCAAGTAGATTAGTAGATTACATATGGCTATCTGGGAGCCTTAAATTCTTTAATAGATGGCTAAAGCAACAACAAAAAAAATTAAGACACAGTTTGGCTATGGAGGCCTCTGTGATGACATAGTTAGGGCACTGAAACCCTCTCAGCATATAGCAGTCTCCTGTCCCCTGTGATTGGCTAAGATGTGGAAATACAATCTAATTGGATCTAACAGAGGGAAATTTATGGTTTTAATTTGATAATATTTGGAAGAAAAGTTCTCCCTTCTGAGCAGTATGATGTACAGATGGGACATTTGAATTTCATCAGTTATTTTAGCTCTGTGAAGGAAAAGGCCAGCCAATAGAGAAAGATAACACCAAGAGGATCACAAAACAGCAAAGCCAAAAGAAACTGATCAAAGGGTACTTGGAGCTTGGCCCGCTTCTGGATTGTTATGTTAATTGAGCCAATAAATCCCATTATGTGCCTTCTTCTAGGCTCTCAGAAAATCTTTTATTTTCTCTCACATTCCACATACAGCTTCATATTAGGAAATTATTTTTGTTCTACCTTCAAAATATATTTAGATCTCACGTCTCTACCCTGTCTCCCTGATCCAGATCAGCGTCAGCTATCACCTGAATTAATACAACAGGTTCCTAACCAGTATCCCTTTTCCATTTCTGGTCTTTCACAGTCAATTAACCACACAGATGGTAGTGATCTTCTGACCACAAAACAAGATCTAACTACGCTGCTCAGCATTCTCTAAAAGCTCCCAGAGTAGGGAATGAAGTTCAAAGGCCAGACAGAGGCCTACCAGGTTCCACAATGCAAGGGGCCCTGAAGTGTTTGCAGTATTAACTCTACTACACTTCCCCTTGTTTTGGCCTGCCAGGTAGCTCCCCATCACTCCCCACCCACTCCCTCCTCCTCCCCTACCTTCTCAAACACATAAAACACATACTCATTTTAGCGATGGAGTTTCTAATGTAGGTGAGGTTTTGTGAGGTGAAGTCTGGAGCCAGTAGCCAAGCAAGAATTCTTGAAACATCTTTGGTGCAAAAGGTGATTTTATTAAACCATGGGAACAGGACCTGCAGGCAAAAAGAGCTGCACTGGGGTTGTGAGGATCAATTGATTATATACTATGGGATTGGGGAAGGTTAGGAAAAAGGGAGGTGTCCAAAAGGACCTTCATATGCTAAAGAAGACCCTCAGGATACTGGAGGTCTTGCTATTATCAAACTAAGTATGTTTTTCCCTCTAGCAAAGCATTAACATTAGATAGTTGGAAGTTACCTGGAGGAATGTCACACATATTCCTCAAAAAGGGGGTGGGAGAGTGGGAGGGTAGAAGTTGTGGGGTGTCAGCTTGTGCTTGTCCTCAGGGAGACTTCTGCTCCGTTATTTTTAGGGCCTTTGCACTTGCTGCTTCCTGTGCCTGACACCTGGTTTCAGAAAATATTGCTATGTCCATTACCCTCACTTCATTTATTTTTCTTACTAGAGAGGAACTGGCTTCCCTTTAAAATCACACCCTGTCCTTACTAGTACCAGATCATATTTGCATCATCCAGCTTTATATTTCTTCAAAGTTTGTGGCCACTCAAGACTTTATTTGTCGATTTTCTAGTCCCTTGCCACCACTAGCCTGTAAGTTTCCTGAGAACAGGATGACGGTTTTCTTTGATGTCTCTAAAGCCTGAAGCAGAGAAAGCAATGCCTAAGATATGCTTTAAAAGTAAATCAGATCTTATAAAAAAGTAAAAAATAAATTTAAAAATGTAAACACACACACACACACACACACACAAAAGTAAATCAGATAATTCTTCAAAGTAGAGTTGTTTTTATTTCTGTTAGAACTTTCCTTGTTGTATCAGAGTTTTCGCATCTGAGAGACCACCAAGGAGCCAACACCAATGTAATCACAGGAGGGTTTGACAAGCTTAAGCTTGGGCCCAAGTATACCTGGCACAGCAGAGTAGGTAGGGACTTGGATCCTGAAACAGATTACAGTCAGGTTTGATTTTTCAAAGTGCAAACAACATTCAAGACTTAAACAGGATGAGGACGGTGGATGGCACAGTCCATGAAGCTTCTGGTTCTTGAAGCTTCTGGATCTCAGGGTTCTGAGATCAAGCCCCATCCTGGGTGTGGAGCCTGCTTAAGATTCTCTCTCTCAGGGCGCCTGGGTGGCTCAATGGGTTAAGCCGCTGCCTTCGGCTCAGGTCATGATCTCAGAGTCCTGAGATCGAGTCCCACATCGGGCTCTCTGCTCGGCAGGGAGCCTGCTTCCTCCTCTCTGCCTGCCTCTCTGCCTGCTTGTGATCTCTCTCT
Source organism: Mustela nigripes (assembly GCF_022355385.1). NCBI lineage: Eukaryota > Metazoa > Chordata > Mammalia > Carnivora > Mustelidae > Mustela > Mustela nigripes. The sequence goes on along the minus strand of NC_081557.1, from coordinate 186,151,712 downwards.
GTCAAATAGATAAATAAAATCTTAAAAAAAAAAAAAAAATTCTCTCTCTCGATCTCCCCCTGCCTCTCCCCATCTCCTGCTCACATGCTGCTCTCTAAATTAATTAATTAATTAATTAATTAAATTAAAACTTAAACAGGAGGATATGGCCATGACATTGGCATCTACTATTTCAGATGTGGCTAGTGAAGACCTTCATGGTATAGATTTTAGTAGCTCATAATATAAAAAGAGTGAGAAAAGAGCAACATGAGCAGAAAATAATAAAGCACAGAGGATGAAAATCTTCAAGTCATTTGCCAGGATACGGAAAACATTAATAAATTTGTGAAGGAACAAAAAAGAATACAAAGGGGAAAAAAAGCATTGTGCAATCAATGACTAAGGTTTAAGAAGATATTAAGGCTTTAAAGCAGTTTCTCCCATTGGCTGCCAATGGATGCATGTAGAGCTTTCAGAATGCAGGAGCTACTACCCAGACTTCCAAATAAAACCATGGCTTCTGCCGACTATGTCATAACCACAGCTCAGCAGTTTCAGGCATGGTTTTCATGTGGTGTGAAGTGGTGGGGTTCGGAGCTGATGGCCAAGAAAGAATTATTTGGTCCAAAAAGATGGTTTTATTAAAACATGGGGACAGGACCCATGGTCAGAAAGAGCTGCTCTGGGGTTCTGAGGAATGGCTGATTATATATTTGGGAGTTGGGGGAGGTAAAGACAAAGGGAACTTTCCTGAAGGACTTTCACACACTAAAGATGACTCACAGGATCCTAGAGGTCTAGCTACTGTCAAGCTAAGGTGGTTTTTTGGGTTTTTTTGTTTTGTTTTGTTTTTCCTCCTTTAGTAGAGCATTAAAACAGTTGGGAGTTTCTTGGAGGAATGTTCTACCCTGTCTGCCTCAAGTGTTTGTCAACAGGCTCCAGGTTATAAGGAAGTTTAATTTTATCTACATATTCTTCTGTCTTTGTTCCCCACATCAATTTCAGCAGTACAGACAGCAGATTGAAGAAGTAGAAAACTGTCTTGTCATTCAAGCAGAAATTCCCATATAACCATTCAAGATTTATCAAGGGCTCTGCAAAAAAAACTTACTGTTTATAGTTTTGGCTGTACAACTTCAGTATCTTATTAAAAGTGTAGAAGTGCTCAGAGCCATACCCCCTCTACAGAAACATGTTGGAAAATGGTGTAGATGAGTTTAAATCAGGTCAGCAGGAGCTAAGAAATGGCAGAATGCCCCCAGAGATATTACCAGAACTAGGCTACACAGCAATATGCAAATGAAGCAGCCATCACCACCTCAAACAACACTTAACAGAGCAAGGATGGTGACAGGTCCTCCACCATTTCTGGGCTATGGTTTAGCATTGCATTCACAACAAGCATTCACACTGACTTATCAGCAAGCGGCTGAGGGTCTTCAAACTGAAGGTTTTGGAATGAGCTCTTGTTTTAGAAACAACACTGCGGAGGCCACATTTGGGCTTAGAAAAATAAATAAACCTTCAGAAATCTCGTGCAAGCTTTGGCTTCACGGCATTTAACTTCAACAATTCTAGCATCACCGTGGTTGATGACATACAGGATGGGACATACAGGATGCCTGATCCTGTCTCTGTAGGTTTGGGAACAGGAGGGGGATTCCTGCAGTTGAAGAAACCTCCAACTGGAAAGAAAACTAGAAAAATAACAAATATATGAATTGATGGGTTAGGAGAATCCATGGTAGCATTGTTCATCCTGAGCCTATTTTCCTAAAATTGATATGGTAAATGGTACCTCTGGAGATTTATAAAGTTCTGATACTTTTTTCCCCCTCTGGAATCTTGAATTCATACTGATCAACTCTAACCAGTAAGGCCCATTATTTAGCCACGTGTTAATAGCTGTGTTTTTGTTGATAAAGGTGACACTACATAAATATATGCCTATTTGTTTCTCCTAGAATAGAAAAGACTTCTAGTATTTACAGTTGAATCAGTTTTTATTTTGATAAAAGTCTCTTGAACTACACTGAAGAACATCATTTTAATGGAATAATACTCACATTTGTGCACATGTGTAAGGTATGAATTTATAGAAAGAAACTCTTGCCTCAAACTGTTTCCCCTTTTAAGGGTATTTTATTTTTTGGCAGTTAAAACTTCACATTTCAGTGTGTGTGTAGATTGAATTGGAAGCACCAAGTCATTGCAATTAATTGCTTAAAAACGGGCCTGTTGGGCTGACTCGATTTCATGGTCTTTAGGCTGCCATTTTTCTTTCCATGCTGATCTTTGGCAGCCTCTCCAAAAGAAGAATGCTCCGCATCTTGTCAAATAAGCTTGTATCTTCCTATATTGATTACGTTTAGGTTAGTTACGTAACTTCTTTTCTCCCCCATTGAGCATCGAGAAGATAAACCTTCAGGACCCTATTTGAACTCCAGCTGGATTGACTGCATGCAGGTAAAAGGGGTTCTATTACTTTAGTGGAAACTTTATGAGCTCTTCAAATGCAGAGTTATTTCTTACGTGGCTATTAATATCGACCTTAAATGAAATGATTCTTCATATCCTAAAGGATTAATGTTAGATACAGAGGCAATATGTTTAAAAAATGGTTTTGTACCAACTATGAACTACGAACCCTTTCTAGTTTTATCAGTGACCACAGAGCTAAATAATAATGTGCAAGCAGGTCAGGCTGCCCCCGTGTAATGTGACTGTAATAGCATTAATAAAGGAATGGGAGCCGATGAAAAGGAGAGCCCTTTGAAACAAAACAAAACAAAACAAAAACTACCTTACCCTTAATTTAAGAGAAAAACAATTAGATTGACCTATTTACCTTTCAGATGCAGTTTCCAGATGTAATCTGAACACGGAATGCCATTGAAGATGACTTAATTTTTTTATGTAGGCTTAATAGTGTGTATTAAGTGAATACTTTCAGAATCATTTTAATCCAGGCACTATTTTGCTAAAATAGGTACTGTACATGTGTATATGTTTTTGGTCAACATTAGCTGGTTTTGATTATAAGTGTGGTAAAACTCCGTTTTATCTGCTTAGAGCAATGATTGGCTTTTCGGACAAATGTTTGCAACTTGATACATTAAAATTAGAAAAAGGTATTTGCTTTCTGAGCACTGAATTTGTTTTCGCTTTTTCATACTTCCTTGTTATTGCTATTCCCAAGATCAGATTGTTTAAAAAAAAAGGGGGCATGAAAGAGTATGATTTTTGTGATTTGTGATTACTGTCAGAATGAAGTGCACAATTACGTCAACACTTTTAAAAAGGACTGTTCATTGGTCTGAAAAACTCAAAGTATATATATATTTTTTATTTCCCAAAATTTAATTGGGATTTTAACATACTAAGCTACATGAAGTTTTGTAATATAGTAATTGGTAGATGAGTTTAAATCGGTTGTTATTGCCCTCATTGTCTTCACTTTGTCCAAAGGCTATCATCCTATAAACAAGAAAATTTAATGTGTCAGTTGTTGTTGAAAATAAATTTGGCATAGTCAAAGAAGATATGTCAAAGAATTTGCAAGTTATTGAGATGAATTGTGCAATATGGCTTTACAGTCTTTGCTTTTTGGTGACCCATCTTGGTCACCCATGTCACTGGCCAGAAGACCTGTAGGGCTGATATTTCATTGATCACCTTTATTAAGGACCTTGATTGATGCAATTGACTACCTTTACTGGCCTACAACGAGTACCATAAATTCCTTTACCGTTACCATAGACTTTCAGCACTAGTGCACCGTAGAAAAAGTCAAAGAATTACATAGTTCAGAAAACTTGACTTATTTCAAACTGCTACATTATTTAACACAGAAACACCTCGTTTCCATTACAAATTCTGCAATGCTCGAGGGCTCTTGGCGGTTGTGACATTCACTGTGACATCTGCTCCAGAGGGTATTGCTCCATTTTCCCTTGTGTCAAAAATTATATAATTTCTACATATGAGCTGAGAAATTTGGAATAATCTGTGACAAAATGAATGTGGCTTATCAAGGGATGTTCCCACCCCCACCCCTGTTTAACAGATAACTTGCAAGGTGACAGAAAGCTGTAACATGGGCTAGTTCTGCATAATCATGGGGAGGAAATTACCTAGAGCAGCATGGCCTCCAGATCCCTGCTGTCTAGATAGTTCTTCCAATTCCATCTGAAGTCACTCTCAATATATGCAAAGTTTCACTTTCAATTAGGAATGATCAAGGGAACAACAAGAATGCACAACCTCCTCTACTAAATCCTAGTAGGGAAGGCTAAAATAGGGCTTTCTGTTGCTGAGGTATCAAGACTCAGATGCACAGATAGGTCTTGATTAGAGAGAGAAGGACTTTGCAATTTATGTTACATGAGAAATGGAGCAGATAGTCTGACCATGGTGATTTGTGTCAGGTGTGTGCAAATGGGCCGGGCACCAAGAATGTTACTGCTTCTTACTTTGATTTTTTACTGTTTCTCTAACACCAACCTGCTTTTTGTTTGTTCACTTATTTATTCTAGAAATGTTTATTTTTTAATTAAAAAAATTATATTAACACCAGTTAATATAATTAAAAATTATATTAACATCAGGACTATAGAACATGTCATTGAATAATTTATGATAAACATTATTCCATTGCCAAAGAATTTTTAAATCTGATACCATTGTATCATCTTTTCTTATATAAATCCACATCAGTGCTCTTCTTAACTTTTAAGGGGTGTGAATCACATGAAGATCTTATTTAGATGTAGATTTTGATTCAGTAGGTTTTGGGGTATGAGAGGGTGCTGAGTTTCTACATCTTAAATGAATCCCCAGCTCCCAGCTCCGCTGTTGTAGACTGTCTATAGACTACAGTTTGCATAGCAAAGATTAAATTATTTCTTCATCCTATTTTGCAGTTTTTGAGTTTAGTACCACTATAATCTCAAGACTCAACACCTCATTATGATCTTTGAAAAGGTTTATCTTTTACTTCCCGTACACTGAGTCCCCAGACTTGTTACAGTTTTACTCTGCAATGCTTCATATACCTGTCATTTTCTTAACACTATGCTCTGCTAATCTATGTTGCTTTATGTTATTTTTTTTAAAGATTTTATTTATTTATATGAGAGAGAGAGAGCATGAGAGGGGAGAAAGTCAGAGGGAGAAGCAGACTCCCCTCAGAGCTGGGAGCCTAATGCAGGACTCTGTCCTGGAACTCTGGGATCATGACCTGAGGTGAAGGCAGTGGCTTAACCAACTGAGCCACCCACGTGCCCTCACTTTATGTTATTAATGTTTATTGATCATCTGCAACGTCTCAGCCCCTGAAACTGTATCAATAGACAATGACCCTGTTACCCCAGATTTCAGTCTTGCCTCTCTTTTTAATTTCTAGTGTCTACCTCCAATTTCTTTCTTTCACTTATTTTGCTGTATGATATTTTTTTGCTCATCTCAAGCAGCTTCATAATCCTTCTCCATGCCCTTGTCCTCCTACTTCATTACAAACTTAGAAGTTTAATGAATAAACATTAGGAGTACTTTTCATAATGAAGTGTACATTATGGCTGATGGTCAATATTTGCAGGACACAGGATGTTTGGTTCTATCTCCCCTACTCTGAAGAATCTGAAAGACTTATAAGCATCCTCCTAAAATATAACCAAAATTGGATTTAGAGCATATTGAACTTCGAGGACGTCTATTGTACAGGATAGAAACAGGACTGGTATACAGGAAGAGAGGGTATTAAAATAAGAAAAGAGTTTCCTGGAAATAATTAAGGAGGGAAGATTGAGGAGAGAAGAAAAAGTATTTCTGAATTTCCACCAAAAGCAGACACCATGAGGGTAAAACTTGCAGGTATTTGAATGGGATAAATCAAGGAATATTTATACAAAACCTTCTGGATGACATAAATTTTTATAACAGGCAATTTTGCAAGGTCTTCAACTAGAAAATAATAAATAACATAATTCATTTATACATATCACAATTTAATGATATAATAACAAAAATGTTTCAGGTGAGTATAAATGGCCCTAGATTTGGGGATATGGTATATTTTATAACAGAGTTTTAAAGAGAAGTTTCCCAAAGTTGCATTTTATTTGAAGTTCTGATTCTGTCCCCATTATTTGCTCCTCATTACATAAAAATTTATCTATCTTAACACAGTTTTTCACAATCTTTTCCAGAAAAGAGAAGAGGAGGAAGCACTTTGCAGCTAATTTTATTAAAGCAGCAGTAGCATGATAGCAAAACTAGACAAAGGCAATATAAAAAAATGAAAACTATAGACCTATCTCTTGTGAACTTAGACTCAAAAAACTCTAAGTCATGACCAAGCAGAATTTATTCCAAGTGTACAGGACTGATTTAACACTTGAAAACCATCATTGTAATTGACCATATTAATAAACTGAAAATGAAAAATCATGTTCACTTCAATTGATGCAGAAAAAAAGCATTTGACAAAATTCAATTCCCACTCATGATTAAAAAAGAAATGTCTCAACAACTAAGGAACAGAGTGGAACTATCTCAACTTGACAAATGTCATCTACAAAAACCTGCAGGATTTTTTTTTTTTTTCTTTAAGTAGGCTCCATACCCAGTGTGGAGCCCAACATGGGGCTTGAACTCAAGACCCTGAGATCAAGACCTGAACTGAGACTGATTTGGATTCTTAACTAACTGAGCCACACAGGTGCCCCCAAACCTAGAGGATTCTTAAAGATGAAATACTGTTATCAGATAGAAGGTTGTTCAGACTCACCACTTATTCAGTGTAGTACTGGGAGTTCTAGTCAGGAAATAAAGCAATGAGTAAATAAATAAATGGCACATAAATTAGAAGGAAAGAATAAAACTGCCTCTGTCTGAAGATGATATGGTTGGCAACATAAAAATAAGAATGAATCTAAAACCCAGCAACAAAACTTCTAGGACTAAGAGGTCAATTCAGCAATTTACAGGACATAAAATTAAGACATGAAGATTGAGTGTATTTCTATAGACTAAACATAAATACATGGAGACAAAAGTTAAAGGCACAAAATCATTTAACACCACTATAAAGAATATGAAATACTTAAATATAAATTTTACAAGGACTGCATAAGACCTATAGGCTGAAATCCGTTAATAAATGGAGAAACATACCATGATCATGGATTTGGAGATGTAGTATAGTAAACATATCAATTCTCCTTAATCTCAAAATTAAAAGCATTTCCTATCAAATCCCAGCAAGATTTTTGGTAGACATAGATAGACTTACTCCAAAATTAAATGGAAAGACATAAGTCCTAGAGTAGATTTGAAAATCTTGGCTGGGTCGGCAGCTGGGGGTGGGGGTGGGTGGAGAATAAACTGGGACAAAACATTCTAAATGATCTTAAAGTCTAATTGGTAGCTACAATAATCAAGGCAGTGTGGTATTGGCAAAGAAATAGGAACACAGATCAATTAAACAGGAAAAAAGGACCTGTAAACAGACCCACATGAATTTTCCCAACTAATTGACAAAAGGGCAAAAACAATTAATGAATGAGGTATAGCCTTTTTGACATTGCGTATGGTGCTGGAGCAAGTGGTTCTTCAAAGGCTATATATACATATAAATAATAATGACCCCCCCCAAAAGGATCACGGGTTTAACCATAAAATACAAAACTAAGAAAATTTTACAAAAACACATAGAAGAAATTTCTCAGAATCTTAAGCCAGGCAAAATGTTCTTAGATTTGATTCCAAAATTCATGATTCATCAAAGCAAAACTGATAAATTTGACATCATCAAAATTAAGAACTTTTCTCAGGAAAGCCCAAATGAAAAGGAAGAAAAGACAAATTACAAACTGGAAGACATTACTTTTAAACTGTGAATTCAACAAAAGACCATATCTAGAATATATAAGAACTGTAAACACTAACTAAAAAAAAAAACACAAAATGGAGAACAGCATGAATAAACATTTCACTGAAGAGGATATAATGATAGTAAATAAGCACATGAAAAAATGTTTAACATCATTAGCTATCATGGAAATACAAATTACAACTATAATGAAACATGACTACACATTTATCAGAATAAGTAAAATAAAAAATAATGATAATACCAAATGCCAGAGATGTTGCAGAGAAAGTGAATCACTCATATTGCTTACAGAAGTGTAAAATAGTACAGTCACTCTGGAAAAGATTTTGATTTCTTATAAAGCTAAACAGGCAACTACCACGAAAATTGCTTGAATTCTTAGATCTTTTTGAGGAAGAAAAAAAGCTTAATTTATAGATGAATGATTACAACAGCTTGTTTCTTAACAACACCAAACTGAAAATAACCTGGTTGTCCTTCAACAGGTGAAGGGCCAACAAACCATGGCAGATCCATACGGTGGGATAGTACTCAGCAATAACAAGGAATGAACTATTGATACCTGGAACAGCTTGGATGATTTTCCAGGGTATTATGCTGAGTGAACAGTCAGTTCCCAAAGGTTGTATGTTGTATGAGTCCATTTATATAAATTCTTGAAATGAATAATAAAATTTAAAATAGAAAACAGGTCAGTGGTTGGGAATGTTTGGAGAATTGAAGAGAGAGGAAGGAGATAGGTGTGACTATAAAAGAGACACTTTTAGGGGTGCCTGGGTGGCTCAGTGGGTTAAAGCCTCTGCCTTCAGCTCAGGTCATGATCTCAGGGTCCTGGGATCTAGCCCCGCATCGAGGAATCTCTGCTCAGCAGGGAGCCTGCTTTCCCCTCTCTCTCTGCCTGCTTGTGATCTCTCTGTCAAATAAATAAATAAAATCTTTAAAAAAAAAAAAAAGAGAGAGACACTTTTAGTAATGGAACTATTCTTAACAACATGAATATACTGTGCTATTTCATAAGATGTTACATCTGGAGAAAGCTGGGAAGAAAGTACATGTGTATTATTGTCTGTTTTATTTTTTACAACTGCATGGGAGTCTATGGCTATGTCAAAATTAATGTTTAATTTAAGAAATTGTCTTTTTTGCATTAATTATTTTATTTTGTAGCAAAGAGAAAAACTATATCTAATACTGATATATACAAATGGCATGACTTCAGCACTGTGGTAAATACATATGTACACACACACACACACACGTATTTTAAAGAAAAGCTATATAAAGATTCAAGGTTGTAAGTTGCCTACACAGGTACTGATTTAGTCTGAGAACACAAATGTTTGTAAAACATGCCTTTTAAATGATCCTTCATGAAGGGGAAAAAATCCATAGTTCATCTCAAAACAGAATGGTCAAGATTCAAAAATTAATCTTATGATAACTATAGATTATTGACAAATATCAACAAATCTTCTTTACACTTCTGTAAATAAATAATAACAAACTAGCTGTTACTGTCTTCCCAGAATAATGTTTTGTTTCTTTTCTGAATTATCACCTCTATTTGTAAGTGTTGCTCTAAATTTAAATAAATAATGCCACCTGTGTTTTACCCCCTACTGATTTCTCAATGCTTCTGTATGAGTTTTATTTTTCAGTGTTTCATCTTTGCTATAAAGCTAAGTTTTGGAGGTCATGTGGGTAGTTTTTTTTTCATTGACAAATGATTCTGAGCCATTTCTGCTCCTGCTGTGTCACTAGAGACATACATAAAAATCAAAGATCAGATGAAATTATTAATTTTCCCCTTTACATAGTAAGATGAACAAAATCTGGATTAAATGACACAAAAGAATCCAGTTTGGGGAGTGGGTGTTGAAGAGATTGTATCAATGTAAAATTACTTTAGTAGCATCAAGATTCTTCTATTAATTCAAGAAGGGACAAGTAATGAACCCTATTTTAGAAATATTATTAACCCACTGACTCTGATGATAACATTGACATTGTTAAAGAACAGGGAATATTCCTTCTAGGTTTTTTTGTTTGGTTTTGGTTTTGTTTTTTCCTAGAAGATCTAAATGAAAATGACACTTATTTTAGCAGATGTTGTTCTGTCAAGTAATTCTATAATTATATAATTCTATAAAACCAATTACATTAAATTGCTAATTTAAATTGTATCTTGGGGGCACCTGGGTGGCTCAGTGGAGTAAAGCCTCTGCCTTCGGCTCAGGTCATGATCCCAGCATCCTGGAATCGAATCCCGCACCGGACTCTGCTCGGCAGGGAACCTGCTTCCCTTCCTCTCTCTCTCTGCCTACTTGTGATCTCTGTCTGTCAAATAAATAAATATAATCTTTAAAAAAAATTAAATTGTATCTTGTAGTGGTTTGCAAAGACAATCCCTATGCCTTTTTATGTTAATTAGTAGTCCTTTAAAAAATCAAGTCAATATTAGAATACCTGTCAGCATACATAAGCAGGTCCCCATGCTTTAAGAAAGGTTGCATAGAGAATTGTTATCATGTTTAATTTTTAATTGCCACATAAGTGTTGATATAGAAGTTCATATGTAGGTGTTCATTTGTGAGTTATCTTGTGAAACTCCTACATGAAATTTAGGGATATAATTTTATTCTGTGTAGATTTGAGAAATTATAATGTAACATCTAATTATCTTTTTTTTCATTTTTTATATCATAATTTTTATAGCTTTCCCCAAAGACTGATTCCTTAATACTAATGGTCACTAAATATTCAAAAATTTGAAATTAAATACACATAATTAACATTATTAATAGTAGTATATTATGCCACTTATAAAAGATGACATTGCAAATAAGCATGTTAAAGGGTATTAAAGTGTTGCCAAAATAGTAGGAAAACCTTAAACACACATCTCTCAAACTCATTTAACTATGATTTTCTGGGGGTAGGAGGAAGAGGGAGAATGAGAGAGAATCTTAAGCAGGCTCCACAAACCTCAGAGCCCGAAGTGGGACTCAATCTCAGGTTAAGCTAAATGCTTACCCTACTGAGCCACTCAGGCAACCCCTAGTAAAATGATATTCTAAGCAAGGAAATTATTTTAATTGCTGCCCAAATTGGAGCAGTAAAACAGGATACTTTATTTTATAGTAATATTGATACAGAAAAGTGTTGGGTTTTCTTATTTATCAAGTGCTATACTGATATATGAATTATTTTATGTAATCTCACAAAATCCCTACGCACTGAGTAATGTTATTATGCTCAGTTTTACTAATCAAAAGACTGAGACTTATAAAGATCAAATAATTTGCTCACGTTTACCTTAGACATTGTCTAGAGCCAGGGACTGAACTGAGAGTTCACAAACATTACAGTTTGAACTTATTTAAATCTATAACTAATTCAGTCAAGTTTCTATTAGACTTTCTGAGTATATGTGTCTAATCTCTGACATTTAGCTTACTTTGACTATGTCAAGAGAGAAAAGGACAACAAAATTAATATAATGTAAGCAACAGGATTGCATTAAAAGGGGGGTAGTAAAAATATTCTCGTTTATCTCAAACTCAACCACCATATGTTAAAAACTCAGTTAATTTTCAATTTTCCAACACACCTTAACTTAATTTGATGATTTTTTTCAAGTTTAATTTTCACAGTAATTCATTTTACTTCTTCCAAAAGAAAGGTGGTTGGATATTCACTTTGAGACATTAGTTGCAAAGGAGTAAAAACTGTCACATTATCACAGACTTCTAGTTGAAAGTGATACTCAGAATTCAGAGGTAAGAGTCGCTAGAGAAAGATGATGGGGTTGTGGGGAAGACTTGCTTCGGACCAAGTAGCAACATAAATGGAGTTTTGCTTAAAGAAAAAGATCAAAATCTTGACTTGAAATTCCTTTTGAAAATTGAGATGAAACTATACCTTCTGCTAGACTATTTCTAAAGACTGGAAACTTCACAGTTAAATAGGTCTAATTGCTTAAAAACCCTGAATCATTCTAAATTTACTTTGCCAGTCCGTAAATTTCACTTATAAACCTTACATCCATATTCTAGAAATAAACCAAATAAGTCCATTGACTCGCATGACAGCCTTATAAACAACTGAAAATTGCTATCTCCTCCTACTCTTCTATAACAGAGCTTTTCTTAAGGAGGGCTCTTCTAAATTCTAGAAGAATAAAATCAGGTGGAGTTCTTTATCAATAGTTATTAATTGGCCCTTTAAAAGTAGCTGAAAATAAACTGAATACAAATGAGTCAAAATATATTAAAAATTCAGTAGAGAAAGTGTAGCAACTTTCTTTTGCTTATTTGTTTCTCATTGCCCTTTATTTGTATTTATGATTGACAAAGTAGATTAAAATTTATAAGTTTTGTTATGGTGAATAACAGTTCTGCCTTTGGACACTGGTGAGTATTTTCATACTGGCGTTTAGTTATTTAAGCTTAACTCTAAACCTCAATTAGATACCATATAAGTTCTTCTTTCCCATTCTCTTTCCCCAACCCCACTTAAAATCCTCTAGTGACTTTTACAATAAAGCCAAAATCCTTAACGTGGATTCCAGATTCCAGTTAGACTTCAAGATTCTTTGTAGTCTGATTACTCCAATTTACACTGCTTGATTTCATTCAATTCTCTCCCCAGCTCTCTGCAACACTGGCATGCTGGCCTCCTTCAGACCATTGTCTATTTTCCCACAACAGTGGGTCCTATGTTTGGAACACCCACCTCTGGACCCTCAACATATGTAACCTAGAAGAACCCTCCTCATTCTCTAGATCTTGGTCAAATGACAAATCCTACTGAAAGAAGGCCCCCAGGTGATAGCTCTCCAGTTGAGAGAAAGAAATCATCTTCCCCCAAACAAAGTTTTCTGTCTACATTAATGTGACTTTATTCTAATTCCGGGAGACTCTTGCCCAAGCAAACAACTCTGTTATCTTAGGAACTTGCCCCAAATTCTGGGAGCTCTTCAATAAATAATATTCACTGACAGATTATTTGAACCCCTTGCCTCAAAATCTTCACTTTTCTCTTTTCACCAATCTTAAACTACCATATTATAATACTTACCCAATCCAAATCAAGTCTCTGCATTTGGAAGACACATCTTAAAACCAAACTTCAAATTCTCAAACACGACCATCCTTTCTCCCTCTAAGGCACTGCCAAAGTTTTGTTGAACTTATGTTCTCTCTTACCACAGTAAGCAATGAAGTCATATTGGTCTTATCAAGAGGTTGTACTGGTGATATTGTGCCACCCAGATAGTCTTTCAAGAATAAAGAACTTATTCTCTAGTTGCTAAGAATGCTACCACACAACTGTCCTCTGTTGCCACCCTCTTTGGGGGTCTTCATGCTAAGGAGATGAAACCTCATGCCCTTGGCCAGATCTGACCTCTGAAGGGTCATGCCAGATCCACAACACTCTATGATGTCTACTGAGGTCTTCACTAGGACTACATGCCACTCAGCTTCTCCTTCTGCCTATTTTGCTTTTTTTCTCCTTTCCACAGATATTGATCACCGGTGTGCTTCCTAACGCATGCTGTTCACACAAATCTTCATGTCAGACTCCTGGAAAACTGAGCCTGTGCTAACCTTAATTCTCCTCCCTGTGAAGTCAGACTAATAATGTTATTGCCTATTTTATAGAGGTTTGTGTCTCAAATGAAGAAGTGCAAATATTTTGAATGAAAAAGTGCTATTCAAAATTAAATCATGACCATTTTTATAATTAGTTTTATCTACGTGCTCTCCTGAACCAATAGATCTCATAAAGCCCTTAGTCAACTTAATAGAAATTCAATAGTTCAAAAAGCATACAGCTACCATCGTCTGTGAGTGACACTTCTCATCCACATGTATGTGCCTCTGCGAACACTCAGATATCCTTAGGGTGTGTATAGTATGGCATTTTCCCTACACTAATGAGTTAGTTCTCAAAACACACAGTAAGTGTTTATCTTGCATCATTTTGCAGCACATAGAACATATTTTGCTATAGGCTGTTTGACACAGTTTCAGCACCATGGAATTAAAATCACAGTTTTAAGGCAGAGCTGTATGTGATCTTTAGGGAACTTTTATCCCCTTTGCTTTTTTAATAAACTCTGGGATTGAGCCCCAAACTCCTGAGCTGGATTTGGTTGTCTGCACCTTAGGGCAATTCAGTCCTTTGAGCAATATCACCAGGAGTCCTGTTCCTGATGCCTGCTGCGTTCTAGCGGATACATTTCAAGGAGAAAACATATTTTTGTGTGTGGGTATGCTCTTGGCTAAAATATTCAGCTTTAAAAATACATATTGCAGATCTCCAAGTAAACCATTTAGAAGGTTATTCTAAGAAATGTTTCTTCTGTAAGCAATTACATTCAAAATATAAGCCCGTTCAATTTTTTTTTGTATGTAATTTAATCAGTCTCTATTTGTTGCCATGGTAAATAAAGAATTAATATCCATTTGCATCTGCTTAATAATGAAGAAATAGGAAGGAATAACTGAAAAATAAGTATTCTAGGGGCGCCTGGGTGGCTCAGTGGATTAAGCCGCTGCCTTCGGCTCAGGTCATGATCTCAGTGTCCTGGGATCGAGCCCCACATCGGGCTCTTTGCTCAGCGGGAGCCTGCTTCTCTCTCTCTCTCTGCCTGACTCTCCGCCTACTTGTGATTTCTCTCTCTGTCAAATAAATAATAAATAAAATCTTTAAAAAAAAAAAAAAAGAAAAAAGAAAAATAAGTATTCTAAGTCTTCATTTAAAACAAAATGAGTATTTTATTTTTGTTTTTATATTTTAGAGAGAGAGAGCGAGAGAGCAAGGGGAAGGACAGAGGGAGAGGAAGAGAGAGAGAATCTTGAGCAAGCTCCATGCCCAACATGGAGTGGGTTGCAGGGCTCAGTGTCACAATCCTGAGATCATGACCCTGAGATTGGGACCCGGGATCATGACCTGAGCTGAAATCAAGAGTCGGACACTTACCTGACTGAGCCACCCAGGCACCTGAAAAAATTATTCTTTAAAAGCAAAGATATTTTAACTGACACGAAAATCCGATACTTAAAAGCATCTGTAAAATTGCTTGGTACAGAAAATAGGTTCCAAATTCCAGACAACATATCTGTTCATGAATGCTTTCAGGCCAAAAATAAGAACCCAAGGATAAAGCTACAACTTAAATAGGCAAAATAAGAAAGTCCTCTCAAATGTATTTAAGTGAACATACATGCCATATAAGCACCGATTTCTGGATACCAGGCTGATGTTTCTGAACCACTGTGGAGGGATTCTATGCCCTGAGCTCCTTTTCATTAGGGAGCAGGCACTCATTCTAAACTGCGTCTTGGTAGAATTCTGGGAATGACAACCAACGTATTCACCCTACTCTGATTTACCAGTGTCAGTCTGTGGGGGAAACTTTATGAAAAACTGTTTAAAAAATGAAGTTATAAACTATTTGAAAAAATATTATGGGGTCAAAATAAAACTGATGATTTGAGAGCAATATTAAAATAAAACACTCATTTAAAATTTTAAACAATTGAAATAGGACCAATCTATTCATGGTCAATCCCTGGCTCTGGAAGATGTGATCATACTTGAAAAGTATAATGATAATATTATTAGTAGTAGTAATAGTAAATTAAAAAATAACAACATATGAGGATATATTATATTACATAATAATATGTTAATGTAAATATGAAAATGTAATTATAATAGAGATACTATTATTTTGATATATGATTTTAATGTTTACAAAGAACATTAAAATACTTAATTTTGGTTTCACTATCTCTAGAATTGAGTGGACAGGTAAATAAAATAAGTGAGAAGAATAATTAAAAATGGGCTATGTCATTAATGCTTTATTGAATCTCTCAGTAAACTGAAACTATTTAAATGGCCTTGAGATGAGGATCACTGGCTGACAAGTCAACCATGTTCAAATAGAATAAAATAATAATGCTAAAAGTTGAAGAATGTAACAAAAATGTTCAAACTGTCAAATAAGTAAGAATGCACATAAAAGGAAAGGAATTTTCTTAATTTGCTAAAGGTGTGTTCAAGAAAGCATAACAAACACCCTATTTCAAAGTAAACTGCTGAAAATGTTTTCTTTAAAATCAGTAACAATTTAAAGCTCTAGTTATTATCATTCCTTTAAAGCATTACACTAGAAGTTCAAAATGATACAACAGTACAAAAGAAGTAAAAGATGTAAGAGCTAAATGGAAGAAACAAAGTATCATTATTTGCAAATAATATGTCTCCCTTAAAAATAATCGACATATACATGGGAACCTGGGTGGCTCAGTTGGTTAAGCATCAAGCCTTTTGATTGAGCTCAGGTCAAGATCTCACTGTCATGAGACCGAGATCTCCCCTCCCTGCCTTTTTGGGCTAAGTTCAGGGCACCAGCCTACTTAAATAAGATTTTCTCTCCCTCTGCCCCTCCACCAACACTTTATCTCCAGTCTCTAAAAAAATTAATTAATTAATTAGTTAATCTACAGATACAGTTCATCAGTAACTGGATAAAGCATTGATATTTGCAAATCAATGCCATTTTATACACATTCAACTAACAGTATATTCTGTTTGTATATACTATATATATAGTGAATTGAAATGCCAGTTAAATCATATATAATGTATGCAAAACTATATCTAACAAAAGCATATCCCCTTTATAAAGAAAATTATAAAATTGTATTAAGTCATTAAAAATAGATAATTAAATCAAAAGCTATACAATGCTCTTTTACACATTTTACTAAAGATTCTTAACCATGTTCCACGTCCAGCATGAAGTTGGATGCAGGGCTCAAATTGACCTTGAGATTATGTCCTGAACCTAAATCAAGAATCAGAAACTTAACCGACTGAGCCACCCAAATGCCCCTACATATTTTACTAAAGATTTTAAAGATGTTAGTTTTGTCTAAATTCATTAATAGAATCAATGGAATCCAAAAACTCAAAGGTTTTTTTCAGGGGAGGTACCTGACATATTGATGTAAAACCTGTACTGAAAAGGGCCTAAAAATAATCAAAGGACTTGCTGAAGAAAAAAGGATAACTTGCCCTGTCAGATATTAAGACTTATACTTAAATCACAGTAAATACAACAATATAGCATTCAACACAGCGACACATGAAAACTTAGAAATATACCTTTCTATTTATATATAATTTATGATAGAAAGCACATGACAAGTTATTGGAAAGTGAGTTGGTTATTTAATATACAGCATGCTAAAATTACATATAAAATTTTATATATGTATAAAAAATAAAAATTAAAATAAAAAGGGATACCTAGTGTGTGCACATACACAAACACAAAGGTAAATTGAAGATTCACATGTGTAAGGCAAAACTTTTGAGCATTTAGTTAGTAAGATCATCAGGGTAGAGAATGATTTCTTTTCTTTTTTTTTTTTTTTAAGATTTTATTTATTTATCAGAGAGAGAAGGGGGAGAGAGCGAGCACAGGCAGACAGAATGGCAGGCAGAGGCAGAGGGAGAAGCAGGCTCCCTGCTGAGCAAGGAGCCTGATGTGGGACTCGATCCCAGGATGCTGGGATCATGACCTGAGCCGAAGGCAGCTGCTTAACCAACTGAGCCACCCAGGCGTCCCTAGAGAATGATTTCTTAAATAGAGATTTGAGAGCACAAATCATAAAAAATGACTAATTTGACAACATTAAGGATGTCTATGCATCATAAGACACCATAAAAAGACTATAAAGACAAGGCACGTAATTTTGGACAATATATCTGCATCACATATAACCAATTAAGAATTAATATATAGATACATAATCCATAAGTATAAATAAGAGAATTAATCAAATGAAAAATGAACTAAAGAGGAAGCAGACATTTTAAAAAGAGAAAACAGGAATCACCAAATTCCTGACTAGGGTATAAATTGGTACAACCACTTCATGAAACAGTTTGGCATAACTTAATGCAATTTACCATTCAATTATATTATGTTCCAGAAATTCCACTTACAGGTATACACTCAGAAAAGTCCTGCACATATAGGTCCAGAAGACACTTATGACAACGTACATAACTTCATGTCATCTTTTTATTAGCAAAAATAGTTAACAGCTCAAATGTCTGTGGACAAAATAATGGGTAAGTGCCTAAGTAGTTGTAATAAAATTATACACAACCTAACTGCCTACATCCAAAATTAATAATATTCAATAAATAATACCATGTGAAACAAC
Source organism: Mustela nigripes (assembly GCF_022355385.1). Lineage (NCBI taxonomy): Eukaryota > Metazoa > Chordata > Mammalia > Carnivora > Mustelidae > Mustela > Mustela nigripes. The sequence continues at coordinate 186,133,583 of NC_081557.1, read as the reverse complement.
AAAATTGCAGAACAAAACAAGGTATTTGTCTTTATATTTCACACCAAAGAGAGAAAATTAAGTCCTAATATGTTTAGGGATATATATGAGAATAGTTGGTTAAATGTCTAAAATGCTAGTAACTCCAGGGGAAGAAAAGAAGGGAATTGATCATGGAGTTATATCTGGGCCTTCAAAGTCACTATTTTTTTCTTTTAAACCGACAGTAGCACAGTTAGTATTTCTACACCACTTTAAGGAATTGTACATGCATTCCCATTTCATATAAAGCATGTCTCAACAAAATCAACAACAACATTTAAGGTATATCTGTCATGTAAAGTGATAAGATTTGGTCTGATTGTCTCCCAGCAAAATACCCACTTAAGTCTAGGGATTGGTTTATTTTTGAGCACTTCACTGGGAATTTGGGGAAGAAGAGTTACTCTGCAGATGTCAGTCATTCTTTGAAATGGAATGACATTCTGTTCTCAGAGGTTCCGATCTGAGGAACCCGTTTGAAGTCTTCACACGGTGACCACCGCTCCTGCATTGCTCGTCTTCATTTTCTAACATGGGAACATTAACCTCACACATCACCTTGGATATTATGGTATTTTTTTTTTTCCTTGCTGCATCTCTTCTTTCTTCTCTAGACACTGTTTTTGGAGACAAATTAATTCTGCTAGAAGCAAAAATCATCAGACGCAGGAGAATTATTTCAAGGTTATGACCAGAGACGACTTTAGCTTTTATTCCTATTTAGGCTACAGGTATTCTTCTCTGAAATCATCTGAAAAAGGGAGAATCTTTTATAAAAGATAATTTTCATTATCTTTTATAATAATAAATAATTATTATAATATTCCCTGAAATAATTCCCTGAGAAATGTACTTAACAAAGGATTATTATAAAAAATGAAACATTGATAGCAGAAGAGACAATTTGGTGGATTAAAGTAACATGAGTACTACTACAGAGTCTTCATAGCCAAGTTCTACCATTAATACATATTTTAGGCTCTATTAAAATAATCAACCCTCTAAATCTTAAGACATCCACTGTTAAAAATAAGACAAAACGAACAACCCAAAACAAAAATAAAACAAGACAAGAAGAACAAAGTTTAGGCTGACCAGGTGTCATCATTGTGTTCAAGAACATATAGAAATGGAGTAAAATATGGAACTTTTTCCATTTAACACACAATTGAGCAAAACTAAGAAGTAAGTGGGAGTAAATCCTTAGCTCCTCCCCTAGATAATATAGGTGATCAGCAAAGTATTTTAAAAATGTATGGCAAAATGATATCTTTTTCTTCATTCTCTATGTTCTCTTTATCTTTCTGGAAAAAAAAAAAAGTAAATAAGGAAGGAAATGAGTCATTAGCCTGCACTGTATTTCATCCCTTTGGGCTTCCTGCACCTCCCTCTAGCTGCTATACCAAGTAAAACAAATTTTAATTGTTAGTTTTCCCAGCTACCCACATGCTATATATATATCAGCCAGTTCCAGGATCTATGACTATATGAGATAATGTCTGTCAAAGGTACAACCCAATGCTTGGATGTTATAACTCAGTCACCAATAATCTTTTCTCTTTCACTTTTTGTTGTTGTTACTCTTTTCGTATTCAATAACTTGACTATGTCTCAGAGATTTGGTCTAGAATTCATCAACCCTTAAAGAAGTGTTAAAGATAATGTGAATGGAATTTCTGGTTAGTGTTTTTTTGTTGTTGTTGTTTTGTTCTTTTGTTTTGTTTTGTTTTGTAAATAGGCCTCCCATTAAGTTTTCTCTTATTCCATGGGGCACAGTATGTGATTTTTTTAATTTATTTTCTTTTTTTTTTTTTTTTTTTGATAAACAAAATCATTTTCAGCTAAAATGGATCCCTGCTACACACAAATCACCAAACTGGCCAAAGTGTGACTGAATCCCAAGGTAGAGAGGCAAGATCCATGTCTTTTCACAAACTCTCTGAAAGCATAACAACAATAAAGTGGAAAGAGCATCTTTTCCTTTGTAGTTTGCTTTGCTTAATAATACGTTGGTACTGGATTTACATCTTCCCTCTAATTTCTTTCAGGGGACTGAAGCAAGGTCAGTGCCAGGTGGTTCTGTGGATTTGCACGAACTATCCAAGCTATTTTAACTTGGGATCATTTTCCTAACAATTCACTACAGTGACAGCAGGAAATTGTCCTCACAGAGACATCTAGCAATGCTGGGGGAAAAAAATATTCTGTTTTTAGAGACTTGTGCTCCCTTTCACAAATACTAAAGTCATTAACATGGATCATATAATGAATGAAAAGCTTGTGACAACCAGCTGAAGAGATCTGCACTGGTCATTAGCAAGTGAGGGAAGTCTCTGCAAGTCTGCATGAGTAATTTGTAAGTGAGACAGGACCAAATGATATGTCTACTCCCTGGCTTGCTTTTTTTTTTTTTTTTTTCCCTCCAAATGGCTGGAAATCCCTTAGTTTAGGCATCAGTTTGGAAGTAGATGTGGAATTTTACTTAAACTACATAGAGTGAAAGATTGACCCTTTAGGTGTGAGACTTGGCAGCTAAGCTACATGGAAAATGTGTAAGTAGGGTAAGAACAGACCCAAACACTGGGGTGGGTTGGATGCCAGTGTATCCTTCACATCTGTGTCACTCCCTGCCCAGGGGATGCTTGGGTTAGAAAACAATGTATCAAGGACTCACTGCATCTTTAGTGGACCAGTGCTCATGATGGATGTTGCTCTGTAATCCCCAAATACAATCTGAGGGCTTTTTCTCTTAAAGTCTTCATGGGGATAAAAGCTGATTCTATTCGTATACCAAGCTGCTCATATCTAAGCTTCAAGATTGATGATGAAACTAGAAATTGAGGAATTTCAAATGAGATTTCACAATGAACTACGACCTTCTAAATGTTAATCTCGCTGCCTTCCCAATATAGGTATTCAATAAATATTTGTTGAATTAAGCTCGATTCCAAAACAAATAGTCCTGCACTTATTATTCAGTTTAAGAACTACTTAGGCTTATTCCCAAGGATAATATAAGAGAGTACTTTAAATTTTTCCTATACAAATGAGAATCATATGAGCAATTTAGCCTTTAACAAACTGAAACACTGATAATTTGGAACTAGTTACCTATTCTAAGTATAGAATATGGAACAAGTTCTCAATTTAAATTCTGTTATATTTGTTATTTTCTTTTTTATCTCAATGTTATGATGTTGGAAAAAAACAGCATAAATGTATAATTAAATCAAAGTTATATAGAAATGTGTTACACAATAGAACATAATGTTAAGTATTGTTATACATGTACTATTTAAAAAAGATTGCGAGGAGTGTCCCATGTAACCTATTCTTCCCTTTTCAGAGGAGGGATCTGAACTTGACAATAAAGAAAGAGCCCAAGCCCTCCACTTCCTATAACACATGCCTCTCTCAATTCACCTGGCAGATGTCATATATTTTGGTTCCCTGTGGACATAGGAAACTGGAAACAAAGGCAGGTTATTGAATATTATTTGGGAAGCAGTAAAATAAATCAGACCTACCAAAAATAAAAAATAAAAACAACAGATTTAAAATATCACTATTTATAAACTGAACTAATTTTTGACAGATTAATTATCTTTCTAAATATTAGGGTTTTTTTTTGTAATATTAAGTTATTGTTAGAAACACAGAAAACGATTTACAAAATAGCATTCACAGTACCTAGCACATGGTTGGTGCTCAGAGAATGTTACTTTTCCTTCTTTCCCTACTGACCTCTTCTGACTATTTATTTTGCCCCATCTATGATCAGTTCCAATTCTTCTTCTACAACTGCAACTTTTTTTTTTTTTATTTATTTGACAGACAGAGATCACAAGTAGGCAGAGAGGCAGGCGGCGGGGTGGGGCTGGGAGGAAGCAGGCTCCCTGCTGAGCAGATCCTATGTGGGGCTGGATCCCAGGACCCTGGGATCATGTCCTGAGCTGAAGGCAGAGGCTTTACCCCACTCAGACACCCAGGAGCCTCACAACTCTAACTTTTAACTTATTAAAATGAATAAGAGGATTAATTATATGGTCAAAGAAATTTAAGGCAAAAGTCTCTCAAATAACAAGAAGGGGTCCAATCACATAGTAAGGATTTAATTCTTGGCTAAAGACCAAGAAGAAAGACATTACAGAATTTTTAAAAGAAACAGGAACCCTGAATCATTTGGCAGCCTATATGGATGTTTTGTTATTGGCACTGAAAAAAAAATGATATTACTAGTGGTTGTTTTTCACTGATAAAGCCAGGAATAACCATCGACAAAGATTTTCTCCTGGACCAAACTCTGGTTAGGCTTCTCTCAGCCCTTTCTTGACTAGGCCTGATCTTTGGCCTATAAATACTTGAACAAAACACGAACATAGCTGCTGACAACTCAAGGCTTTAAGGGGAGCTGGATAACCCCAGCTCCCCTTAAAGTTCCTACCTGAGGAAATGGGAGGCTGCCAAAAGAATTCATTATTTGATCCAGCCAACACTGGAAGATAAAGGTTCTAGTCTCCCAGTCTCTATGGGAGGGGAGGAGCCTGACTTTGATAAGTACCTAGTTCACAAAACAAAACCAGATGGGTGTTACATTCACCATCTGCTCCCTTCATGCTTTTTGTAACCTTTCAATTCCCTGACTCCATGGAGTCCCTGCTCAGCCCCTCCCCATTCTCTCATCTTCCTTTTGAAACTCCCAGTCACATCTGTGCAAACTGAAGTGGAGTTGAGATCACACTGGACTCTTTTTCCTGTGGCAATATTATATTACTGATCATAGTCTGTCCTTATCTCTTTAACCAGTGTTTGGTTTTGTTAACCTTTGACACCATATTGAGACCTTCTGTGAAGAATTAGGAATTAGAATTAGAATATTTGGTGTTCTCCCAGTACAACTACCTGTGACAAGGCATTGGGGACAGAATGCTGTGTCCCCCCGAAATGATGATGTGATGAAATCTACTAGCCAATGTGATAGTATTTGCACGTGGGGCCTTTGGGAGGTACCTCGTGATTAGGATTACTGTCTTTACAAGAGGCCAGAGAGCTAGCTCACTCTCTTTCTGCCACACAAAGATGCAACAAGAAGTTGTCCATCTGTACCCAGAAGAAACGTCCCAGCAGGAGCTGACTGTGCCATCATCCTTGTCTTGGACTTTCAGGCCCCTGAACGGGAAAAACAAATTTCCTTTGTTTAGAAGCCACCCACTGTATACACGGTACTTCGTTACAGCAGGCCAAACCAACTCAGACAAGGGAAACTGCAAAATTTATCAATCTCGTCACCTACCAAGTTTCTTGATGATGTATACTGCCAGAATAAAACTGGAATATATCTTTGGTCACATTGAAGAAATTTAAGGATTTGGAAGCACAGATGGTGCTTACATGTCTTCTCACAATTGACACTCGTGATGTTAAAACCAAGTAAGTTTATATTGGGAGTGAAATGCTGACTAGAAAAATTGTATTGGATTTGATCGGTGTACGAAATCAGAATGATGAGCCTCTTCTTTAAAGAGGAAACTGAGGTCATCAGATGGTGGTGACCGGGCTTTTCCTCTCTCATGTAGATTTTTCTGTCCCTGTAGCAACAACTATCTTGAGCCCTTCTGCAAAGTGTACTTTCTCCCTGTGGTCTTGAGCACATTCTCTCCAAAGTCCTCCAGGTCCTTGACCTCTTGATGTCGCTCCTCTCAATTCTTAGTAACTGACACTGGATTATATTCTTTAACCTATTTGTGTCTTTTTTCTCATCAAAGGAACTCCTGAGAAGATGGTCTGCTCTGTCACTCAATTCCCATTCCCCACTCATCTTACTGTACCTCCTGATGCCAGTATTCAGAAGGCGGGTAAAATACGTTCTCGGAAGCAGTATTGCAGATTGAGAAAGAAGAATAAGGAAAGCCTCTTCCTAAAGCATCTTTCTACGTGGCTTTCTCAGCATTCGACACTGTTGGCTATCCTGTATTCTATTTTCTTGTCTTAGAAATTATTCGTATGTGATTTCCTATTGTTTTTCTCCATTTTTTTCAGTTTGTTTGTTTTTTTAAATTTAAGTTTCATGTTAAAAGATTTCAGAAAGTCTATGAATACTATTATTATGGCATTTATTTTTCAAGGAAGATAGTTCATAAATTTGATTGGTATATCAGAAGACTTATGAACCTCCAAAGTTTGAAGCTTTTTCTATAAATTCAGAGATGAAATATTCCACCATTATCACAGATCAAATCTCCCCATCTCCACTGGCTCCTGCCCCTTTAAAAAAAAAAAAAAAGTCCTAGTTTTAGGCCTCCTAAACTAGGATATTTGTACTTACGTTTGACTCTTGCCTTTTTCTTGCCTTTATTTCTAATCAGTCTCATAGTCTTGCTAATTCTACCTCAGAGACATCTTTAAAATACATTTTCTTTCATCTAGTATCACCACTGTATTTTTTTTATTCTTGCCCACTCTAGGCTCAAAATCATTGTTAAATACTTTAAAGGGGGTGGGGGTATGGGAAAGGGGACAAACAAAAGAAAAAGAGAAAAAAAATCAATTTGAAAATATGGCCCATCCTCCATTTAAAAATCAGATGTCTCCAATATACTTTCATAATTTCTTAGTCCATAATTTCTTAGTATTGCTATAACAAAATGACACAGATTGGGTGGCTTATAAACAACAGAAGTTTATTTCTCACAGTCTGGAGGCTGGAAGTCCAAGATCAAGGTGCCAGCATGACAGCCTTTTCTGGAAAAGGCTGTCTCCCTGGTGCATAGCAGTGCTCTCTCACTACATCCCCTCCTGGTGGAAAGTGGAAAGGGCAAACGAGCTTTCTGGATATGCCAGTACCTCCATCAACCCAGAAGAGCTCTGAACCCCATCATTTTGAATTTTTATGCAGGTTTTAGTACATAGGCATGATTAATTAAATCATTGACCACTGGTGATTGGACTCAATCTCCTGCCCCCCTTCTCTCCCTGAAGGTCAGGGGAATGGGACTGCAAGTTCTAACCTTCTAATTACATGGTTGGTTTTTCTGGCAATCTGCCCCCATTCTTAGATATGGTCCAAAAGTTATCCTGTTAACATAAGAAAATATAACTTTGTCACTCCTAACAGTCAGGGAATTTTAAAAATTTTAGGAGCTCGGTGCCAGAAACCAAATATACATATTTCTTATTATAAATAGCAATATTGTCATTAGGATACAAAATGATAATTCCTCTAACCAAAACTCAGTATCTTAATATATCACAAATGTATTACTTGCTTTCTTTTTTGCCCTATTCATAGAGTGGTTCTACTAACAAGCAATCCTCCTTGTTCTGGTTTAGAACAAAGATCCAGGCTCCTTACACTGTGTGACCAACCCTACTAGAAGACGTCACATCCACCTATCAGGGAAAAGAAGGAACATGGACGCAGATCTGATAGGACTTTGAAGGCCATGTCTGAAAGTGGCCTCAAAGACTGTGGCTCACATGTCATTACCAGATTTAGTCACATAGGCTCATCTGGGTGCAAGGAATCTGGGAAATGTACTTCCTGTTTGCCTGTGATAGGCGCCAAGATGGTTTGAGGACCACATGGCACTACCTCTTCCATATTTATTCAACCTCAAGACTACTCTCATTTGGTGAAACCTCTGGATTTAGAAACGTTATATATCTATATTGTTACATCTTTCAGCTTGTACCTCAATGGCACAGAGTTTATTAATTTCCTCATTAAACACTTGCCCGCACTTTTCCACAAGCCCTCCAAAACCAGGTATGGCTCTTATTAATCTTCATCTTTTCTGACTTATAGTACATGGTAATGCCTGAGAAATGCTTGTTGGATATACTCACTTCCTTAATATTATATTACAGGAGTTTTTCAGGTAATAACAATCCTCTTTACCATTGTTGTGAAGATATAGGTATATACATATATATGTTTTAATTAGTATATGTTTTAATTATCCATGGTTGAAAAGTAGAAAAAAAAGTAGAAAGTTTAACACGATTTTCTTATATAAACACAAATGTAATTTATAAAGGTGAATCTTTATAAATAATTTATAAAGGCATATTTTGCCCATATTACCTATAACAAAAATTTATAAAATGAATGAATTAATATACACATACTAAAGTCAGTACCAATTGTTATCTTCTTCTAGTCTAGATGAGTAACTTGTTTTAGTTTATTTATTTATTTATGTTTTATATTATTGAGTTAGTTTCTCTTATCCACAAATTAGTGACGATATAAAATCTCCAACAACATGACCAATTTTTATCAGTTTCTGAACAAAGCAATGCATAAATATGCATATTTGCAGAAAAAAAGTTAATTTCTCTAGTTTCCACAGACTCAGCAGGTGTGAAACATAAAAAATAACAGATGGAAAAGTCAGAGAAGAAAAAAGAAACTGGGAAATGTTGCAGATAATTCTATTTACTATAATAGAACATGGTGTTATAAGAGTGGCCTGTTTAATTTTACTTTTCTCACTGAAATAATTAACATGGAGTATAGCTCCTAGCATTTCTTGGGATCTGAGAATAAGAAATTATTCTTTCTATCTTGAATCAAATTTCATTTCACTTTACATATTTTTGAATGACAACACATCAGATATATATATATAAATATATCTGTTTCATAGACTAATAAACAAATATGTATGCCCACAATCCAGTCATTTAACAAATGGCAGCTTTATTTCATTTTAATTTTTAGCTTAACTGAAGTATAATTAAGAATATTGATATTTAAGTGGTAGCTTATGATGACTAACAAATGATGGCATTAAATGTTACACAATCATCATGATGTTTCTTTCCAAGCATGGGTAAAGGAAACATTTAAATCAATGTTCACATTTACTCATCAAAAATGATACACTTCCATTGAAGCTTTCTTAATTTAGCAAAACTGATTTACTTTTAATTACAATAATAAATTGATTAGTCAATTTATTATTGACTAATATTATTAACAAAACACAAATCGGTTTCTCATACAACCTTATGTTTTTTTTTTTTTAAGATTTTTTATTTCTTCACGTAACAGAGAGAGAGATCCTAAGTAGGCAGAGAGGCAGGCAGAGAGAAAGGGGGATGCAGACTCCTTGCTGTGCAGAGAGCCCGATGTGGAGCTCCATCCCAAGACCCCGAGATCATGACCTGAGCTGAAGGCAGAGGATTAACCCACTGAGCCACCCAGGCGCCCATAACCTTATCTTTTAAAATTTATTTTGCTGGGGCTCTTGGATGGCTCAGTCAGTTAAGTGTCTGTCTTCAGCTCTGGTCATGATCCTGGCATCCTAGGATTGAGTCCCTCATGGAGCCCCATGTTGGGCTCCCCTTAAGGCTCCCTGTTGCTTCAGGCTTTTTGTCAGCGGGGAGTCGTCTTCTCCCTCTCCCTCTCTGCCCTTCCCCCCATTTTCCCTTGTTCATTCTCTCTTTCTCTCTCTCACTCTTGCTCTTGCTCACTCTCTCTCTCAAAAAAATACATAAAAATCTTTTAAAAAATCCTTATTTTGCAAATGATACTACCATACTTTTAGATATCTAGCCTCAAAACTTAATATTATAACCAATAGCTCCCTCTACTATTTTCCACACATGCAGTTATGTTCCATATCTTGCTGTTTTTTACTTAAAAATGACTCTTACACCTACTTTTTTCTTTTCACTCCACTGTTTATTTAATCAGGTACTTTCTTTTTTTAACATCATGTCTTGGTTATAAGATATACTTTAAATTGCCTCTTTACTTCCATTTGATCCCAGGTAAACCAAACCATTACAATCATTTCAGAATCATATTTTTAAAGTTTTGTTTATATAGCTTAGTCAAACACTTTACATGACATATTGTCTACAAAAAGTGCAAATTTCGTTAAATATCTTTCAGAATCTACCTAGTATATTTCCAAATTTATCTCCAACTATTTCCTTGATACAAATTATCTGGTCCCAAAACACTATTGGTTCATATTTTCTTTTTCTTTTCATATTTTCAAATATCTTTTATATTTCTTTAATACAAACAGTATTCTAAAGACATGAGAATGTATTACACTATCTCAACTCTGGAAAGTTACTCCTACCAACTTTCTCCTTGGGATGCCCCTCATAACCCATCTAATTTCCTATCACTTGTCCAATGCTCAATCTGATACCATGTTATGAAGTCTTAGCTACAGATTGAAGTATTTCTCTATCTTCTCTATTCTCTCCTTGCATTTTATTTATGGGATTCATATAATACATTATAAACAACTTTGAGAATAAGTGTCTGTGCATAAGCCCCTAAGAAATTCTCAAGAAATGTGTCCTTTAACATTACCAGTGACTATCTTTTACATGTAATAAGCACAAATAATATTTTAATATTGTTACAATGTCTAATTGTACTAGTCTACTTATACATACATAGGAAAAATTTTAAAATAAATTACCATTTCACAGATGAAATTAGCAAAAACTAACAATGACATCAGTCTTTCACATATTGCTGTTTGGGTTATATGGTAGGGGAAAACCTGGCAAAACAACCTGGCAATAGATGGTTTGGGCTTTAAAACCTAGTGCCTGGAAATACAAGTTTAAAATGGCATCTGGCCAGCATTCACTCATTCTCTTTTCCACAATCTTGCCAAAGTGACCACCAAGACAGAATAAAAGAAAGAACACACACACACACACACACACACATATACACATACACAAAGGAAATTAGGACCCACGATCAATTTTTATAATCTAGAAAAAATTAGTCTAATAGAAAGGCTGACAAAAGTGAATAAAAATAATTTCAATTAATTCCAATTGACTAGTTACATTATGCTATGCTAAAAGAAGGAGTGCAAGTCTATACAGAAATATATAAGGAGAATGCGTATCTTTCTCTAACTGGCTCCTTTTTGAATTAAAGATACAAGCTCCACAATAAACTGAAAATTATGTAACTGTCTAATTATTGTATGTCTAAGTCCTGAAAGTGCCTTTTTATTTATTCATAGATAACTGCCATTTCTAAACAAACTTGGGAGAAATGGAAGTTAAAAATGAGTCTGTTAGTGGAGGAGAATCTAAAGGTCTAAATCTTCTCTAAATAAAGCAAGCACAGGTACTCAAGGACTTTGGGTATAACGGTGTATAAGTTGTCTATATTTCTCCAGAAACTTGATCTATTGTGCTTCAGGCACGTGGGGACTGGAGAATGGAGGAGATACCTATTTTTTCCAGCAGTAATGGCTTCTAGCACTGGAAGTCTGATTAGGCATTATTTCTGCCCAACTGTGTATTAAAGAAGAGAATTTGAATTAAACCACAGGAGTAGGTAAGGGCAAAAACAAAACAAAACAAAATAAAATTAAACAAACAAACAAACCCTCAATGGCATATTATTTAACAAATAAATACTGAATCTAAATGCATATCTTTGTTCAGTGATGAGAAAGAGAAAAATAAGAATCAAATATATGAAGAAATATTGGAGACTAATAAGCATGGAATACCATTTTGAATAATCAAAGGAAGAAAGAGTCTGAAATAATCTGCTTTGGACAACCAAAGAAAATAGTGAAACCTCTAAAGCATTTTAAGTCATGGTGACTTAAAAAATAAGTAAGTAAAGAGGTGGTAGATGAGGGAAGCATTCCAAAATGTTTCTTGAACAGAATGACTAAAAAGGAACAGAGGTGAAACTAGGAAGAGTTGTTAGTAAACTATTAAAAAAAAAAAAAAGTGAAAGCTGTAAGAACCAGAATTAATATTTAAATTATGAAATATACAATGATAGATAAGGAAGATAAAATAGCCTCATTTTATAAAATTCTATAAAATTTATAGAACTCTTTCTCTATTACTCACCTTTACTTTACCATTACTACTTTTCTATAAAAAATAATAAATAGGGGCATCTGGGTGGCTCAGTCAGTTAAGCAACTGACCTGATTTTGGCTCAGATCATGATCTCTGGGTCCCTGGGGAGCCCCCATAGGGCTCCACACTCTGTGTATTCTGCTTGTCCCTCTCCCCTGCCCTCTCTCCCTCTCTCTTCTAAAAGAAAGAAAGAAAGAAAGAAAACTTTAAGAACAGTAATAAACACCACTGTGAAAAAAAGTTAAAACTTCTTGTGTCAGTTCCCAAAATTAGAGCTTGGAATGGGATTCTGCCAAAGGAAATGAAATATAAAATAGTAATATGTATTTTCCACAGTCATTGTATAATTTGTCCATTGTATAAAATTGTAGAAAGTGATAGAACAGAAGGAAAACTATAATTTGTATAAAATAATAAAATACAAAGAAAATTGAATTTTAATTTTTTTCAGAAGGAAAAAGAATAATTATATCCAAAGCTAAATCAACAATTTAAGAAAACCATCTTACCCCCCCCCAAAAAATTGAAAGAAATCAAAATAATCAGCTATCACACAAATTTAATAAAAATTGCTATTCAGGGGACATGTTAAAATTAGATATATCATATGCACTGGTTAATTTGACAATCCAAAGAAAAGAATTTTTTCACTATAAATATTAATTATCAAGCTTTCCTTGAGAAGAAATTATGTCTTGAATAGAATAATAACCACAGAAAGAAATATACACGAATGTTGGCAGTGAGTTTGGTAGGTGCCAAGAAGGAAATAAATAAGGAGCTGTGATACAGAACACAGGGAAAGGGACCTGTGTTAGATGGAGGGGCCTCTCTGAGGTTATCAGCTGGTGACAGAATTATAGGATTGTATATTTGTGTTTAAAAAATTAAATTATTTAAATTAATGACAAATCTTACTACAACAACCATTATGTTTTATATCAGTCATAACATAATTTCCAAGATCCTATAATGAAAGCTAATACACAAAGCTCTTGTGTATCTGACTTTATATAACCTGGACCTTTTCCTTTCCTTTGAGATGTTCCTCATTTCCTCAAGAAAATGAATTTTCTTCCTATTTTATTAGCTTGAAAAAAAATTCCCCCTTTAAATGTCCAGTGTATTGGTCTTCCACAATATCAACTGATAGTACTTAAAATATGAACTCATTAAAAATAAAAAAAGTCATTATTTTTTTCTGGCTGGATGAGCTAATCATTATGTATCTCCTTTAAAACAACTTGATATTTCTGCCCAGATCAAGACAAATAGAGAATAGTGTGCTCTTCGCTTGATATCATGTTCTTTCCCTGTTAAAAAAAAAAAAAAAAAATCATTGTCTTCTAATGAGTGTTGAATTTGCTCTGGAAAAAAATCTCCAAATTAAGCAGCTTGTTAAGATAACCCTTTTGGCTATTTTTTTTTTTTAAGATTTTATTTATTTATTTTTCAGAGAGAAAGAGAGCACAAGCAGGGGGAGTGGCAGGCAGAGAGAAACAGGCTCCTTGCTGTGCAAGGAGCCAGATGTAGGACTTGATCCCAGGACCCTGGGATCATGACCTGGGCCGAGGCAGGTGCTTAGCTGTCTGAACCACCTAAGGCAATCCTCTTTCAGCTATTTTTATTCCATCTCTAACAATACCTAATTCATATGGATACCTGACATTTATTGTTTGAGTTCTGATACTTTTTATACTTATTATACTACATTCTACTCAAAACTGGAATCCATTAAATTAGAAGTTAAAAACCAATGACATTCTTTTTGTATATTTATTAACACAACTGATTCTGAATGACATAAACTCTGTGGCTTTGGAGAAGATTGGGTAGACTCCAGTAAACTTAAGGCCAGACTTTCCTTCAACAGTAGCCTGTAGAATAACATGTTTATTATAATTTATCTGAACCTTCTTTATTGAAATAACAAAAGGAAACCTTCAGTGTTTTCCTCTAAAGTTAGTTCTTAAAATGAGGTGACAACATTACCTACGCTGAGTATATAACAGGATTTTTGCAGTGATACAATAATATGAGAACCCACTATTACCCATTTTCAAGAAACCACACAATATTATTTCAGCTATTAACCACTGTTGTGCTCTTATCATGCAACAATGCATGACACAAACTCTGTACTCCCAAAAAAACCTCTAATCTAACTCCCATCTTGAATTCTGTATTTTCCAGCTTCTGCATTTGCCAATGCTGGTTTTGTTTGTTTGTTTGTTTTCTGTTTAAAATGTTGAACTTTTCAGAGTACCTGGGTGGCTGAGTAAGTTAAGCATCACTCTTAGTTTTGGCTGAGTTCACGATCTCAGGGTCATGAGACAGAGACTCACATCAGACTCCATGCTCAGTGGAAAGTCTACTTGAGATTCTCTCTCCCTCTCCCTTTGCCCCCTGCCCCACCTCAGGTCTTTCTCGCTCTCAAAATAAATAAATAAATAAATATATATTAAAATGTTGAAGTTTTTCTCTAGGTCAGCTTGAGAGCCATTTCAAATCATACCACCTCCATTAAACAATCATGAAATGAGTAGAAGATATTTTTCCCTTCTGTTTATGTGTCTCATTTGACTCAATAAAGTTTTCATTGTGTCTTTAAATATATAATTATTTTCTTCAGAATTATACCAATTTGGGTAAATTTCCATTAAAAATAATTTTTCAGAAAGAATATTGAATCTATCCATGATCACATCTTTTTGTAAGATACTGGAAAAATAATCTTCACAATATCTTATGTAAAATTATTCCAAATTGGTTTTATTAAGTCAGTTTTTCCTTTTTAAATATTATAGTAAAGATCTGATAGTGTTTTATTCATATACATTTTACCAAAAATATTGATTGCCTTATTTTTATTTAAATTTCATTTTTGGTAATGTATAATTTAAAAAAAAACTATAAATCATGAAAACAGCACTTTTAGGGGTGCCTGGGTGGCTCAGTGGGTTAAAGCCTCTGCCTTTGGCTCAGGTCATAATCCCAGGGTGCTGGGATCGAGCCCTGCATCCGGCTCTCTACTCAGGAGGGACCCTACTTCCCTTCCTTTCTCTCTGCCTACCTGTGATCTCTGTCTGTCAAATAAATATATAAAATCCTAAAAAAAACAAAAACAAAAACAAAAACAAAAAAAAAACAGAAAAAGAAAAAGAAAACAGCACTTTTGCTCCATGACTTCTTTCCAAATATTCCCTTTTTTTAGTAACAATTACTTGCAATTCTTTTCACTGTTTTTTTTTTTTTTTTAAGATTTTATTTATTTATTTGACAGAGAGAGATCACAAGTAGACAGAGAAGCAGGCAGAGAGAGAGAGAGAGGGAAGCAGGCTCCCTGCTGAGCAGAGAGCCCAATGCGGGGCTCGGTCCCAGGACCCTGAGATCATGACCTGAGCCGAAGGCAGTGGCTTAACCCATTGAGCCACCCAGGCGCCCCCATTGTTGTTTTTAACATTTACTTCCAATATCTACATAATATGATATTTAACTTCATATTTATAAGTGAATACAATTCAGTGCTTTTTTGAATTGTAATACTAAGATTTAAAGAAGCTGTATAATTTCTTAACTTTTTAAAAACATTTTATTTATTTATTTGAGAGAGAGTGAGCAAGTGAGAGAGCAGGAGTAGGGGGAGGCAGAGGGAAAGGGTGAAGCAGACTCCCCACTGAGCAGGGAGCCAAATGTGGGGCTCAAGATGCTGTATAATTTGAATAAAAATTACATCTGTTTGAGGTCTTTAAAGACAAACTAATACACATATGGCAGAAGGAGATTCTTTGTCACGTTCATCTGTTTTGTCACTAAAACTTATTACTTAAATGGGAAAAGGAATTCTTTTTGTTATTACAGGAAAAGATATATTTGTATTTTGATATCTCATTCTGGAAGTCCATCTACACTAATGTCTATAAACTACAGTCTCTTTTCTAGGATGGACCAAAAGAAGGAGTCTGTCATCCTAGACTTGAATTAGCTGTGTGGCCAGAGGGTGGAGCTGGGTCCTTGGGGGTGATAGAGAGTCATACTTTGGGAGAATAGGAAGGTGGAAGAAGAGTCCAAAAAGGAAGAAGCTTGTAAAGCCATTGCAGAATGATCCCGCTAAAGTCAGTTTTAGAGGGGAAAGAAAGAAATATTTTAGTCTATCCTCTAGCTTCTGAATGTGTTTTTAATTAGTTGATGGTAAGAGTATATTCTTTTTGTTAAGATCTGTTTCTGTTGGTCCTTGCTTAGACCAGGGGTCTGTAACACTTGCATCCATGCCTAAAAGGGTCACACCCACCACTGCATTTGTAGTCCTTCAGTTTTCTTCCTTTATACCCAATTTACTTTCACCTTAACTTCATTTTTACCTTACTTGATTTTCCTCAACTGACTTTGAAGTGGCTCTCTCTCTAGATCTCAACATCCTGATTGCCCTGAGAAAGAATGCTTATCTCAATTGCAGACCGAGAGAAAACTACTCCCTGACCAACCACAATTGCTAAAATCCCTGACTGGGTCATTCTCTGCCTGGGGTTGGAGGAATGGATGGTGTGTGAAATTTGGATATTTTCCCAGAACTGTCACACAGATCTGGTCTTTTCATTCCAAATTTTGTGATGTTCGGATACTCCATCCTGCCTATGAATAAGAATCTGGAAACCAAACTTTGGCAAAAACTAGTCTGAGAGACTAATGTATTAGCTGAATGAAGATTTGAAAGAAAATCTAATGGTGAGATAAGTGGAGTTGTAGTTTCAGTTTCTCAGAGTGTAAGACTGAATAAAGCCAAAGTTAGGGAAGTACTTAACAGATAAATGAGAGAGATTTAATTGAGGGTGGCTCAGTGGGTTAAGCCTTTGCCTTTGGCTCAGGTCATGATCTCAGGGTCCTAGGATTGAGCCCTGCATCAGGCTCTCCGCTGGGCGGGGAGCCTGCTTCCCCTCTCTCTCTCTGCTGCTCTGCCTGCTTGTGATTTCTCTGTCAAATAAATAAATAAAATCTTAAAAAAAAATTAAGTTAGAAGAACCATTACTAAGACTCTCAGACACATATAATATTTACTACCTTTAAAAGTCTTATTCCTCCTTGCTAAAATTTTAGTTTGTTCTTAAGAAGTTATTAAAACAGTTCAAAAACCACTTGTCACTGTCAGTATTAAACAAATTTGTGGGACTCTGAAGGTTATCAAAGTCAACAATCATAAATCACATTTTTTAACCTTATTTTATTTTTTTCAGTGTTCCAAGATTCGATTGTTTATGCACCACACCCAGTGCTCCATGCAATCCATGCCCTGCATAATACCTACCACCAGGCTCACCCAACCCCACATCCACATCCCCTCCAAAACCTTCAGTTTGTTTCTCAGAGTCCATAGTCTCTCATGGTTCATCTCCCACTCTGATTTCTCCCAACTCCCTTTTCTCCTTCCCCCAATGCCCTCCATGTTATTCCTTATGCTCCACAAGTAAGTGAAACCATATAAACCACATATTTTTGAGAAGCCCTGAATTTAAGCAGACCCTAATTGTCAAAGAGAGCATTGTGAATCATATGTTTTTCTAAAAAAGATAACATTGCAGGCAAATGTATGTGACACATGGTGGGACATGATTCAAGTGTGTTGAATTATTGAACAAAAAGGAATAATTGATATTATACACATCAAGAGAGATACAAAAATATTGGCAGAAGCTCTGTGCACAACATTGACAATCTACAAAGTAAGCATGCATCAGTGGAAGAGTGAATAAATAAAGTTGTGAAGGGTTAAAAGTGAAATATATAACATTGCACACAGCATAACTTATCCATAATATTGACATAACTAAAATATGTATTTTTAGAAATTTTGGTGGGTTCAATAAAACTACATTAAAAATATAAAATGAGGGAATTATGAACATAGGAGTCAATATCATGCTAGAGTGAAGATCACGTGCTTCCTTCGGGAAGATGAAAGGTGGAACCATATGGTTTACATGTAAGTTATTTTCAAGACTCTAGATTTTTTGAGTGTTGATAGATTCATGGATCATTATTATATTACTGAAAATAACTGATTGGCTAACTAAATAAAATGAAATTATCTATGCATGGACCCATGATAGGAGTCGATTAGAAAGAACATAATCCTGTATGAAATCCAATTGAGAAAAGGTGGATGTGGTTTCAGTGTATGAATTTCTTCAACTCTCCTCCTGTATGAACTCTCCCTAACACAGCAGCTCCTCTTTGGCTAAAACTGTTAAGCAAAACACCAGCTTTCCTTTATGATAGGTGAATAGTTTGGGCCATCCTGGGTTTTTTTCTACAAAAAGACAAGGAAAAAAAAGGATATTTAGTAGCTTAATGATATGTCCTTCTAGAGTCTTTTCCAAAGGTCACAATTGGCTGGATTTTTATTGGAATTGAATCTATAGAAATTATAGACTAGAACTTATGAAAATTCACTTATAGCTCAGCCATTTCTTATTCTGCTAGGAAATAGGACCAATGACCTAGAGCTCCCCTGTCTGATACAATGGTCATGAGCCACATGTGGCTATTGAGCACTAATCTGAAATAAGATATGAAATAAATTTAAATATAGACCTGGTTTCAAAGATAGCATGAACAAGATAATGTAAGCTACCTCAGTAATAATTTTTATTATCAATTACATAATGAATGAAAATATTTTAAATATATAAAGTTAAACAAAATATGTTATTACCATTAGTAATAGATTTTTATAAATCTTTTTTTAAATTTTTATTTCTTAAATATTTTATTTATTCATTTGAGAGAGAGGGCATGAGCAGGGAGAGAGGCAAAAACAGAGAGAGAAGCAGACTCCCCACTGAGCTGGAAGCCCAACATGGGGCTTGATCCCAGGACCTGGAGATAATGACCTAAGCCAAAGGCAGCCACTTAATTGACTGAGCCACCCAGTCACCCCTCAATTTTATTCATCGTGACATTAACTTACATCACCACAGCATTATTGACAATAGCCAAGATACTGGTTTACAACCAATACTTAAACACTTACAACATTTGCAACCTAAATGTACATCAATGGATGAATCACTAAATAAATTCACACACACACACACACACACACACACACACACACAAACACACAGTCATGGAAATATTCAGCCATAAATAATGAAATCTTGGCATCTGCAACATCAATGGACCTTGAGGTCATTATGTTAAGTAAAATAAATCAGACAAAGAAAGGCAAAAACTATATTACTTCTTTCATATGTGGAATTTAAAAAAATCAACAAAAAAAAACCCACAAGACAAACAAACACATAAAAACAGAAAACAAGCTTATATATACAAAGAACAGATTTGTGGTTACCATAAGTGGGGTTGGTAGGTGAAAGAAATTGAATTTCTTTATTAACTCAAATTAAAAATATATATTATTAAAGTTAATTTCACCTATTTCTTCTTTTTTTATGTGGCTACTAGAAAATTAAAAGTTTCATCTGATTTTAACATTCTATTTCTTATGGACATTGCTGATCTAGATATCAATATTCCTGTTACTATTGGCTTTCTTATCTATTAACTTCCAGCTCCACTGAGTAAAGAAAACAGGAAAAAAAGGAAGATTTTTGCTTCCAAACTCAGAGTTGCCAAAGCAATTCTTTCATGTGGGAAATGGAAAGCTATTCCTAGAGGGAAGGTTTTAGAAACTGATTATTTTGGAGAAGATAAAGGGCCTTAATGGAGCAAACCATGAGAAAATTCTTCATCCATCCTCCATGGTTTGGGGCAAAAATAATCTCTAATGTTATTAAAATCTAAAATGAAGTACGGTTGACTCTTGAACAACACAGATTTAAGTTAAATGGGTGCGCATATAAGCAGATTTTTAAAAAATATATACAGTACAGTATTATAAATATTTTTTATTCCTTATGATTTTCTTAGTAACATTTTATTTTCTCTAGCTTCCTTTATTCTAAAAATGCAGTACATAATATATCTAACATATGAAATATGTGCTCACCAACTGTTAGTAAGGCTATTGGTCAACAGTAGACTATTACTAGTTACATTTTGTGGGAGTCAAAAGTTATGCATGGATTTTTGACTACGTGTGGTTTGGCATTCCTAGCCCCCCACCGTGGTTCAAGGGCCAACTATATTCTAATCTGATAATAAAGTAGATTGACAGAGTCAGTAATAAATTAACAATGATAGTAACAATAATAAGAAAAGTAGTAAAAATTAAACGAAATCCTCTGTATATTTAAATTGTCCGTAAGTAGCTTGATGAATGAACTGGGCATCTTAAGTGATAGAAATATCTTTGCCAGAAAGAATATTAAAAAGACAGGCTTTAAGTCTGAGATTTCCATCAGAAGTCCCTGGTAGGAGAATCTAGTTTAGAAAACTCAGGTATCAACCTCAAACCACTGTGCACACAAACATAAATTCTAGACGAGATGGAGATCCCCCACTCAGGGAAAAATGGGTCATAAATAATCTCTTCAGAGTATCAGTCCTTCACATGATCCTGTGGTTCCAGCTTACAGCAGTTTTCTACCGCTTAAAAGATCAAAATTACATCCAGGGTGGCACTCATCATCTTCCATTATACTTACTTCTTCAACACTTAACTTTTTCTCATATCTTATAAGAAGCCCATCCTTCTGTAAAAATGGACCCAAAGCCCAGGAACTTAACCTCCCTTTCCTCATGGTCATCCTGTCAAAACCCTCTCCCTGCCCCACTCATAACTACAACATCTGTTGTAGCTAAGTCCAAATTGCTGCTTGAATGAACCACCCTTTCTAAAGTTTGTAAAAATTCTTTTGTATGTCTACTGTTTCCCTCCTTGTAATCCCACATAAATTAATTCATATTTTCTAACAATAATTAACATGTATGGTTTTTAATTGTAATTATGTTATGATTTTTATGAATATTTTTATGAATATGAAGCTCTCTGACAAACATAGCTGTATCTTGAGAACAGTAGTAGGCCAATAAATATTCATTGAATTATATACATTTCACAGTTTAATAGAAAACAATGTAATTTTAAGCTTAGCTCTTATTCAAGCAAATGTCCATGACTTATTTATTGAAAAAAATATATAATTTGGGAGTAGTTTCATACTTATATTTACTAACCTAGTTTATTTATCAGTCATGGAATGATTACAGTTACAAAAATAATTTACTTCAGAATTGACAACTTTCCTTGGAAACAAGTCTTAACTTCATTTGTAATTGTTGAGTTGTCATTTTAAAAATTAACTAATATACCAAATTATGTGAATATGTTTCTGTCACATCACAGATGTCACTTTACCTTGTCAGCCGATCTTTCTAGGGGGGGAAAAATTGAGTAATTTTCATGTACTTAACAACCATTAGAAAAGAAAAGTTTTTCACTACTTTCTCTCATTCCTTTACAAACTTTAAAGTTCATTTAAAAACACCTGAGTCTAATTCTGTCTTGAGCATTTCCTTCAGTGAGTAAGGTAATCATAAATCTTATTCTTCTAAAAGAGTTTGAGCAATTTCAAGCCTTTTAATTTTCAAGTCAGAAGAGATTGATGACCCTTGCAGAAACATGATCAACATAGAGTGTCTCTAGATTCTCCAGGCTCCCTGCAATAGAGATCTTCTTATATCAAAACTTCCCCACTCTGTTTTGAAGAAAACCCATGCCTAGTCAAGTTTCCATGGTTAGTTTACTAATTACTGTCTGGTCAGTTCCATGTCCCAGGAAGTGAGGTGGTCGCCAGTAGAATATAGCTCTGCAGCAATGCACTTTCTCAGAGAGTTCTCCAGGGTTTCTCCTTCTACCAACTTTCCACTTCCTTTCCTTTTAAGATTTTTCTTTCTTTTTCCTCCCTTCCCCCACAAACAATTTTTACATCAGGTGTTAAACAATATTACATTTCGTGCTTGCTTGCCGCTTCAGGTCTAGTAACCACAGTTCTTATGAACCGTGTAATAGTAAAAGTCAAATTGGTTATTTGCTTTTTGATGTGAGAAGGTTATTGCACATGACTGAGGTGCCACAAATTATTTTGCCTCTGATCATGTCACACATAATAAAACCAGTAACACTCAGTCTAGAACACAGATTGACTCACAGTTTACTGAGGGTTGTCTTTTTATGTGAAATGTATTGCTGATGTAGAAAAATAAGAATCAGAAATTATTCCCCCAAAAAACCCACAATTTTTAAACAGTTAGAACCAGTTCAAACATATGTTCATATATATGGGCGCACGCACACACACACACACACACACACTTACAGATATATAATTATATCCCAATTTATTATTAACAAAGTATTTACTATTTAAAAAATAGAGTTAAAAATATCTCAATACTTCTGGCAGATACTTTGTGGATTACATATGAACTTATCTCCAATAGAATAAGGGAATAGTGCATGAGATGGGTAAAATAAGACTAGAAAAGAGTAATCTAAATATGTTAAGGAAATGTGACTGTAATATTTAGTTGATACAAGAAAATGAAAGAAGTAAAAACAGGAAGGGAATGGGTATAAATAGATATATACACACACTAGATATAAATGGATATAACGTGGATAAAGATTTAAAGGGTATAGTATATGGATACAATAAATGGATATAAATGAATATAACAAACTAGATATAAGTTGATATAGATATGTACACTAATACTTAAAGACACATTATTTTTCGTATTTTTTCCCTAACCGCTACCACTACCCAAATACAGCTTTTTTGTTTTTTAAACTGTGAAGACTGTATATTTTTTCTTGTTTCCATTTTTGAGGAGGATATATGTACTATTTCCACAGTGAGAGAGTAGATTTTTCAAAACCTAAGAGAAACACTGGCATGTTTTGAAGGATTTTATGAGTAAATTTTAAAAAAATGATGAATAGCAAATTATAAATAGATTACAAAGTCTATGACACAATATTCATTCAAACGGAGACATGCATAGTAATAAATGTTATGGCAGGTTTTTGTTTGTTTGCTTAATTACCTATTCATTTCATTTGTGAGGACAGGTTTCCCATTCTAGGGTTATGGAGATGGCTCATATGCAGGACACCTACCAGCTGGCAGATGAGAGAGCACTTGATGAGTCACATTAACTCAGAGCCTAGGAGAGGAGGACACCACACTTCACACAGAGCCACATGGCAGTTGCACTAAGAACAGAGTGAACCATCAGGAACGATAGGAGGCAAGTTTTATAGTATCAAGAGGGTAGTGTATTCCCCCGATTCCTGCAGGAGGAAGTGATTGGCTTGTTTGCATGATTGTAGGGGCTGCCAGGGAGCAGACACCTGCTATTACTCTCAGATAAGGGGGAGGAGTGCTTAGTTATGGAAAATTACCTGAGGGAGCAGAGTGAGGAGGAGAGCTTGTGGGTAAGTCAGACGACACCCTCTGCATTGCAGTACATGTCAAGGCAGCACACAATATTGGGCCTCAAATTCAGACCTCACATTACACTCTTAATCATACAATTGTTTGGGAAAAAAAATGCTAAAACCAAAATTAGAGATAGTACATGATAAGTTAATATAATTGAATTGGTGTTTGTAGAAATGTCCGTGAGTTATATATAGCAGCAACACAAAATAGGAAAGCCACAATTAAAGCAAATAGATATACTGTTCTAGGAATTGTTGTTTGGTCCAAACAATCAAGCAAAATTCGCTCCCCCACCCCGTACTTTAGATTATAATACAACTGCAGTATTATTATATTAAAGATACCCTTATGTAAATAGAGGTATCATTATATTTTTTCTTTTTTTTTTTTAAGATTTTATTTATTCATTTGACAGAGAGAAATCACAAGTAGATGGAGAGGCAGGCAGAGAGAGAGAGAGAGAGGGAAGCAGGCTCCCTGCTGAGCAGAGAGCCCGATGCGGGACTCGATCCCAGGATCCTGAGATCATGACCTGAGCCGAAGGCAGCGGCTTAACCCACTGAGCCACCCAGGCGCCCCTCATTATATTTTTTCTGAGAAATAAACATACCTAAGTGTTTTATATTATTGAAACTAGAGGAAAATAGAGCAACATCTGCCTGAGAAGAGGGCTGCCCCTTTCATATTACACACTCTTGTATTTTCTCTTACTTGAGAAAGTCTCAGAAAAGAAATACTTAACCTTAGGAATTAATATGGAGTTGGAAGACCATTTTAGTACAAATTCTTTTTTTTTCTTTTTTCATTCTCATCCAAATTTTGTCTCTGTGTATGAATCTCCTCTATACTGACTCACTAAAGTGATCACAGGCTCTTCCTGAACTTTTCCAGATAAAGAAAGTGCCTTTCCTACAGCATAAACGTATCTTTTGCATATTTGCTAAGGACTACAGATTTTTCTTTTCCAATTAGGTGTCTCCAAAAATATTAGAAATCAGCTTTTTTTTCCCTCTAGCAGTGACATAGCTAATGTATTTGACACCCAGAGTGGGTCAGAATAAAGCCTCCAACTTTGTATGATAAACTTACATTAGTAGTAATCAGGAAGTGATGAAAAATAAATAATTGCCAGAAAGGATATGCAGTCATTGAGAAGTGTCTTTTGCTGAAGGTCATATATAGAATTATATAAAAATTAAAACATTACAGCATTAAAGGAGAAAATGTGTTTTTGATTGATATATTTTAATTACATTAATTTATGTTTTGATAAAAGGGGGAAACCTATATTTATATTTTGGTTAGCTGCACTAATGAAAGAAAATCATACAGCTTCTGTTTTTACCTATTTTTTTCTGTTTTTAGACTTTTTTTTAAAGTAATCTCCACACTCAACATGGGGCTCAAATTCATGACCCCAAGATCAAGAGTCACATACCCTTCTGACTAAGCCAGTCAGGTTCTGTTTTTAGCCTTAACATTTACACATTTGTCACTAATTGTCAAAATTGATTTTCTTCACGTAGTCAGGCTCGGTAGACAGTGCAGACAAATTAGTCAACCTATTGTCACAGGGATAAAAGAGTAATTTTATTAATTTCAAATTTGAACAGTTCCTTTTACATATAGACTCAAATATAGAAATAGGAAAAGTCTTAAATGTAAGGATAAATTTGGCATAGACTTCCGAAAATCCAACTCCATGATAAATCCCAGAAATTAAAATACAGTTTATGCTTTTGTTCTTTAGGTTCTTAACAGCAGCTTTCAAATGTTTGAAACCTTTAAAGGGAAATCAAAACTCCAAGTTGTCATGTAGAATAACAGTTTTGAAGTAACTCAACTTGTGTTTCTTAATTATAAATTATTGTGCTATTATTAAATAAAATTACTGTTTAAAAAGCAAGAATTAGTGCTGTCAGTGATTTGAGACCAAGTTGCTTTGAAGGTGATATCCAACAATTCCGAAGCCTTAAGAAACCATTTTCAAAAGGAGCATGTCCAGCTCAGTCTGTACATTCCAGGATGATGATAAAATTGAGAATTTTCAAAATTAACTTTGACGTAGTATATAATATTTCTTAAAGGATAAGTAATAAAAACATGTTACTTTGAAACACATATTATAAAAAGTCGGAAAGTATAATTTAGACTAACAAGATTTCTTTAGGATAGGGGCACCTGGGTGGTTCAGTTGGTTAAGCATCTGCTTTGGCTCAGGTCATGATCCCAGGGTCCTGGGATCTAGCCAGGCCTCTGGCTCCACACTCAGAAAGGAGCCTGCTCCTCTCTCTCACTCTCTCTCTCTCTCTCTCTGCCCCTTCCCCTACTCTTGCATGCATGCATGTGTGTGCTGTCTCTCTCAAATACATAAATAAAATCTTTAAAGAAAATTTCTTCGGGGAAGATATTTTATAATTGACAATATTTGGGATTGCCAATGTGTGGTGATAAGTTAGGACCACCTTTTAGTCAGTGTTATAACTGATTTTAAATGTCCTACTAAGCACACATCCTGTTATTCTTTTTTTTTTTAAGATTTTATTTTTTAATTTGATAGAGAGATCACAAGTAGGCAGAGAGGCAGGCAGAGAGAGTGGGGAAGCAGGCTCCCGGCTAAGCAGGGCTCGATTCCAGGACCCGTGAACATGACCAGAGTCGAAGGCAGAGGCCCAACCCATTGAGCCACCCAGGTGCCCCACATCCTGTTATTCTTTCCACCCAATACTGATGCTCCCACTCCTTTCTTTGAATACCTCTGCTGGCAAGTAGATTTGCAGGTAAAGATTCTCTTTGGCTTAGGCATTCCCTCTTCCTTTAACATTTATTATATAATAATATCCCAAGTCTTCATCATTTGAGTCCCACACACCCTCTGCCTTTCAGTAAGCACAGGATTTTCATATTAGTAATTTAAGCTGATGGTGATCTCCTCTTCCTATTATAGAGCAAAAGATATAAAATATTAAATGTGTTTCTCAAGCATTGAATCTTACATTTGCAAAATTCCATGTGGTTCCCAATATTATCTGCCCTCACTAATATAAACAATGCTAGCTAGTTGTTTTATGAACTAAAACCATCGCTTAATATTTGTGATGAACAAATTATCACAGGTAAGTAAAAGGAATCCACATACCTGTGCAACCAACATTCAGCAAATCCATTCTAATGTTTATTAGGCCCCATATGTCCACTCTATTTTTCTTTTTTTTTTTCTTTTAAAGATTTTATTTATTTATTTTACAGAGAGAGACACAGCAAGGGAGGGAACACAAGCAGAGGGAATGGGAGAGGGAGAAACAAGCCTCGTGCTGAGTAGGGAACCTGATGTAGGGCTGGATCCCAGGACCCTGGGATCATGACCTGAGCCTAAGGCAGAGTCTTACTGGCTGAGCCACACAGGTGCCCCAGTCCACTCTGTTTTTCATACAAATGGAGTTAATCAGTATTTTATATATCTTCTGTTTTTTGGCCTAATTTTTTTTCTATCTAATTGTAGATTCCCTACTGCCATTAGTAAGGTGAAATATAGTGGCTGTAAGAAAGTATTTAAAAATTAATGATAGCTTATAAGCTAATATCTAGGCTTTATCTGAAAAATCACTTTTAAATGAAATATAGTTGTGCAAATTTATCCTGAAATGGAAGTTGAAATTTTAAGAAGGACAAGCTAACATATCAATATGCAGACCTCTAGAGCTGGACAATATCTTAAATGCAATCTAAGCAAATTTCCTAAGTTTAGAGAAAAGTTAAGATGCAGAGATATTAAGTGATTTTGAAGTCATCAAGACCTAGATTGCAGACACGAGTTCCATTTACTAAATTTCTTACTAGTGAAGGAGCTAATTCCTTGAGCTTTTATTTCCTCATCTGCAAATACTTAGAAATAACAATACTTACCTTGTGTAGTTCCTGTGAAGACTAAGTAAAATAATACATGTAAAGCATTTTTCCACAATACTTGGCTTCAATATTTTCTATTGAGAAATAGCATAACACAGTGAAAGGCCAAATGGAGGACGCATTGCACATTGGATTCTAGAGCCAAAAATGTCTAGATTTGAACCTTGGTGCTTCTGGTTAGTCTCTTATGCTTCCATTTTCTCATTTGTAAAGTAGGAAAATACTAGTACTTTATAGATTTATTATCAGAGATAAATAAGTTTGTATATGGAAAGTACATAAAACAAGAAACATTATTTGAATGCTAATTATATGTATGTATTATAAGACATGTGTGTTTATTTCTATGATTACCACTACCGATACGATTCTTTGTATATGACTTCCTTTAAAAATGCCTGATGCTGGGGCATCAGATTGATGATTGAGTCTGAGTGGCTCAATTGGTTAAAGCCTCTGCCTTCGGCTCAGGTCATGATCTCAGTGTCCTGGGATCCAGCCTAGCATCAGGCTCTCTGCTCAGCAGGGAGCCTGCTCCCCCCACCCACCCACCCCAGCCGCCGCCTACTTGTGATTTCTGTCTGTCAAATAAGTAAATAAAATCTTTAAAAAAAAAAAAAAAAAAGTACTGCTCTTGAGTATTTTCCTATACATGAAGAACTGAATCCTGATTTTCTTTATAACAGTGTAGATGGGAGTCATTATTGAGGTCCACACAGGTCTGAATACATAACTTGGGCAGTGGGGAGAGGCAGAGATATATTTTTCTTTCTCTCCATAGGCACTTAACTTTTAAACTCTTTGGAGATCAATGACAACCGCAACTAAAACTTGGTAGTGAATTCTTTCTCAGTTGTCTTTTGGAAGTATATGGAAATTCAGAAGCTGCCTATAAGAGCCCCAAGATTAAGAAGACTTTTTGTGCTCTGAAAATGTCAATGACCCTCTAAAATCTCTAAATTATAGTCCAAAAGAACTTCAGATCTAGGCAAAAGGGAGCACAAGTTAATAAAGACAACAAAACGATATCTTTAAGGCTCTGGAGCAATGATTCTCAGCTGGGGTGACTTATCCCCAGGGAACATCTGGCAACATCCAATGTGAGAACACATATTTGGTTGTCACAATCTGGTGGGAACTACTGGCATCTAGTGGGTAGAGGCCAGTGACACTGTTAAACAATGCACAGATCTGCTCCTCCCAACAAAGAACTCTGATCCAAAATGTCAGTCCTGCGGAAGCTGAGAAAGCTGGTGTGGTGGGACAGCCTAAATTTCTTAAAGTACTTCATTTTAGGGGATTTCTAGTTCAATACAACCTTACTAAAAACATAAGTGTGTTTGTTTAAGTTGCTGTGCCAACATTTCTAATAGCAGTCACTACTGATGAGGAGACATTTCCTGGGATACTAAAAATAGCCTGCTGGCAAAGGTAACCTGACTGTAGTACTGTTATTTTTATCAGACCCTAATTGCCAAGAAATGTTCTTTCTGCTAGTTATTACCACATAATTATGCACATTCTGCATGTGAAAATTATGCACTTACTTTTAAAGTACTGTAAATATTTGCTCTAAATACATATCAGCATTTTCTATATTAGAACCGTAACAGGGCAGTAAAGTAATACTCACTTATAAAATGCAACTATGTTCAGGGTCTATTAGGTCAGAAATTCTGTTTTTGAGCTAAAGATTTTACAATGTCAGGTTTCAGAGTATAAAGTGTATACCAAGTAAGGTTTTGCATTCCATTTTTATAACATGATTCTGTTCTGTAGTTCTTCCAATGTGAGTTATTATTCTGATTGTAAAATAATACATACTTATGACAAATGAAGAGTCACATGATCTCTCACCCTTCCCTCCTTCCCACAAGTCCTTCTCCCTAGAGGTCACTACTTGGGTCGTGTTTCCTCTGCTTCATTTTGTAAATCCACAGCCCATGCCCCTCCCTTGAATGGGAGGTCTGACAGAAAATTCTATTATGTGCATAAGATCAGCTTCGTATCAGAGTAAATCACAAGAAGCAAGCAAGTAGATTTCCCTTCACCACTTCATATCTCAATTCCCAAGGCAAAATAAGAAAGACTTTTCCAAACCCACAGGATATGTGCCTTGGCTTTCCTCAGGTAAACTGGTTAGACTTTTTTGGTTGTTGTTCTTTTAATAATAGTGCTTAGCTTGACACTATCTTAGGAGCAACATCTTGCTGCCAGTGGCTTGTAATCCCCGGCTTGGGGAGAAGAGTTGGGTAGTAACTGACATCTCCATTGGTTTTAGAATTCCTGAGGAAATTCCTGGTGTCTACTCCCTTTCCAGAGTATGGGACATTCTAAGCTTACAGAGTTTCTACCTGAGAAAATGGGAATCCCATCTCTACCTGAGTTTTCCTGTCTGGGAGGATCCATTTTCTCTGATTTATACATATTTCAACTTTGGTTCTTTTCAGAGAATCAACAAGAAGGATTCTATTGTTCTAAGTATCATTACTTATTGATCAAAATGGTTTAAACTAAACAAGGTATGATTTAGTTTTGTAAGCTACATTAAAAAACATGCAGTAGATTATTACAGAAAAAAGCATATTTTCTCACTAAAGAATTACAAAGTAGAAAGAAAAATGAAAATCAGAAAACCTTTATTGAAATTTTTATTGCATTGAAGAGAAGATATATTTACAAATGTATTTCAATTACATTATTTTTTTTTCGAATACAAGGGTTGTTTTTGAAGAAAAGGATAAATATAGAGAAAAGGATAAATATAGAAAATGAAAGTGGGTCAAATATGCAATATAATTTGGGTTCCACACTCTGGAAAGAAGTTAAATCTTAGGAACAACAAAGTTGTTATGTTATATGTTAGATTTTTAGGGAATTCAGCAAGAAAGATATTCTTTTTACACATCATCACCAATGATCAAAATAATAATCTTATATTATCAACCTTCATATTTCCAGAATAGTCTCAATAAGTGTAGCCACTTCTCCATTTTATAAGAGTTTTCACATCTACAAAATATATAAATATTACTTTGTGACTTGGTTATTGTGATATATTCAGTTAAATCAGATGAGACATGTCAGCAGAACAGTCAAAAGTTGTTTCCTTCCTTGGAAGTTTACAGTAATGGTGCATATGAATGTGTTTTGACAGTTTGAAATAAATTTCATGATTAGCAGAAAGCACTGCTGGAGAATTATCTCCTGTTGTCAAGTTCATGTTCTTTGTACTAAAAATTTCTGTGATTACTGTTTGAGAACAAGTCAACTATAAATAAAAAGCAAAACACCATAATCAATTTAGAAACAGATCTCAGTATTTGAATTTATACCCTCATATATGTTTTATCACTTCTATTTAATAAAAATCAGAATTATATGACAATTGAGTCTTTTATATATGATGATTATTACCTGATAGGTCCAGTGATTAAGATAAAACAATATAAACGCCCCTAAACACTTACACAGACACTCACACATACGTAATGGCTTCAATGACATTTGAGGGAATGAAAGAATATCCAGGAAGTCAATTTAATATTATAAATTTGTAACCACTAATTACATAGAATCACTATAATATGCAACCATATAATGTGTACATGTGTAAACAGATACCTGTACTTGTTTATGTATTTTCTTTCTAAGTCTATATTTAATTTGGTCTCTGACCTATCTTAATACTTCTTCCCAAAAGAGCATTATGATGTGAAGGAAGAAGATTGGGCTGGGATTTGGGAGATGCAATTCTAGTCTTTATCACTCAAAACCTCAGAAATGTCTAGATGAACTTTAAGGTTCCTGTCATATCTCCCATTGTATAATTTTATATGCAATTCCAATGAAAGACAAATATCCCCTTTGAATTTTTCTAAATTCTAAAATAACTGTTACAGAAAACTACTATTTTTTTCTCTTTTAATATATATAAACATTTAATGTAAAAATGTTTTAATCAAACATTTTTTGACAAAAATATATAGTGATAGCTCAGTATCATAAATATAATGCTATTTTAAAGTTATATATATAGCCATAATGTTACACATTTTATATCATGTCATTTTTGTATTTTTTGTTTCTTTTTTATTTTAGTCTTTATTTCTTTTCTGATACTCTCCTTTCCTATATAGATTGAGTGCTTCACTTATTTTTGATTTACAGTCTTCTTCTGGTGGCAGATTTAACAAATGGCTCCACTCAGAGAGTTCGCGTGAGGAATTGGCTGGTGCTGAGAAAATTTGCTTCAACTCTACTAAGAAATAGGAGGACTAATGCCAGGGTAGTTTGGAGCATCATTGGCTCTATCTGCTGGTCAGATTATGGTCAAAATTCTATTTATCTTATATATCATAGGAGCATTTCACATCTGCTCAAGTCGAAATTAGCACACAGCCATTTCCAATAGTCCCCAGAGGATCAGATCTTTAACTCTCCACCCAGTGCAGTTAGTCTACGGGCTGTGGACTGAAACGCACTTCAAAAATGTGCAGGAATAGGGGCGCCTGGCTGGCTCAGTGGGTTAAGCCTCTGCCTTCGGCTTGGGTCATGGTCTCAGGGTCCTGGGATAGAGCCCCATGTCAGGCCCTGCTCAGTGGAGAACCTGCTTCCCCCCTCTCTCGCTGCCTGCCTCTCTATTTGTGAGCTCTCTCTCTGTGTCAAATAAATAAAATCTTTAAAAAATATATGTGCATGGATAACACTGAAATTATTGTTAAAAAATATGGGAGGAATTTTTTTAGGTTCAAGAATTTATTTTGTGCTTGCAATACTTTTAGTTCTTTGTTTTTAGTTTTGCACATTGTTGGGGGCCTTATAGACTTGGAGCACATATCAATAAATATTATTCTTCTATAAACAGTTCCTCGCTAGTAGTAATGAGGAGCCCAGGGAGGCTTATAAAATTTATTAAGCCACTAGGTAACCATTTAGAATATATTAAATGATATTAATAATAATAAAAAATAGGATGGGTGAGAAAGACCATAAAAATATAATAAGGTAAGATGCCCAAGGGGGACAAAACAATGCTTTAGGCCCTTCATAGCAAGATTGCAAAACACAGTTAAAGAAAATTAGCATTTTGTCTATGATGATAAAACTTACAGCATAACTGAATTTAAAATTCAATTCAATACAGTTTAAGATAATTCTATGACAGTCCCTGATGTACGGCACCAATAATGCACTTAATGGCATCATTATATCTTGGAAGAATTAGTGATATTATTCAGATTCTAATAAATTCGACAAGAAATGACAGACTATTTCCGCACATACTAAAGTGTGACATTTTGCTTTACTTTAAATTGCTACCATTTGGGAGATTATCTGAATAACTCAGGTCTGTAACTTCTGTGACTAAAATATCCAATCATTGAGAATAGTATATTGGCTGCAATAATCTAAAATTTTTGCTTTGCAACTACTCTTTTTCCTTTCTGCCACAGATAAGCACCACAAGAGGGAATGCTGTCTTGTGATTAGTACAGAATTCTTGACTCATAACAGTATACTGAACTAACAACAACAATAACAAAAATGTGTAAAACATACATCAAGGGAATCTAGTAAATATGAATAAAAAAAAGAACTTACCAGCTTTGGGAATGAAAGCGATGCCTAAATTGCTTATGGGTCATTTTATTGATAGTAAGTCGGGGGAAATTAGAATGTTTTCTACCAAAACCTTGAAGTGAACCATGAAAAATATGAGGAAAACAGAGTATAAGTATCTTAAAACTCTGTGGAATTTACAAACTATCAAATGAGGAGGGATCTGTGTCATGGGAGAGATTTGGGGCAAAACTGATATACTGTCAAATTTTGGATTATTTATGAATACATACGTGAAGGTAGTAGGACAGAGGCCAACCTAAAAGTTAAGTGAGAGCCGGAATAGTGCACGTTAGGGGAGTTAAAATACATAATCTGCTTGCAGAGTTGAAAACAATGAAGTCCTCCATATCCTTAAAGTCAAACTCAAGTCACATGTTTTCCAAGCGTTTGGCATTTATTACCGGTCAAAAAGAATCTTTCCTTCCCTTGTTCTGCCCTTGTAATTTGTCTGTAATTCCATTTTAATTCTTATTGTAGCCTGTATTGCATTATGCTTCTTTATACATGTTTTTGTTTTCCCAACCATGCTGCAAGCTGCCAGAAGGTAGGATCCTTTCTTCTCCTCACAATAACAGTTGGTTGAGCAGGATTAACTGATTTGATGAGAATGTAAGTGTGATCTAGCTTGGACAACTGTCACTCCATTTCCTTCCAGAGTTGATTAAACTGATCTGGCAGCCTAGTCTGGAATCCCGTGGCTTCCACATAGCCCTTTGTTGTTATACTTAGATGAATAGACAAACTTTGCAGAGAAAGGAAGTATGTACTTTAATAAAGTTTATTCCATTTGAGTGCAAATGGTGTCCTAACCCGTAATTAATTTGAATGTGACATACATAGGATATATATCTTGTACTGTTTCAAAAATGTGAGCATGACTTGAAGACATGATAACATCAAAAGCAATGTTGTAACAGGCTTCATTTCTTGTGCATGTGTTTGTGCATATAGATCTATTTTGTGTCAGATATTTAAATATGTGCAAACAGCGTCTAATCGCTGCACATGCACATAGCTTAATCAATTTTACATATGATGCTCTCCTACAATGCATCATCTAGACAAGTAGTGGAAAAAGTATGATGCATTCAGAATATGAAATTAAGATCCTGTGCCAATTAGTTGAAGCGGTTTAGATCGAACAATGACTGTTGTGAACCAAATGTAAGGGGTGTTGGGAATCCTGAATACAAGAGCAATATCCTAGGCCTGTTTCAGATGAAATGATTTTTTTTTTAATGTCTACTATATTTCACATCTGATGAGTTGGTAATCTGTATTTAAGTTGTTTTAATAGCCACTTTCTAATCATACAAAATTAAGGGAAAAAAATGATCAGGCATAATTCTTCAAATTTCTCGGCTTTGTAGATTTCCTCAGTTTTCTAGCTGCTAATGGATCAAAATCAGTTGAAATGCCTGAGAATGAATATCTGATTGGCCAAGCTACTCATCAAGATCATTGTTCAGGTAGAGCTTTCAATATAAGACAACTTATAGTTCCCTGGCCATCTTCTGTGTTATCTGTCCTTGGGTTAGGTGCCTACAGTGGACC
The DNA here is from genome assembly GCF_022355385.1 of Mustela nigripes. Taxonomy (NCBI): domain Eukaryota; kingdom Metazoa; phylum Chordata; class Mammalia; order Carnivora; family Mustelidae; genus Mustela; species Mustela nigripes. Next base: position 186,099,192 of record NC_081557.1, on the reverse strand, counting down.
TATCATATTTGGCTTTGGGGGTGTATTATGGAGCCCTGAACAGGGCCACTCTGTGGCTTTCCTCAGCTCTTGGTAGGGAGGGAGTGGTTTCCCACAGAGGAATGACAATATGGCAAAAACCAAGACTGATCTGTCCAGTAAATATATTTTCTTATGCACATATTTAAATGTGGCCAAGCGATGCACATGCCAAACTGGAAAATCATCTTTGAATCTGTAAAACATATGAAAATCTGAAAGCTAAGTACCCAGTGGAATTTAAGGAGAAAATAATATGTCCCCATTAAAAAAGCTATTTTTCTTAATTGGCAATATTTCCCAGTGCATTTCTTTTTATCCTTTCCAACAAAGCATAAGTAAAGTATTGACACCTGGAATGTTTGGCAAACGCATTAGTCGTGGCACACAGAGAGATGAATAGTTGGCAAGCACGTGCTGAAGTCTGGCATGTCACCAAACCAAGAGATGACTCGATGCCTGAGATATGACTGCTTTCCTTTTTACCTAAATTGGGCTTTGTATTTAATGGCATTTAAATAAGAACAGTGAGGTTATGATTTTAGGAAGCCGCAGAGGTTATGTAGAATGCAGCAATAAATAGATGTGTGACACCGTGAGAAAGACTGTCTTTAAGCAAAGAAGGATCCCCTGTTTCAGGGGGTCAGTTGACCAGCCACGACTATGAAACATGAAGGGAAATTAGAACAGACAGCAGCAGGATGCCCTCCTCCCCCTAAAACAGCCAGGACTTTGCACAGGAAGTGGATGCCCATTCTAGGTAGATCCAGGGAAGTAAGCGTACACAAGCACACTCAAGACTGGGGAGGATCAGAAATGGAGATAACCATTGGGTTATTGAGCTAAAGGCCACAGCGCCCTATTTGCAATTCCCACGACCACAACTGCCCCTCACATCATGACACTGGGGACACTAGACACATGGCCTGCCACCTCGGAGCCTCGTTCTCCCTGACCTGACCTGGCCGCCACAGATGGCCCTTTTCTCGCTCTCATCTGCCAGACTTTACATAAGAGAACTTAACGTGTATCCAAAACTTGATTTCTGAGGGCATCTGGGCGATGTGCTTGCTAGAAGAGGCACAGGGTAGAGACGAGAAAACACAATTTCTCACAGACGGCACCATGTCCTTCTCAAATGCTTTCATTTCCCGTTTACATCTTTATCCCATGTCTTATATTTTTCCTTTCACTCACCATCCTTTTCTATCAGTTACACACACACACACACACACACACCCCTGAAAAAATAAAATCCTTGATTTTGAAAAATAGTGTACCATTTGGCAGGTAACAGGAGATGTGAATTTATTTCATATCTTTTTCTGGGTCTATTAGTAAGTTAACTGAGACCTAAAGTACTATGTTGAATAAAATTGAAGGTGTATGTCACATATATTTCTGACCTTAAATGTTCCATCATTGTTTGCTTTAGGTTTTCAGAAATTTCATTGTTTGCTTTAGTTTTATAAGTTCAAGAAGTTCTCCTTTCATTTGTAGTTTTATATCAACTTTCTATGATAAATAGGTGTTGAAAATTATTCATGCTTTACTGAATCTGTGGAAAAAAGCACATGATTTTTTTTTTTTTTTCTGTTTTAATAGGCTGGTATGGAAAGTCATATTGCTAATCAAAGTACTTGATTAAAGAAGTTGGTTAAGAGAACTTAGCATTTTTGGTGTCAGGGTTTTACCAACTTGTTTAACAAATTGAAGAAGTATGCCATTTCTCTGTTTTCTTTCTACCTCAATATTTTGACAGACTCTCGAAAAATATTCTTAATATTTTGACAGACTCAGACAGGCTGTTTCTGTTTTGCTTTTGTTTTCCTCCCATGGAAGAATTTTAAATTAATGAATAAGCCAATCCTTTGACAGCTGTATAACTAGTCAGGAGGTCAATTTCTTCTTATTTCAGTTTTTTTAAGAATGAATTTCTCCTAAGTTTTCAAACTTAATGTTATAAATTTATTCATGTATTTTCTCATTATCTTTTTAAACTCTTTTATCTTAAACTAGAGGCATTTTTATTTTATTAGCTTTCTTAACTTCATTTTCCATTTAGTAGAAGCTGAGATAAAATGTTTATTCAGGTAGTTTATTTTGGAGATCAGCCTAAACAGTAGGAATGAAGACTCAGGGAGACTGATACAGGGATGTCAGGAATGTCAACATAATTATAAATAATCCAAATCAACCCTGTGGCTTATAGGGGTACAATTCTGCTGGACGTCCTGGGAGTTATACAGCTGGTGAGAAGGAACTGCCCAAAGGCTGGAAGGTAAGGACACATATCCATCAGATTCTGCATCCTTGAAGCAAGGATTACCTGCAGTACTAACTCCCCCACATTTCTCAGCGGTTTGTAACACATTCTAAGTAAGTTTCCACCAATGGCCACAACAGTGGAGGGGACTCCGGCAAAGAATGGGGTTTTGTAGTATGTTTTTTAAGTGGGCCACTTTTCCCAAAGAGACTATCAATACACATGCAAAACTATCCATCATAGCCAAAACTGAAATCAGAGGTGATATTGAGAATAAACAAAAGCATCTGGTGCACTCCACCTTTTGCATCAATCAAATCCACTCATAACCTAAATAACACTTTTGTTATTGCTGAGGATTCATGGTAATAGCTGTAATCTCCACAGATACGTAATACGGGAAGATTAGTGTAACAAACTCTATCTAGTTCTTGCAACTGCAATTGTTTACATGACCACAACTAATATTCATAATTTCTCTTCTTAGCCAAAATTTACTGTAATATAGGTCACATTCCTGTGGGGTGACCCAGACTTTCATCCCAAAGAAGTCTGAGCCCTTGATTGTCTTCCTTTGATCAAACCGTAGCTGCTGAAGCTACCCATTCTCTGTTTTCGTTGACAATGGAAGTAATGTGACATGCTCCGGTGTCCTCTTTGTCTAGCAGAAATCATTGCTCTTCATGATAATCAGTAGGAGCAACATGGACCCTGTGGCATGTGAAACCTGAAATATTTATCACATGACCCTTTAGAGATGATGTTTGTCAATCCCTGTTGTAACTGAACCTTCCAAAGGCCATCACAACAGTCTAACTGATCTTTGGTCATGTACCCACTGCTGCATCCATTTTATCATATGTCTTTCCATTGAGGAGATGTTATGAATTATCAATCATCTGTCAACAAATCAGGGTTTTCCTAGAGTGTTGTATGGTAATGCTGGCAGAAGAACTACAGGCAAAGAAAGAAAATTTGTATCTGGAGTAAATGGCAATTCCAGTGAGTTCACGCAGCACTCCCCACCCCTTCTCAGGGTAAAGGAGATCCCATGCATCTCATTTGTTGTTATGGAGCTACCTAGTCTTGTAGGATGGTTCTCTATCAAGGGCTCAACATCCGTTTTTGCTCCTGGCAGTTTAGTTATTCCGAATGAAGTGGCAACAGTTACATTGAGCTTATTGAGGGGTCCTGTGTGACTGGGCTCATGCAGAGCCTCCATCTCCGTGGCCACTCTGTTCATAGACCCCTGGTGCAAACTCTCTGGTGGTCAGGAGTAGAGACTTGCTGACAACTGCCAGGTAAATTATATTTTCCACCCGGTTGCTATATGCTCTTCAGCTGCGGGTGCTTTTTGGTGGCACTTACTCGACACACTTTATGCCCATTCTTACAGATCTATCTGCACACTTCTCCCCACGATTTCCTTGCCATCAGCTTTGCTCTTTCAAGACACAATCAGCCGTGCATTTTGCCAGCTTCCAGGAATCTATGTATTGATATAAAACTAATAATTAAGTGGACTCCTTGAAACTACCTTGAAAGAGGATTTCCCCTCTCCTCTGTCCTTGCTCATTAAATCACAGTCAACCAACAAACAACATCAGCACCAGTCTGGAGCTTGCTAGAACTTTAGAATCTCAGTCCCCACACCAGTGCTCCTCCACCAGTATCTGCATTGTAAACTGATCTCTCGTCCGTTCTCATATGAACATTAAAATATGAGAAAAACTGAGATAGTCTACTTTCCATATTACAAGGAAACTATACAATAAGCTAATAACATTAGTAACTCTTTGATCCTGAATATTATTTCATTTCTCCTTGAGGGTTTCTCAAATATTTCCAAGCTGTTTAACTTGACTACACAAATTTTAAATTATAATTAACCCTTGCCTTACTAAAATACATCACTTTATAATAACTTTATTTTTTCTTAATTACTTTTTTTTATCTTAAAGTCTACTTTGTGTGAGGGGCTGGTTGGCTCAGTTGGTTAAGCATCTGCCTTTGTCTCACATCATGATCCCTGGGCCCTGGGATCAAAGGTCATGGTCCCCAGGTTCAGGGATGGAGCTCCCCTCATTGGGCTCCCTGCTCAGTGGGGAGTCTGCTTCTCCTTTCCCTCCTCCACTCATGCTTCCTCTCACTCTCTCTCTTGCATGTGTATTCTCTCTCTCTCTCAAATAAATAAAATCTTAAAAAAAAAAACTACTTTGTTTGATATTAACACAGTTCTTCCCAGGTTTATTTTTGTAAGCATTTTTCTAGTATTTTTGAAACCATGTATTTTTACCATTTCCAAGGCCTCAATTTATTTTCAGACTCTCCATGTTCTTAGACTTTAGGTGTGTCTCTCATAAATAGCATGTATCTGAATTATTTTTCCTGAATATTATATCAATTTTTAAAATGGCATATTTAATCAATTTAAATCTATTGTTATTCTTAATATACTTTGATATGTTTCTGATTTTTTGTGCTTTCCCACTTTTTTTCAATGTTTCCCTACTTACTCCTTGCCTTGTTTTGGTATGATATTTTCTTTTACAAGTTTGTATCCTTTTGTTAGTTTATAAAACATATACTCTGTATGTTTTTTCCAATGGATGCATTTGCATTTTGTCAAGTATACCTTACAAAGTCAACCATTAAATTCATTAGTCATATACTCTCCTCACAAATAACAACAGATTTTAGAACAGTTCAACTTCTAATCCCAGCTGAAATATTGCTGCCCCAGATATTAGTTTATCTTGTATTTTGAACCACACCAATTAAGCATTTATTCATTTATTTAGACAAAGTCTAAAGACATGTCTATCCATGTCTTTTTTTTTTTTTTTCAACATTTGTTTCTCACTGTAGATATTCCTTGTGGGATCATTTTACTTCCCTCTGAAGTAGATGATTTACAAGTTTCTTTATTGAAGTTTTGTTGGTGGGAAACTTTCTATTTTGTTTATGCCAACATATTTTAAATTTGTAATTATTCTTGAAAGATTGTTTTTCTAGGATACAAAAGTTTAAGAGGATATTCTCACACAGAATTTTGAAGTTCTAGATATCACTTTTACTGGTGAAAAAGCCTTCTAGCAATATGAATTTCGTTCATTTTACATGATATATTCTTGTTTCTTCCAGGCTGCTCTTCACATCTTTATCTTTGACATTTTGCAGTTTCACTGTGATGAGCTTAAACATGGATTTTGTTGGATTATTATTCTTCAGATATATTATGTTTCATTATCTCAAGTCAATGTTGATTTTGAAAATTTTTCAGCCATTGTTTTTGAAAATATTTATCTGCCATTCTCTTTCTTCTCTTCCTTAACTCCAGCTATGGACATAGATGAAAGAAACCTGTACCTCTCCTCAGAACTCTTCAGACAACAAATACATAGGGTACTTTTCCCACACCAACCAATTCCCTAATCTCTGCATATACCAACTGCATATCCTATAATTTAATTCAATTCTGACACTAACTACCTGGAGTTATCATAAACTCACAGGTTAGGGCCAGTGCCCCACAAAACCCACTCCCTACTTCAGATGCTAGCTGCAAGTAATGGGTGCCTAGGGGACTTACACTTCTGTCCAACTTGGCTATAAAGCTAAGGCTCTCCATTCTCCTCCAGTTTGATAATTTTCTAAAAAGGCTCAAAAAATTCAGAGAAACACTTATTTATGTTTACTGGGTTATTATAAAGAATTATAAAGAACACGGAACAACCAGATGAAGAGGTACAAAGGTGAGATCTGGAAGGATCCTGAGTGTACGGGAGCTTCTTTCTCTCTAGAGCTGGGGTGTGACACCATTCTAGTGTGTGGATGTGTTCATCAACCTGAAGGCTTTCCAAACCCCACTGTTTGTGATTTTTATGGAGGTTCATCACTTAGGTACGATTGATTAAATAACTGGCTGTTAATGATTAACTCAATTTTCAGCCCTTCTTTCCTCCCTGGAGATCAAGGGGGTACTAAAATTTCCAACCTCTATTCACATAGTTAGTTGGTTTTTCTGTTGGCCAGCCCTTGACTTGAAGCTACCTGGGGGCCCCCAGCCATCTGTCATCCCATTGCCTTACAAAAAGACACTCATCACTCAAAGATTTCAGGGGTCTTAGATGCTCTTTTGTCACAAACTGGTGGTACTAGGATCAAAATTTTATAACAAAGGATGTTCTTGTCACCCCTATCACTTAGGAAATTATGAAAGTTTTGGGAGTTCTGTGCCAGGAACCAGGGACAAAGACCAAAGATTCGGTTCTCATTACATCACAGTATCAGAATAAAACTTATCATAAATATTATATGTCTTAACACCTCTTTTATGTTTCCTACTTCCTTACTTTTCTGTGTTGAATTCTGGGGAATTCTTTCAGCTTTGATTTCTTGGTTGTTGACTCTCTATTCAGCTATAGACATTTTGATGCAGATAGTGTCCAAGGACCCACAGAGGGTACTGCAGGACCAGCCAAGAGTCCCTGGCTGCACACAGGATAGAAATAAAATGTGAGCCAGCTGGTGGTGAAAACAGAGTTGGCTGAATGTAGAGGGAGAATGCAGGTATGGACAGATTGCCTGGGAGACTCAGGAAAGGAGAGAGAGTCTCGTCTTTGCTCGGGGCCTGGGGTTTTTATTGAGGATTGTGGTCTGGTATACAAGTCCTCTCAGGCATCCAGGAACTGTTAGAACAAAGACAAGGGCCCAGGTGTTATTCCTTGGAACCAGGGGGTCTTGGCGTCAAGATGTCTAGCATCAGTGGTCTGGAATATGCATGTGATGGCTTTATCCAGTCAGTCTCACCTGGTCCTTCCTTAGATGCTATTTATCCCAAAGAAACCATTAACTCCTTGTCCTGTATAAAGAGGATATACACTATTTGCATTCTGAGGCATTGTGTAAAGTGGGGTGGGGTTGCAGGTCTTAGCAGGAATAGAAGCAGGAAAAGGAGCAAAAAGCAGATTTTCATGGAGTGCTTCAGTTTCTTTATCTCAATTTGTTTCTTCTCCCATTTTTTGATGGATTTTCCCTTTTTCCTAGAAGTTCTCTTTGACTAGTTTTCTCCTGTGCCTGGTTATTTTGGTTGTCACTTTACAGTGTTTATTGACTTTTATCTTTCTAAACTGCTTTGTATAGATCTACTTTAGATTTAGGATTTCATAATTCCACTTTCTTCTCGGATGTTTTAAGTAAGTTATTTTTTTTTTTCTGTTGACTTTTTCTCATGATGGCCTACTACATTTTGCTTTTCATATCATAATTTGGTTCACATGTGATTGGGCTAAGAAACCACTGAGAGCTCAATTTGCTGCAGTGCCAAAGTGCTACGATTAAGCATACTTTCCTCGGGAAAGCTCTAGATTTGTTTCTTCCTAGCATCATGGGACACTGAAAACCTAGAAAAACCACCATATTATGTCTTGGTTTGGATTCATGCCTCCAAGTGGTGGTGGCAGGGTGGGAAATGTAAACTAGAGCTCCTAGTCCATCAGGGAGTAGGCCTATGATAACAAATTTAGAGTCTGGTGCATGATGATGATGATGAAGGTGATGACAATGACCAAGTTTTCCACTCAGACACAACAGACAAAAAAAGTTACAGTTTCTTTTGGTCTCATCTTAGGGGGAAAAAAATATATATATATATTTTTTTCTAGTTTCCCTTTTACTAAAGGTAGGACTTTTTTTTTTAATTAAAAATTTTTTTTACATATGACATTTTTTATGTCCCTAGCTTTACACAGTGTTACTGACTAGCTTCTCATCCCTCACCAGTTTCCACATAGTTAAGCCCTGGAATCTCAGTATATGTATGACCATTACTCTGCAGGGAGAATCCAGTCTTTCATCATCTTCACACTCATCAGATGTAAGTTTGACCACTTGCATGTGTTTACCTGGATATCACCTGTACCATGTCAGTTCACTTGCCTTGTCATTTCATATGCATTACATTTTCACAAAAAATAATTTGTTGTTCTATAGTTATTAAAAATAGGAAAACCGTGTATTCCAAATTGCTTACTACATTGTTCTATTAAAACAGAATTAGAAGGAGAACATTTTCAAAACAAAAGGAAAGATTAACTGTGATTTTCAAATCTCAAGTGCCTACGTAAAGAGGATTCTATATTTTCTGATACTAGTGAGAGATCCTCTTATTACATGGTTTGGGATATTGTTAATATTCTTTAAAATTAATTATTTTATAATAAAATATCTTTTTAACAAACTTCACCAACACAGATCTTTTTTGAGAACAATGCAAAAAAATTTCAAGAACAAAATTTTTAGAAATTGTATTTGTCTTCAATAACTTTTCTTTTCCTGTTTGTAAGATTCCTCTCTTCTATTGTTTCATGAACATGTCCTTCTGGACCTTTAAATAATTAGTAAATGAATCTTTTCTGCCAGAGCATTTTTATTAAGAAGTATGATGTATATGAACATAACTTCTTATGAAAAAAATTATTCTTACCATCTTAAAATTAATTGTAAAATTAAGACTTTCCATCATAGTGTAGTTATATAAAGAAGATGTGGGGGGCGCCTGGGTGGCTCAGTGGGTTAAGCCGCTGCCTTCGGCTCAGGTCATGATCTCAGGGTCCAGGGATCGAGTCCCGCATCAGGTTCTCTGCTCAGCAGGGAGCCTGCTTCCCTCTCTCTCTCTCTCTGCCTGCCTCTCTGCCTCCTTGTGATCTCTGCCTGTCAAATAAATAAATAAATAATATCAAAAAAAAAAAAAAAAGAAGATGTGGTATATATACACAATGGAATACTATATACAGTAATATAAGCAATAGTGATGTAGTTTCAAGATCGATTTCTTTTGCTGTTCTTGTTTGTCAATACACTTCAATTTTTCTGTAAAAGAATGTGATTAAAATGTTGTTTGATGAATTACTTAAATGCTAGAGAGTAAATTATGACACATAAGGATTAACTTTTCTCTGCAATAGTTTTTGTTTGTTTGTTTGTTTCATATTCCAAGAAGAAAAGCTTTTTAAATGTTAGATTTCTATTAGTGTTCTTGGGAAAGGGTAATAGATTATTATTTCCTTAAAATTGATCATAGAAACTTGGCTTAAAATATATAGTGGGTTTTCTTTTCTTTCTTCTCTTCTTATTTTTTTCCATGTCCTTCTTTCTCTGTTTTTTCTCTTGATTTTTAAAATCCTCAAAAAAATAAAGAGTAAACCCCCCAAAACTACAATGTAATTTCTTCTGCAGTATTTTGTGTTGACACTGAAAATTTGACCAGAAACAATTCTGCTTTAAACATTCAAGATTCTGTGTCTGTTTTCAATATGAACTGAAACGTTAGGGAAAACATTTTAGACTTACACAGGCTTAAACGGTATTGCCTGCCAGAAACTCCAAGCAGCTGCAAAACTCACTAATGAAAACTGGGACTGCTCTGAACAGAAATGGCTATCAAATGTCTTCACAAACAGAAGATAGAGGTGAGCATAATTAACAAACTTTATAGTGAGCTAATGGATACTTCTGCAGCTTTCTCATTCTTTCCATCTACCCTGACAAAGAGGAAGTGTGTTCGTTTTGCAACCTTCAGAATGACGGGTGGCGGAGATTAGTCACCTCTCTCTCCTGTCACTCACCCTCAAACCAACTATAGTTTAGACCTGGCAAGAGACAGGCAAGATTTTTAAGTTAGGATATCCAAAGCTGAGAAAGCAATTTTTTCTTGGGATTACACAGAATTGATCAAAGAGTGGGAAATTGCAGTACTGTGCATTGAGGCTAGAAGAAGGGTTTGAGATAAACATTTTTTCATTCTCCCACCAATATGTAACTCCATGTCTGTAACTAGAAGATTGTATTAGCAAAAGACAATAATCATATTTCATCTTTTTGAGAAATTATGAATATCCATGAGTAGAGCCTGCAGCCCAAGGGTCAGAGGAACATAGTAAAAATATAAGGAAGATGATAACCTGTATTTTCCCAGTTAGTGTCTTTCCACAATGATCTAGCTGTACAATTACATAATTACTGAAGGATAATAGTAAATTCAAGAATACTTTTATCTAAGATTCTGAATGTTCTTTACAGTTTTTACATCATAAGACTTCAGCACAATATAGTAGATAAAGGTAATTTTTGGATAATTTTTCCAACCCTAAATATGAAAAAAAATGAAAGTCAAATAATATTGGAAATATTTTACAAGCTACATAGTATGGTAAAATTGAGAAAGCAGTTAAGTAATAAGACTTGAGCCAGAATTAACTGACGCATCTCCAAGAAATGCCTTATTTCCGGCAATTGTGTTTAAAATGCACTTACCTAATCAAATTTTTTTAATTACTCTAGCCAGATTTCTTTTTGCTGCCACCAGTATGATCTGCACTATGGCTTCTGGCACTTAATGTTCACTCAGTTCACTAGAGGATCTTGTCAAAATGCAAATTCTAATTCAAACTCTCCCATTTGGGACCTGAGATTCTCCATTTATAATAAGCTATCAGAGGACTCTGACACTCCTGGCATTTATTTACTTCGGATTAGAGGATCTTCAAATCTTTGCATGATTTCCCACAGGATTGACAAGGAAAATATTAAGTTATTAGGTACCAGAGTTTTTTATTTATTTGCAAGATCAAATATGGATTTTTTTTATACAGGGGAATTATTTTTAGTTTTTTTAAAAACAAAGTAATTCGTGTTCTTATATCCATACAGTGGATGAAAAATGCCTCCTCAAATCAGATAAAACTATGCAGTTATATTTGTCATCTGGGTGTCTATATTGGAATGAGCTATAAATATTTGTATCTTTGTTTTGAAGAACATTTGAAGAAATGTTCTGTTAGAACATTTACATGGCTCAGGATCTGAGGGTGTTTCAGAAGAAGGATTGGTTATAAGATATCTTCTTAAAACTAAAAACCCACAAATGGCATTTCTTTGCTATTAAATGACAATTTAAAAAGTAGATAATCCTCAATAGTGACAGTCTGGAACTTCCCTGACACTAAATACTATGAAAATAGAAATATAGTATTTTGTTAATTTTTGGCTACTTATTTAGAATCTCCTTCCATGGAGGAATTATATATATATATATATATATATATATATATATATATATATATATATATAATCTTA
>NC_081557.1:186067031-186087670 GCF_022355385.1 Mustela nigripes | reverse complement strand
ACCATGGAAACAGTGCCTTTGGCAATTTTTTATGAATTCTGTTGCTGTTCTCTTAAAAACAAAGCTGTAGTTGTAATATTTGCCTGGAAACTGCTGTTCCTTCCTTTCCTCAGGTAGACGATCCAATGCAATGTCAACCTCATTGGGAGTAGGCTTTCATTTCCTTCCCATCTCTTGCCAGGCCATAATTACTTGCGCTTCTTAGCACATGAGGTGTATGTATGGATCACAGAGATCATTACTTCCAAAGCTGTCTGTACAAAGGAGCAAGATTTTAAAATACATATTGTTTTTTTTTTTTTTTTTTTTAAATTTAAACAGTGGCAAGATTTATTTGTGTTACTAGGAGAGAGAAAATCAGTTGAATGTTAGACAGTTTATTTGTGGTCACTTTTAAAATGAAGGTGTCCACTGGTTAGCTGAACACACCGGCAGCATACTAAAGATGAATTAAAGTGGATGTTAAACTTTCATCTGAGGCCTGCAGGAAAGGGTCTAGCTGCTGAGGCTGATGGGAAGAGGCTGAGCAGAGACCAAGGCCCACAGCGAGAAGATTACAGGGCAGAGATGAAAACGCAAGCAATATACTCATACATTCACACCTCTGTTTCTCAAGGCTCTGTTCACTTAAGTTGGGTTTTCCTTGATGTTCTAAGGGTTATATTTCATCAATATCCAATACTAATAACTTGTTTTAAGAATAGAGGGTTCTCCTGAAACCAATGCTAAACTACATATTACTAATAAGAATTTCAATAAAAATTTGGAGAAAAAAAGAACATTAGCTAATGATTTCTAAAGATTGGACTATACAAGTAGGGTTTTTATAAATCTCATTAAATTTTTTCTTACCATTAAAAAAATAGAGGTTTAAATCTTGGTAATAACAAAAATCAAAAATAATTGATATTTATTAAACTTTTGTGGATATCCTGTATTTAATTCTAAGAAATAAATTTATAAGAACTTATAAATAAATTTATAAGTTCTAATGACTATAAAATATCCAAAGGCTAATTTCACAAAACTATCCAAAGACTAGTCAACTTATATAACAAATATCTCTTCAAACTTTCATGTTTTAATCAGAAACATTAATGGTTTCATTAATTTACAATATAGAAACTAATCAAAGTTGTATTTTAATACCTCAGGCAACCATTAGAAAGTGCATATACCAATGTGATACTATTAGAATGATAAAATATTGTTAAGAAGAAATTTCTAGTACACATATTAAAATGCAAATGAAACACAAATACGGAATTCTGAAATGTTTTCTGGAATTATGATTTTTTCTTTTGCATTGATTCCTAAAATTATGGAATTTCTACTTCTGTTCAGTACTAGTACACTGAAATTTACTATTTTAGAAGAGACAAGACTGAGTGATCAGACACTTAGTTTGGATTGAGTACAGAAATGCTGTGGTGTCACCAAGCTCTGCTGTTTGTTGGCAAGGAAAAGGCTCACCCAGTATCATTCCCAGGATGCAGAATGTGCCATATCAGTGTAAAATTAAATTGTTTATAGATACAAGGTTGCCAGTAAGACTTTCACTGAATCTAATACAGATCCTTCTTATACCATGATCTTATATTCAATTCTAATGTATCTCTAGATCAACCATGTTTAAATTATCAATAACTCAAAGATCTCAACTCACATTTTATTTTATTCTATTTTCATTTTGAATTTTAACATCAACTTCATCCAAAATAAATTATCTTTGGAAAAAGAAACATGTGATTAACATATAAATATTGGTGAATAAAATAAATAGTATCTTGCATAAATATATTTGGAGAAAATTCAGAAACTTAGTATTGTCCCCTTCTAAATTATGTGCCTTGTAAATTATGTTTTCAAAATATTTCTGCAGGTTTTTTTTTTCCTTTTTTGGTCTAAATTGAAGAAATGATTCTATTGTTAGGAATTTTAAGTTAACCTAAGGGAAAAGTTAATTACATAATGGGATAATGGAAAAGGAATTTTGTGGGAATAGCTGGTTTTAATTATCTCAAAATACAATGTGATTGTTGATGTTGGTTTTAGATTAAAGTTTATTAAAATGACCAAACATCTCAAATTTCTACTCCAACTGATAACTACACCTTTCTCCTTATCAAATCTCAGAGATAGATTATCTGAAGTTTAAGCTTCAGTAAACTCTGATTTTTATCCATATCTCTAATGATCAAAGTTGTCCTTAGGAAAACGTCAAGCTCTTCTCATTTTTCTCCTCTCTTATGCTAAGCACCAAGAATTTAAGATCTATTGTCATACTTAATTTCTCTAGATCTTTTTAAATAATCTAATTTTATTATCCCTATTGTTTTTTTCTCTTTTTTTGATAAAAAATTCTTTTTTTAAAATATTTTATTGATTTATTTCAGAGAGAGAGAGAGAGAGCAGGAGTTGCGGGGAGGAGTAGAGGGAATGGGAGAAGGACAAGCAGTCTGCTCTGAGGGCAGAGCCCCATGCGAGGCTGATTCCAGGATGCCCAGATCATAACCTGAGCTAAAATCAAGAGTCGATTGCTTAACTGACTGAGTCACCCAGGTACCTCTATAATAAAAGTTCTTGAATAACCATCTATTTTCTCCCATTTCCTATTCATCTATTTCTCCCTATTATGTCATTCTGATCCCAAACAAGAATATATATTATATATTATATAAATATATATATGTGTGTGTGTGTGTGTATATATATATAGAGAGAGAGAGAGAGAGTTTATACATAACTTCACCAGTTACTATTGTTTCTTTTTTGTTCAAATCTTAAGACTTTTTTTTTAAATGCTTTTTCATTTTCGCATCTATTAGGATCTTGATCAGATTATTTTTAGTACACTTTTTGCCTGATTTATGTCTTGCAATTCCCTGCCGATTAGGTACATATTAACTCAGTTGATTTATCTTGACTTTTGAAACTCATCTTCATTCTTCCGGTCACTAACTATGTGTTTCAAGATTTACTGTTTCTTCCCTGACTTAGGTAATTCAGCGGATGCAAAACCTTATCAGACATTATTCTTGTTCTTAGGCCATTATGGTTTAGGAAAATGCAAAACCATGTACAAAATATAAATACTAACACAAGGTAGCAAATAAAATGTAAATGAATGAGTCAGGTTTTTTTGGAGTACCAACATCTTTTTTTTTCTCCATTTGTGGTAGTTGCTGTTGTTCTTAAGGACTTCTTTAGAGGCAGTTTGCTGGCCTTTTCCAGTTTAGAAAAGTATGTTCGCTCTATATACTCTTCCCATTATTATATCTTTCCATGAGATCTTGTCAAAAATGACCTAAGTGAAATATCCAGGCAAGTTCAGCCTACAGAACAACCATTACCCTCAACTATGAAAACATCAGCATGGTTCCTATGACTATGGACCTTTGTCACCAAATACTTAGATCAGGTTGTCTTTCTATGGAGTACTCTGTATCATCTTTCTTACTACTATTTAAAAATAATTTCCCAAAGGAATCTAGGGCATGACACACCCACAATTAATTGAGTTATAAATCTAGTTGTAGTAGCACATTTTTTATTCTATTAAAAGGAGAAGTCTACTTACTATCTCTTAGAAATATTACTGCCAGGGACATTCTCCTCCAGCTTCACTTTTCTTCTATGGAGAAACATTTTTTCACAAAACAGAAATACATAGGATTTCAGAATAGGAACTCGCAAAATAAAATTAAGAAAATAAAATATTACATTTGAAATTATGATGGGTAAAGATGTCAGAGGAGTTTGCCACCGGAGGAAAGGGGCTGAGAGGTGCCCTGGGTGGTTAGCAGACCAAGGCCAAGATGCCCCTGTCCATGCCTGGACGTCTGTTCATGTGGGTAGCCAGATGGGCAATGTGGGGAAGAAAAACACTTAAAGGAGAAGGGAGTTGTCCAGGAGGCAGAGAATGGAAGAGACACATCTTCTAATGGGAATGCTAATGAGGAAAATAGGGAGCTGGAGGCCAACAATAAAGTGCATGAAGAAGAGGAAGAAGGGAGAGAGGAGGAGGGGAAGAGGAGGAAGACACTGGTGAGGAAGAGGCTGGAGATGGAGAGGAGGAGGCTGAGGCAGTTCAGGGCACAGGGGCAGCTGAAGATGATGAGAATGATAATGTCACTTCCAAGAAGCAGAAGACCAAAGAGGATGGATAGACAGAAAAAAAGGAAAAATTTAAACTTAACAACAACTAAAAGGCCTCTATGACCTATTCACCCTCTACTTCCCATTTCAGAATCTAAATGAGGTCATTTAAAAGTGAAGAATTCCAATGTGGGCAGCTCCATGGTGAATGACACATGCTCTTCACCAACCAGCCAAAGCCACTTTGGGAATTTGCAAAGCAGAGGAAGAAACTTCCAAGGCCCTGCTTTTTCTCTTAAAAGTACTTTTGTCTGTATTTTTTGTTTTAAGATTTATTTATTTATTTGACAGAGAGAGATTACAAGTAGGCAGAGCGGCACGCAGAGAGAGAGAGAGGAGGAATCAGGCTCCCTGCTGAGCAGAGAGCCCGATGTGGGACTCGATCCCAGGACCCTGAGATCATGACCTGAGCCGAAGGCAGCGGCTTAACCCACTGAGCCACCCAGGTGCCCCTGTCTGTATTTTTTATTTACATTTTATGTTTTTGTACATATTATTAAGGGTCAGCCATTTTTAATGATCTCTGATGACCAAATCAGCCTTTGAAGAATTTGCTGTCCTACTTCTGACCTGACTTGTGGTGTGACCATGTTCATTATAACCTCAAAGAAGGAAAACAAAACAAAACAACAACAAAAAAAACCTTATAAAAATCACAAAAGCAAAACAATCTTATTCCAAGCATTCCAGTAACTTTTTTTGTGTATGTACTTATCTGTACTGTAAGTACAGTTGGCTTGTATGAGAAGGTTAAAAAGGGCAAAGATCAGAGATAAAAGGTTTCTTTTTTCCCTTTTTTTTTTGTCTATGAAGTTGCTGTTCATTTTATTTATTTATTTACTGTCCTGTTTGATGTATGTGTGAAACAGTGTTGTCCAACAATTACCTAGAATTTTATTTTGCTGAGTTGTTCTGAAGAAAAGAAAAGAAAAAAAAAGATACCAGAGTGAATATTGTCCTATAAGTAGAGATTGGAAGGTCCCAGGCTGAGCCCTGATTCAGAGGAGGCAAAAATCAGGCAAAACCCTGACAATAAATGGAAGAGAGAAGAGAGATTTTGAACTAAGGTATATATTAATTTGATTGTAAATCCAAGGAAGCCCTTCTAAACATTGTTCTAGGCAGTATACTTAGAAGATGGTGATCATAGAGGCCAAAAAGTGAGCCTGTGTGGGCAGAGAGAGGTGACCAAACAATTCGGGACTGGCTTAAAAAAATACTTGTTGAATGTTGCTTTCTCAGGACTTCTCAGACTTTAACATACTTGCTTGGAAATATAAAGAAATAAATATAGTTTGTAGCTGATTGCTCCTGACTTTCTTTTTAAAGACAAATTAAAAAATTTGACTGGAGGGTTGAAAAAAGCTAAGAAGAGGTTTCTTTCATGGCACAGGACAAAATTCTTTTAGAACATTTCCCCAGTGCTTATCATGTAGCCTAGCAGACTGGTTGGTCCCAATCCCCATTTCTCTCCTAGACTCTATAATTCTCTGCCTAGAACCCACTGACACCTGCAGGCTATGGTTTATCCTACCCTTCTCTCTCACCCTTTCCAGTCTTTTCTGGCAGTAAGCTCTAACTTTGAGAACAAAATCAATCAAATAGCTTGTGAATGCTTTTAATACATTTTCTTAATCCCATTATTTCAACCCTGTCAAGATTCAAAGAAAATAAATTAAAAAATAAAAAGCGAAGGCTGGTTCTTTTTAGCTGATTAGAAAGAATTTAATTCATTTATTTATCAATTTATCTATTTTGCTTTTGTGTGTGTGTGTGTGGGTGGGTGTATGTATATATATATATATATATATATATATATATATATATGAACAATTAGATATATAAAACAATTATTTCAGAGCCTAGTGATTGCTAACACTCAATAAATAACAGCTGTTACTACTATTAGTGAGAGAGGCACAGCATGGAGGATTGAGAGACACTACCAATTCATTTTGGGAAAAAGCCCAGAAGTTAATATTATGAGTATGGAATTCTGAACTAAACAATTCCTTTAAAAACACACATTTATTATTAAACATTCAAGTATGCATAAGTAGAGAGAATAATATCCAATGTGTTCATCATCCAAATTCAACTATTATCAAATATGACCAATCGTGTTTGATTTATACCAATACCCACTGATTTATTTTATTTTTTAAAAGATTTTATTTATTTGTTTTTTTATTAAATTGATTTATTTATTTTCAGAAAAACAGTATTCATTATTTTTTCACCACACCCTGTGCTCCATTTTACTTATTTGTTTGACAAGAACAGACACAGCAAGAGAGGGAACACAAGCAGGGCGAGTGGGAGAGAAAGAAGAAGATTCCCTACTGAGCAGGGAGCCCAATGTGGGGCTTGATCCCTGGACCCGAGGATCATGATCAGAGCCCAAGGCAGAGGCTTAAAGACTGAGCCACCCAGGTACCCCCACTGTTTTATTTTAAATGGATCTCAAACCTTGTATCTTTTCATCAGTACTTCAAAATGCATCTCTAATGATATGGATGCTTGATGTAAAATTGGAAATACTCCTATTATATCTAGGATATTATTTATTATTCATTAATATCCTTAAATATTCTATATATATTCAAATTTCCCCAACCATCTCATAAATATTTTTGGCAGATTTTGTTTTTATTATTACTACTGTTTTTAAATTGATGTTTAACTTATAGTAAGGGGCACAAATCTTAAATATACAGATTGGCAGATTATACACAGGTATTAATCTATTTAAATACTGTCCAGATCAAGATATAAACATTTCCAGCATGCAAGCAGGCTCTTTCTTTCTTTCCAATTAAGGTACCACTAAATTAGCTGTTATTTTCACTTCTGTCATTGATTTGTTTTGCATATTTTTAAATTTCATGTAAAAACATTAAACATGCTCTCTATATGATTAACGATTCCTAAGTATTTTCTAAAGATAAAGAAAAGCATGTGCCCATATAAAGAGTTGTACCTGAATGTCTCTAGAGCCTTGATATGTAATAATCAAAAACTAGAAACAATCCATATGTCTATCAATGATGAGTGAATAAATGAATTGTGGTATATAATGCACTGAAATACTATTCAGTAATAAAGAGGAATGAGCTATTAAATTATGGAACAACTTACATTTTTCTCAAAATTAATATGCAGAATGAAGGAGCCAGTCCAAAAATTAATAATAACACATACAGTGTATTTTTATTTACATACATTTCTAGAAATATAAATTCATCTACAATGACAGAAAGATCAATGATCATCTGGGCATTGATGGATGAGTAAGAAGAAAAGATTACAAAGGTGCAAAAGGGAATTTGGGTGGAGATAAGTATATTCACTATCTCAACTGTAGTAGTAGTTTCATGGATACATGTATACATAAATAAAAACTTATCAAATTGTATACTCCAAATAAATAACATTTATTTTATATCAAATATTTTTCAATAAAGCTCTCACAAAAATAAAAAGAGACTAATGGTTGGTGTGATCCTTTCTCTTCTTCTGGTCTGAAGTTTAGCTGGAATACATGGAACTATATTAGCTATCTCTTAACCATGAATAAAACTTAAAAAAATAATAATAGAAATCGAGGCTGTACATTGTCATCTTTGAGAAACACTGAAAGAACTGTAGAAGAATATACAACTAAAAATCCAAATATAAAATTTTCAAAGCTTGAATAATCTAAAAATGCATGAAAAGAAAAAGAAATGAAGAACACATGGGACAAATAGCAATATGTACTATTTAACACAAACATTCCAAAATTTATGATACTTACAAATAGACAAGTATTGAATTAAAATTCAACATTTGCTTAACTGGATATGTTGTTCACTAGAGACACACTTGACATACAAGAATGCACAAAGGATCAAAAGAATAAAATAATTTATACTATGCATACACAAACCAAAAGACAGCTATTTTATGTTTGTTATAATACAACGGGTAATACTAGAGAAAAAGAGACATTTCAAAATGATAAAAGAGCCAATTCTACAGAAAAATATGAGTTCAAAACCATTGTGTATACAACACTAGAGTTTTGAAACATACGTAGTAAATATGACAGACTTAAAGAGGAAATAGAAGACCCTAAGATTGTTTATGAAGATATTAACAAGTTGCAGAATATTTGAACAAGTATCAACCAATTTAACCTCGCTGACCTACAAAGAACACTTCAGTCAGCAACTAGAATGAATAAACACCCAGTCTTTTTTATGGCATACATTACTTCTTCAATGGTAATTGATCTCTTTCTCTCTCTCTTTTAAGAGAGAAAAACAGATTTTTAAAAATTAATTTGCATATAAAATTGTGCAGACTAAGTCTTTTAATTATTGTTTTTAAAATTCCTATATTTTGATGATTATTTATCCCTGTTATTTCTACCTTTGTACATTGCCCTTTGTTCCCCACCTCCACCCCAACCCCTCACCGCTACCCCTTTTAACTGAGTCAGCTAGCTATGTTTTTTAACAGTCATTTAAAAAAAAAAAAAAAGTTTCTAAAGAGCCAATATTTCGATTTATTCTTTTTTACTGCTGTTTTCTCACAAATTTATTTTGGTTTGTATTAAAAGTAATGTTGAATTATTGGCTGCACAGATATTTATATATGCTATATCTTCATTTTGAATTTTATCCATGACCTTATAAAGTGTCCCTTTTTTGTTCCTCTTTTCAAGTTGTTTTGGTCTAAATTCTACCTGCCAATTATCAGTCCGCTTTCTTTTTATTCATATTTGCCCGGCATAACGTTTGCTCATTCTTTACTTTTTAACCCCTTCAGAATATTTGTTTTATGTCTATCTTGTGAATATAGCATGGGGTATTGAATTTTACTTTGTTAGGGAATTGTAAATTCTTTTTTTCTATCAATAGGTAATTTAAGCTGTTGTACAACCACCTATATGAATTCAAAATTTGGTTTCAGTACTTTTATGTTGTGTTCTACACACTCATATAGATTTTCAACATGTAGCTGGTTTTATACATTCTCTTTCTGTGAGTGTGCGTCACTGTGCCTTTTAGCAATTATAAAGGTTTACATTTTTTTAATGTTTACAGTATTGGTTATATTTCCACCTTTGTACTGAATTTTTAAAAAGTCACCTGAAAATCAATGCTTAAAACAAAGAACATCAACTTATTTCATTAGGGTTTGAGACAGTGATTTCAGCTGTGTGGTTATTCTCATTTAACCTAGACCTGCTTGCACATCTGGGGCTATACTGGCTTTTAGCTGCAATAGCTTAGTTCTGTTCCTTTTGTATCTTACATTCCTCCTGCAGGTGAGACCAGACATCATACTGCAAAGGCAGAGTTTCCAGAAACTAAGAGGCAACAGACAGGTACAAGAACACCTAGGAGATATTGTAGGTTAGATTCTAGACCCCTTCAACAAAGCGAATGTTGGAATAAAATGAGCCAAATGAGTATTTTTATTTCCCTGTGCATATGGAAGTTATGTTTATGCTATAGTTTAAGTGGGCAATAACATTAGATCTAAAAAAAAATTTTTTTAAGTATATATTTAATTGTAAAAAAAAAGAAAAGAAAAATGTGTTCTTACTAGAAAATGCTAACCATTATCTGAACCTTCAGCAAGTTGTAACCTTTTTGCTAGTGGGAAGTCTTGCACTGATATTGATGGCTTCTGACTGATCAGGGTGGTGGATGAAGGCTGGGGTGGCTGAGGGAATTTCTTAAAATAAGACAAGAATGAAGTTTGCTATATCTGCTGACATTCTTTCACCAATGATTCTTTGTAGCATATGATGCTGTTTGGTATTATTTTATCCACAGTAGAACTTTCAAAATCAGATTCAATCCTCTCAAACCCTACTATGGCTTTTAACCAAGTTTATGTAATACTATAAGTCCTTTATTATTTCAATAATCTTCATAGCATTTGCACCAGGAGTAGATTCCATCTCGAGAAATCACTTCTTTGCTCATCCACAAAAAGCAATTCCTCATTTGTTCAAGTTTTATTATGAGATTGCAACAGGTCAGTCACATCTTCAGGCTCCACTTCTAATTCTCGGGTTATATTTATTTATTTATTTTTTGCTATTCCACCACACCTGCAGTTTCTTCCTTCACTCAAATCCTGAACGCTTCAAAGTCATCCAGAGGACTGGAAGCAACTTCTTCTAAACTCCTGTCCCTGTTTTTATTTTGACTTTTTCCCATGAATCATGAGTGGCAAATCCTTTCCATAAGTTTTTCCATTTATTTTGCCATGGTCCATCAAAAGAAACTACCTTACAAAGTGTATTTCTTAAATAATAAAACTTGAAAGTTAATACTTATGTTTCATTGATAGAGGACGGTGTACATTTAGCATAAATTTTAAGAGCCCTAAGATATTCAGAATATTAAGTGAGCCCTGGCATCATCTTAAACTCACCAACTGCCTGAGCTTCTAATAAGAATTAGTCTGTCCTTTGAAGCTTGGAAGTCAGGTACTGACTTCTTCTCTCTAACTATGAAAAAAAGAAAATAAAAATCCTTGATGGCATCTTCTTCCAACAGAAGATCATTTCATCTGTATTGAATATTTGCTCTTCAGTGTAGCCAGCTTCATTAGTGAAGTGAGCCAGATCTTCTGTAGAACTTGTGGCGGCTTCTACCTCAGCACTTGCTGCTTCACCTTGGACTTTCATGTTAGAGAGATGGTTTATTTTCTTAAACCTGATGAACCAACCTCTGCTAGTTTCAGATCTTTCTTCTGCAACTTCCTCATCTCTCAGCCTTCATAGAACTGAATAGAGTTAGGGTCCTGCTTTGGATTAGGCACTGGTTTAAGGGAACATTGTGTCTTGTTTGATCTTCAATCCAGCCACTGAAACTTCATATCGACAGTATGCTGTTTTGCTTTCTTATCATTTGTGTGTTCACTGGAGTAGCTCTTTCCATTTTCTTAAAGAACTTTTTCTTTGCATTCACAGCTTGGATAACTGTTTGGCACAAGAAGCTTAGTTTTTGGCCTGTCTTGGCTTTCAGCATGCCTTCCTCACTAAGCTTATCATTTTTAGCTATTGATTTGATGTGAGAGATGTGCAACTATTCCTTTCACTTGAATACTTAGAAGCCATTGTAGGGATATTGGCCTACTTTCAATACTGCTGTGACTCAGGAAATAGGAAGGCCTGAGGAGTGGGAGAGAAACTGGGGAACATATGGTCAATGGACCAGCCAGGACACACACAGCATTTATGGGTTAAGTTCACCATCTTATATGGTATGGTTTGTTGTACCCTAAAACAATTATAAAAGACCACCAATTGCAGATCACTATAACAAATACAACAATAATGAAAAAACCTTAAAATATTATAGGATTTACTAAAATATGACACAGAGCAAATGCTAGTGGAAAAATGGCACCAGAAGACTTGTTCGATTCAGGATCACCACAAACCTTCAATTTGTTAAAAAAAAAAAAAAGAGAGAGAGAGAAAAGAAAAGAAAGAAAAAAGAAAAATGCAGCATAATAAAGTGAAACACAGTAAAATGAGATAGGTTTGATATGCTTGTACATTTTCAAACCTCAGTTCCAAGTATATTTATTAATTTCCCATGGACCAAAGGGAATAATATGGCTGAGCCCAGAAACACAGTGGTAAGGTAGGTGGGAAAGTTGAAGAATTGGAGATCTTTTTTTGCAAGCTAATACAGTTACAAGTATTCTAATAACTTTACATAATATCTTTGCCTCCTCCGCGCCTTTGGAGGTGTGCTGATCTTTTTTTTTTTTTTTAATTTTTCTACCTATGAGAAATATTGAAATTAGCCAGTAATATCTTTTTCCTCCCCTGTTATTACTTTCCTTAGAATCTAATTTGAAATAATGTCATTTTGTTCCCATTAATTCCTATAAGGCAATCAGTAAGATTTGAAATTAGGTTAAATGAGTTACACTTATTTGGAAAGAAACATATAGGGAGAACATAGAGCTTCCAAGATGAATAATTTAAAGATACCCAATCAACATGTTACATGTCTTTTAATTCTTTTTTTTTTTTTTTAAGATTTTATTTATCTGACAGACAGAGATCACAAGTAGGCACAGAGGCAGGCAGAGAGAGAGGAAGGGAAGCAGGATCCCTGCTGAACAGAGAGCCTGATGTGGGGCTCGATCCCAGGACCCTGGGATCATGATCTTAGCCTAAGGCAGAGGGTTTAACCCACTGTGCCACCCAGGTGCCCCAAATCTTTTAATTCTTAGCACATTCAAAATCTTGAATCAAGTTGTGAATTTAAGGGGGGTTGGAGTTTTTCAAAAGGGTGAGGGAGCAGAGAACAGGTGATGTAAAATGGCAGACAGGGTGGATCAGAAGGAGGTGGGAGGTAAAAGATCCTAGGGGCCTGATAGACAGGAAAAACAGGGAAAAGGTGGACTGAGAAGACCATTCCCAAGTCTACAAATTGTAGGTAGAAATAAATTCCAAGGTTAAGAGGTAGTATATGGGTAACAGATGTTGGAAATAGAGGGTTTGGAAATGTAGTTTAAGAGTATGATGATATGGGAATAAATGGCTAAGTAGATAGGACGACAAGATCTTGTGAGTGAGGGGTAACAATTACAGAGACAGGGTTATCTTTCTTTGTACTGAAATAGACTATGGACCATTTAAGGTCAAAGAAAATTCACTTATTCAAAGAATAATTAGTACTTACTCTGTGCCCAGTTTGATTCTATGTACTAAGGACATGATAGAGGTGAAAATATAGACCAGATACTAGTGTCATGCCAGTGACATTCTAGGGGAAGATTAGTCTAGAAAGGGTTGACCTGAGAGGTTTCTGAAAATTGAATCAGACACACGTGGGATACAAACCAGTATTTATTCAATCCAATACTGAATCACTCTACCAAGGTCTTAGATAAACTGACAAAGAGATCCATATAGATGGCATGTGTGTAGTTGGAAAAATGATAAAATTGTTCCTTTAAAAAATTTAAGTTACATATGGGAGATCATCTCATATTTACATAGCAGTAGATTATATGTGTCTACCATATCTTCCTGATATATAGAAACAAATTCAAAATATTTAACCTTTTATATTACTGGATCCACTTTATTTATTTATTTATTTATTTATTTATTTATTAATTAAATATTTTATTTATTTATTTGACAGAGAGAGACACAGCGAGAGAGGGAACACAGCAGAGGGAGTGGGAGAGAGAGAAGCAGACTTCCCGCTGAGCAAGGATCAAGATGTGGGACTTGATCCCCAGACCCTGAGATCATGACATGAGCTGAAGGCAGATGCTTAATGACTGAGCCACCCAGAAGCCCCATGGATCCACTTGATTTAGATAGAGTATTCATGGAATCCTCCTCTATGAAGTCTCCATATAAAGGATACCTAACAAGGGGGTCCTCAAAAGGCAGCTTTGCCACAGTCACCATAGAGCATCTATTTTGTTTTCCCTCTCTTACCAATTTCACAATTATTGCCCACAAAACAAACTTCCATAATGATATTGCTAATAATATCTCTTAAGAGAATATCAACATCTGTGTAAATTATTGTCTCTGGATGCCCAAAACTATTATTGACAAATTCATCAAAGTTCTAGAGAAGATATGAGCTCCACATAGGCATTTGGAGTTGGGTAGTAAAGATGATAGACTTGTATTTAATTTCATGCCACAGCTGCACTAGGTAACTTAACAGCTTCTTCCTGTATAGAGTTCCCAAATATCTCCAAGCACAGTTAAAGGAACTGTTAACCAGCTATTGGCTGTTGGTGAATTCACTGAGACATATGTCACTGTGAATTAGGAGCTTGAACCCCAGAGTCACATAGAACATGTTCCCTTTACAATTTCTAATATTGCAGACTTTAAAAGGTATCTGCTTATAATGAATAGTTTTCAAATACTTTTATTAATGGACAATTAAATTCCAAACTGTAAAGCAATGTAGATAATTTAAGGAAAAGCTATATCTTAAAACATATTCTCAACTTTTAGTACAAATATATGGAAACTATTCATTAAAATATTTCTCAATATATAAGCATACTGCCAGGAAATAAATTTTTATATAAGAAGACAAACTGTGGATGAGGAGCGTATTTGGTTTATCGTTACCTTCAATCATGAATTCCACACATAGATGTGGGAATCATTAAATGTAATGGACTACGGATGAAGTGCTGCAAAAACCAGTAGAGGCAAAGACAAAAATAAATGCCGCATCCTTAAAGCCAAGTCTACAGTTATCTAGAAAAGATCTGCACCTCAAAATTCAAAACATGTTGGCCAACTAGTATCCTCTGGGAGCATTCTTTACTGAACTTTTTTTGGTCTGAGTACAAAAAATAAAAAGAAAAAGTTACATGGACTAAAGAGTACTTATTCTTGCAGTTTTAATTGGTTTTCTCTTTCTAACTGTGTTTGTACTGTGATCGATAAGATTACAGCACAAATTTAAGTGGAACTTAGCAATACAACACAGGGCAACAACTTTACAAATTTTATAACAGAATCAAATTATTATTACTTTTTTTAAAAAAATTTATTTATTTATTTGACAGAGAGAGATCACAAGTAGGCAGAGAGGCAGGCAGAGAGAGAAGAAGGGAAGCAGGCTCCCTGCTGAGCAGAGAGCCCAACGTGGGGCTCGATCCCAGGACCCTGGGATCATGACCTGAGCGGAAGGCAGAGGCTCAACCCAATGAGCCACCCAGGCGCCCCATATTATTATTACTTTTAATGATGGTTTTGATAGTAATTCATTCCATGTAAACTGATCTGGCCTGATTAAAATGGAATTTAGCATTTGGTTCTGGTTATGTGAAGAAATTTTGGTTCACATAAAAAGAGTGCCATTTTTTCAATTACTTGATTTGGTTGAGTGATTCCTTAAAAATGATAAAAAAAAAAAAAAAACATTTCAACTTGACACTTCTCTGCTCAAAAAACCAAAACACCTCAATTGAACAAAACAATATGGTCAGCAGAATTACTCCTCACAATTTCCTAAGGGAGCAAAAATAATGGATGATCTGGTTCTTTGATTGTGATCTCTCAGGATTTCAACAGATTTTTCCTTTTAAAATGAAGAGTAAAAATTCCAAATCTATTGAGAAATGGTCAGCACATGAGCCCCTGGTTACTCACCTAGTGACTTAAAACATACTTTACTCAGTACAGTCATATGACATTGGAATGAAACAATAAAAATGAGCTCTTAAAGGTTATAATCTGTGTGAAACTTCTATCCAGAAAACATCCTTAGAAACTGAATTCCATAATTACATTTATCTGAAAGAAAACACTCCAAAGTCATTTTTAGTACTTGTTTTTGGTAATATGTACTTTTGTTTGCTGTTTTTAACGTCTATCTCCAAAAGTTATAATGTGATTTTCAACTTCTTTCAAACTTAGAATTTAATATTTGTTTCCAGCTTTTAGTGGAAAAAAAAAAAAAATCATGTTACCTGTGGGGGAGCAATTAGGTTTACTAAGTATGTCTGTCATGTAACCCTCTGGGAGGAGAACTTAATTGTGTTTTCCAAATAAGAAAGAGTGAGATATTTTGCCTCGTTCCCCTTTAGAGAAGGCCAGCACGGCTTAGGTCCAGGAGGCCTGAGGACATTCTTCCTGTGGGGGAGAGTTGAAGATTATGTTTTCCAAGACTTAGTTAGGCTCTTGACAAAGGACTAGATGGTTGGGAGATGAGGTTGTCGCAGTTTCCTGAGAAGCAGCTGCTTGGCCTGTTTCAGAAAACAGCTTCCCAGTGAGAGAGCAGAGACAAGTATCTGTGAGGTATCGCATGGGAGGAAAAGGTACCTCCAACATGCAGTGCCCAGATGGGAGAGTGGGCTGGATGGTAGCATAGTTCTACACATGAAAAACTCTTGAGGGAAGCTGCAGTTTCCATTGAGAACACTGTGGAACTCCAGCATTTGTAAGCGGCAAAGTGCAGCCACAAAGCCGTGAGATCCTCACAGTTCAAGACCAGCATCCTCCTTACTCTCCTCAACTCCCCAGGAGACCTACCTGCTAAGAAAATGGAAGGGAGGGTGCCTGGGTGGCTCAGTCAGTTAAGCATCTGCCTGCTGCTTAGGTCATGATGCCAGTGTCCTGAGATGGGGCCCCTGTTGGGTTCCCTGCTCTGCGGGGAATCTGCTTCTCCCTCTCCCTCTGCCTGCTGCTCCCCCTGCCTGTGTACTTTCTCTCTCTGTCAAATAAATACATAAAATCTTAAGAAAAAAAAATGGAAAGGAAAGGAAAGAAAATGAAAGGGATCTACTCTCAAAACCTGACTAAAAAGCACTTCCTCACCAACTCTTTATTTGATTGAAGTATTTGAATCCAGTGGAGCAAACTCACAATATTTACATAAGTTAATTCCTTAGCCAAGCCTGCCGTTTTTCAAGAACTGCAGAAACTTTTAGGTTTCTTATCTGTATTTTCCATCCAAAAAAGAAAAGTAAGAGTTTCAGTGCAGTGCATAGTCCAAGTTTTCTTTCCTAAGCGATCTGTGGGCAATTTCAGGTTTTATTTGCATCAGTAAGTAAGAAATTCTGATTGATAACTTTATTCCTTTGTGTTCTGCATCCAATTTCTTGTGTTACTTTAGGTTTTATTTTGGATATGGCTGTCACTAATCGAGAATTTCTGAAGCTATCTTCTTTCTTCAACTGTATTTTGGGTAATTTTTAAATTTGTTCTTTCTTCAAATTTATTTTCCTTGTTTTTGGTAAAATCTCTTTCAAAATATGTTGGCATTAGGGATTATAATCTTTGACTGAGATTTATAGTAAGAAGTAAGAAGTAAGAAGAACTGAAATTCACATAATTGAGTGTCCAATGATCCACCATCAAAACATATAGGAACAAAATTAGCTGATAACATATTTGCCTGTCACTGGATTAAGACCTTTTCAAAATTAGAAAACTCTCCCCTGCCCATCACTATATCCTCAAATACTAGCCCTTGGCCTGAGAAATGACATTATGTATGATAAACAACTCTCATTAAGGTATTGGATGAATGAATGAATGAATGAATGAGTGGAGTATCCTGAGGCAAGTTTCAACTTTATATAAAAAGAGTCACTGTTGGGGCGCCTGGGTGGCTCAGTGGATTAAAACCTCTATCTTCGGCTCTCGTCATGATCCCAAGGTCCTGGGATCGAGCCCCTCTTGACAGGGAACCTGCTTCCTCCTCTCTCTTTGCTGCCTCTCTGCCTACTTGTGGTCTCTGTCTGTCAAATAAGTAAATAAAGTCTTAAAAAGAAAAGAAAAGAAAAGAGTCACTGAAAAATTAATTAGCCTTCCTTTAGCCTAATTTAATAAACCAGAAAACTAGTTAATGTTTAATAATAATTAACTAAGTTATTGAATTTTGGAGAACAAAAATGAGAAGAATAGCCTTACTAAACATTGGGGGAAAACTCCTTATAAATATTGAACAAGCGCATTTATTTTATAACAGTTTTGGAGTTTCTTCCTTCTAACTGCACATCTAGGAAACTGCCACATTCCCCTACCTTCAAAGTCTATGTCAAAATATTCGATTTTTGAAAAACGTACCAAGTGAACTAGTGATGTCTCATTACATTGTGCCATTTGACCCTTTCTAATGAATACATACTTAAGTCAGAGGTATTGCATCTTGTCCCTCTGTAGGTTGTAGCCCATGAAATATTAATTATAAGTTCATGGGTCATTTATAGAAGTATCTTCAATATATGTGAACCATCTAGACATATAGTAATAATCCTATTTTAAAAAATGACTTAGAAAAATTCTTTCACTATTTCCTTTTTTTAAAGATTATTTATTTATTTATTTGACAGGTTGAGAGAGAAAGCACAAGCCGGGGAACAGTAGAGGCAGAGAGAGAAACAGGTTCCTTACTGAGTAGGAATTCAGATGTTGGGCTGGATCCCAGGACACGGGATCATGACCTGAGCAGAAGGCAGATGCTTAATGACTGAGCCACCCAGGTGCCTCTTTTTTACTAATTCTTTGGCTACTTACCTAATTGTTGGTTACCAGCATAGATAAGAAGACATATTTAAATAAAGGAACATAACACAGATAATATCAAAGAATAACTATAATTCAGACCATATATATATATAAAACCATTTCTACAGGCTAGAGAAAGCTCAGCACATTAGGAAGGTAGCATCAGCTTAAGTTTTCAAATTATCATGAAAATACATTTTAGAAGAGTCCCTAACTATTAATTTTCAAATACTTGTTTTTGTTATATTTATTCATTGCTTGTTAGCCAAAAACTAGCGTTTTGAAGAATGTGAAAGCATTATTGATTCTTATTCATTATTCACATTCATTTGTTCCTTCCAATTTTAAATACTTATATAACTATATTAACATATAAATTTAACCAATGATACTATCAAATATACATATGCGCAAATACACATATATTTTTAGCAGTTTCAAACTAACTCTGTATAATATCACAAAATATCACAAGTTTTATTATTTCCATTTCCTTGCCACATTTTCAGTATGTCTTTAAATATTATTTAATTTCTTGTTGAGAGGTTTTATTCCTCTGAAACTGACTCTATAATTTTGTTCAGACTTTATATATCTTGAGTCTTGTGCCAGGGTTAAAGCTCACAAACTTTTCCATTTTGAAAATTCAAATCTGTGAAGTTGACATATTTAATCAAAGAAATAATCATGAAACTAAGCATATAGAGAACAGTGGGGTTTAATGAATTTAAGAAATATATTTCCTGCTGCAGACTCAAACCACATTTTTCATCCCATGTTGAAAGAGACACTGTAATGTCATGTGAACAATCACAGTCTCTTTGGTAGGTAAGTTAGGCAATAACCCAAAATATATTTTGGGATATATGCTCACCCAAAAAAATATATTTATGGCTTATCTCTCTCCAAAGTAGATGACTGGGAAATTATACAAAGTCATGCAGCCAAGAGTTCAAACATTAAGAAAAGGAAAAAGATTTCTATAATTCAATATTATTCTATCTCCTTGTATTCAGGGAACGAGTAGACTCACTCTCACACACACACAAGTATACACCCACAAACACCTTTAAAATGAGGGACAGTTACAGTAGAAAATTCATAGCTAAATCCTTTAAGGCTCTCTCAAAGGATAGTATATTTGAGAACATACAGGCAGAAATTACTGGAAAATATAGGACAAGGTAGAATGAAAAATGTCAAAAAAATCTGTAAACAAAGCATGCTGGTTAAATCTATTCTTATGTCCCATTGGGAACTTTGAAAACCACGAGCCATGATGTTGAGACTTTCATCCCTTCTTTTATTCTGTCACTGCCTGCCTTCCTCCCTTCTTTTCTTCTGCACTCCTTTCTACCCTCTTCTTCCTTCTACCTTCCTCTCTTCTATTTTCCCTCTCTTCCTCTCTGCACCCCCACCATCCTCAGTAACATGTGTTAAAAACCATTGAATAAAACACTTGCTCAATTAAACCTCTGATGTATGATCCCAGAGCCTATATTCTTAGCCCCTAGTATATAACTGCCTCATGATTTCCATTATTTTGCATCTATGACTTCAAAAAGATAGAGCATAGGTTTTCTTTTGTGTTATACAATGCTTCCTTTTTTTTATAATGCTTTTAATTTAAACAAGCATGTGTGTAATTTTTAGAATCTTATTTTTCATTTTTATCTATTAATTGCTGAAGAGACTTTAAAAAAACTAATTTTAAAATCCCTTTATTATTGCAATTTTTTTGAATAATAATCTTGTGCAGTTTGCTGACAGTTCTTTTAGTGGGTTTTGTCAATAGCAACTACCACATCAACCTGCCAAATCCTTACTGATCATATTTTGTGCCGTGTACCAGGCCCACTTCTCTAGGAAGTGAGGTTAAAACAAACCCCTGACTTCCAGGAAACAGAATACATTAAAAAACAAAAACAAAAACAAAACAAAACAAAAAAACACTAAAATTGAACAGTGTGTCAGTTGACAGCAATGTCTATGAAGGTTAAATAATACAGGACAAGGGAAGAAAGATGTAACCTAAAAGGTTTATTATGTTCTCTTTTAACCAGTATCAAAATTATTT
Source organism: Mustela nigripes (assembly GCF_022355385.1). Taxonomy (NCBI): domain Eukaryota; kingdom Metazoa; phylum Chordata; class Mammalia; order Carnivora; family Mustelidae; genus Mustela; species Mustela nigripes. The sequence continues at coordinate 186,067,403 of NC_081557.1, read as the reverse complement.
TAACTGCTTTGCTCACAGAATTCCAACACATACAGGCAAACATTTATTGCATATTCAGATTTCATACTACATATAGCCTAGTAGCACAGGGGTTTCAGAGTTTTCATAGAAGACATTTACATGAAAATGCATATAAGTACACATATTCAGAGGTATATGTTTTATATATGTACATTGATAATACATATATATGGTGATTTTATATATATATATAGAGAGAGAGAGAGAGAGAGAGATTTTATACACACACACACACACACACACACACACACACACACACACATTTATTTGTTTTCTTCCAGGAATTGACTCAGTTTGTTTTCTTTCTTTCTTTCTTTCTTTCTTTCTTTCTTTCTTTCTTTCTTTCTTTCT
>NC_081557.1:186034450-186067021 GCF_022355385.1 Mustela nigripes | reverse complement strand
CAGTCTCTTGAGATGATGGCTTGTCCCAGCTTCCTGCAGTGATCTCCGTTCTGGCTTTCTTCCTCACTCTGGAGTCCATGTCTGCAGTTCCAGGATGAGCATTACCATCTCAGGCTCTAGCCCTTAGGTCCTGTCTCTGTTTTGGTAATCTTACAGGTACCACTCTACCAATTTTTTTTTAAGATTTTTTTTAAATTTTTATTTATTTGATAGAGATCACAAGCAGATGGAGATTCAGGCAGAGAGAGAGAGAGAGATGGAAGCAGGCTCCCTGCTGAGCAGAGAGCCCGATGCAGGACTCAATCCCAGGACCCTGAGATCATGACCCGAGCCGAAGGCAGCCACCCAGGTGCCCCACTCTACCACTTTAATAGCATTTTCTTTTAAGATTTTATTAGTTAGAGAGAGAGAACATGAGAGTAGAAAGTGTCAGAGGAAGAAGCAGACTCCCCGATGAGCAGGGAACCAGATGCAGGACTTAATCCTTGGGTTTCCAGGATCATGACCTAAGCTGAAGGCAGTCGTTTAACCAACTGAGCCACCCAGATGCCCCTTTTAAGAGTATATTGCAAGCTTATTTCAAACGTATTACTTTAATTTTATGTTTCCTTTTCATCTTCAGCTTCTTGGGACCTCTCAGATTTTGTGTTTATTAAAAATTCAAGGGACGCCTGGGTGGCTCAGTGGGTTAAGCCTCTACCTTTGGCTCAGGTTATGATCCCAGGGTCCTGGGATTGAGCCCCACGTTGGGCTCTCTGCTCAGCAGGGAGCCTGCTTCCCTTCTTCTCTCTCTGCCTGCCTCTCTGCCTTCTTGTGATCTCTGTCTGTCAAATAAATAAATAAAATCTTAAAAAAAAAATTCAAACGTTCTAGGTGCTTACTCTGGGGCCCAGCAGTTTATACTTGCTCAATCTGTTATGCTGTTGGCTGCTGTAGCACTACCTTCCCTGAATTTCCTCATTTAAGTCTTCTTCCCACAGGTTCCTCCGAGTTTTAGTTTTTCTTTATGATTTCAGGTTTTCTCAGAATCTAATACTGAAGAGAAAACTTCTTTGTGGGTAAGCTACTAGCTCTTCTATACTTAGAATAGAAGCATCTAGTGAAAATATAAGAACTACTACTTCAATAGTGCAATGTGGTAAGATTTTTCTATTAAGAAAGGATTTTTTTTTCTTTCTGACATTTCCTTTCCCTGCTCCTCTCTCTCTGACAAATGTAATTGCTAGACCATTTAGCACTCTTTTATTTAAAGAGAAAAGTGATGCCAACAAGGAGAAAAGGGGGAGTCTCTCTCTCTCTCTCTCTCTCTCGTTCCAAAAGGTAAAGTCCTTTAGGGAAGACAGAGTGCTCATGACCTGAAAACATTTGAAAGATAGCATCATAAATTAGACCAAGGCTTCCTTGTCCCACCATTCAACACAGGACAGGGGGTTAGGTGTCCAAAGCTAGGGTTGGTAGAGGATGAAGGATAGTTGGAAGAGAAATTTTGATGATGTGGATAAGATTTTTGATGATGTGGGTCTCAAGAAGGGAAAGCCCCTATATCTGAGTGCTTAGATGAAGCCTTTGAGAAAGAGGAAAATGCACAGATAGGTTGGTAGGTACTGAGAGTAGAGGAAGATAATGATTCGTTCTCAGATAGAGGTGTTTAAGTGTTGTATCTAGCTAGATATAGCCTTAGTTGACATTATAACCGAGAGATCCTGGAGAAATAGATCCACTTCTATGTTTCCACAAAGCCAAGAAAATAGTGGGTGCAACTGGGCAGACCTAAAATCCATACAATATGGAAAAGGGAAATTTTTACAGCATGGATCCAGGACTGAGATCCAGAATATTCTGTAGCTATCTTAGCAGATACTAAAGAGGATAAATGGTGCTGACAATGATTATTACTAATTACCTGATTATTTCATAAGCCTCCCAACTCTCATGTCTCTTAAGAAAGAGTTGATCCCAAATTAACTGATATTCAATTCCAGCACCACAAAGGAATGGAGGAGAGGAAAAGAAATTAAGTTGAACTATGGAAACTGTAAACAGGTTGTGTTACTCACATGAACTGAATTTAAACCTGCATGAGAAACAATGCCTTCTTCAATCCAAATGTCCCTTTCAAGTTTGTTTATTTATTTAATTTGAAACATTTCACCCTAAAACACTCAATGTTTTTCTTTTAGTAGCAAAAACATGTAATACTCTGTGTGTATGTTTTCTAAAGCACAGATTTCAAACTAATATCCAAGGCCAGATTAAAATACGTACATTCTTTAGTTCATCTCACAGTAGGATGTTGGAAACTGCTCAGGCTCGTTCCCAAGAACCAACTGTACACATTTCTTTCCAACCCCACATTTACCGATGTCTCCTAGGTAGCTCAAAAGTGGACATAGTAGGGGTATGCACACCAGAGAACGCCACAAATTCTGTACCTGAGGGCTTTTCCTGAAGGTTGTCATTAAAGTTTACCAATACACCGCCAAGTCTGTACCTTTAGCACTGGAGAGCCATTTTTTAACATCCCATGCATTTGCTACAACTGATTTTTTTTTTCTTTAAGTTTGTTTTTTAGTTCTTGAGCAGAGAATACCCAGTCACATATGACATTTTTAAAAAAAATACATTTGAGGACCTCCATGTTTCTAATTTGGTAAAAGTAATATTTTATCTTTTAAAAGCTTAAATTACCAGATTTATGGAATGACTTCTGTGGGGCTGGGATCCAGTTGCATGGATGCCCCCCACCCCGCCCCACAGAACCAACTCAGGAGTCTTGCATCTTTTGCACACCAGGTGTCAGGAGAAACAGAGGCTTCACCAGCCATGAATCAATGGGCCAGAGGGGAGATTTTGTCTTAGCTCTTCATGGGAAACAAGAGGCCTAAGACATCCTGTCACATAGACAATTATAACATGGTTTTTATTCTTTTTTTTTTTTTTTTTTAGAGTACTGACCAATGTCAAACATTTAAAGAAATTAGTGAAGAAGAAATTAAAGGAAGGAAATGGAATGTTCTGCAAGGGTTCTGTCTCATTTATCTAGCCTTTGCAAATTCAGAGATAACAGATGAAAGACTCTTTCCAGAAGCAAAGGGTGGGAGTTTCTTTTATCAAGTGAAACAAGTATAAGTGAATTACAAGATCACTCAGAAGTGACTTTGTTTATTATCCAGATCTCCTGCATTTTATCTTTTACAGAAAAGAATGCTCTGCCTAATGCCCTGTAGGACTAGGGGCAAGTCAGTAGCCCGGAGTAAGGCTACATACAGGAAAATAAAGTTAAGAAAAAAAAAAAAAAGCCTGAGGGTTGCCTGGAGGGGAGAAAAAGAGAGGAAGGATAAGGCTTACAGAAAAGTGGGCAATTTCCAGACCCCACACAGACTTCCTTCAGCAGTAGGGAAAAAGCTTCAGGATTTCACAGTCCCGAAGATTTAGAGGACATGATACAGAGTAATGACTACTGGCTCAGACACCAAGCCAGTTGTCTCCACTCTTCTAGTTTATAGCAGTTATTACCTTAGCCCCTGATGCCAAAAAATTGTAAAGATTGGATATTTCTCCAAGTGACAAGCTATTTTCCTTTGCAAAGGGCCTATCTTATAATATTTTCCACTCAGACTGATCCTTTAATTCAAATTCCCAAATTTGTTTAATTCAGTGCTTAAAGCTATTATATCCTCCAACATTTTGTTATCAATCCAATCATACAAAAACCGTATCAAAATAGATGTGAATATCCAAAATAAAGCTTTACCACTTTTATGTATTTTATAACTTATTAACTAAGTAAACTACATGATTTTGGAAACTGTCTTTAGTAGACTAAAAAATATATATATATTTATATGGAAATATTTTAGTGGAAATGCATTACGTTTTTTTTTAGAAAAGTATAGAATGTAATATTGTAGAAACATGCACATGAGTAAATTGTAGCACAATAGTAAATTGCAGTGCATGGAAATGTTGAGAATTGAGCTACTTCCTTTAAGAATGTATCAAATAATTCAACTGGAACTTTATTAAGTAAGGATTCCTATTACTAGTGATTCAAATTAAGAATAAATGCTATTGAGCAGAAGATGAAGGATTCTAAGGCAAAAGGATGAAAAAAAAGAACAAGTCTCAGATGGTTAAGTCTCTACCCTACACTCAATTAAATGCATTAATTATTTGTTTAAGGATTTTACTTATTCATTCACCGATTATTCATAGGTGCCTATTACGTGTTAGTTACTCTTCCAGGCACTGGAGATACAAAAGGGAAAACTATACTAAAATAATAATAAAATAAAATAAAATATAAAATAAAATAAAAGGATAATACTTGATCATTTCCCTTAGTGTGTGACCAAGTAAGGAGACACTAAGGCCTAAAAGAAAGTATTGATCCCTGATTGCATTTGGCATAGTGGTATTTTAACACATGGGGAATACGAAGAAACTGGATTGGCCCTCTTTGTCCTTGTTGATTTTCTGGTGGGGAATGCAGCTACCACCACCTAAGAAATGTCTGTTTCTGTTTTTTTCTTGGTGTACAGAGCAAACCTTTTTTTTTTTTTTTTTTTTAAAGCCCTAAGTGTGGAGTTTATGTAAGTATGTCTCTCCTCTCTCCCCAAACCTATGATACTAGCTCTAAAAAACCTGTGATATTGCTCTAAAAAGATATTTTATCAAAACTCTGATATGAAGGGGTTGAGAAATGTTTTCCACTCTCTTTAATAAAGTTCCATTTGAAGAATTCTACCTCTATCATTTCCTTGAAAAATAGCTTCAACGTTGCCCATCGGTGAGGAACAAGACATTAATCCTTGAATACTTTACCCACTTGTATTTTAGACCTGGAGTATTGTCAGCTCTTGAATTATCCTTATAGCTTTGGAATTTATCTAATATTTTAAAGTTTAATTTTTTAAAACATTTTATCAAATTTTAACAAGGTGAGAGTGATGTCCTGACTGAATTTTATGCCTTGACTATTTTAATGGTCAAATTTGTCGCATTTAGAGCTTTATAATAAAATCCGCTTTCGGAGCTCATGCAGTGCTGCTTTCCTTTTTGTACCTCAGTTAGGCTATTCTCAGTTCTGGTACAAAGCTGTTCCTTGTGCGGAAAGGATTTCTCCTCCTAAAACCCAGCACACTCTTTCACCTGGCTAACTCCGATTCATCCATCACATCAGCTTTTTTCCCAAAGATTTTATTTACTTATTTGACAGAGAGAGATCACAAGTAGGCAGAGAGAGAGGGGGAAGCAGCTCCCCGCCAAGCAGAGAACCTGATGCAGGGCTCAATTCCAGGACCCGAGACCATGAACCTAGCCCAAGGCAGAGGCTTACCCCTCTGAGCCACCCAGGCGCCCCCACATCAGCTTTCCTTAAGCATCACTATCCCCTTCAGTTTAGATTTGGTTCATTTTGTCATATAATCAGATACAACTTGTATATTTCCTACATAACATTTACAACATATAATTTGTAACTTTTTAATATAGGAACTTGTAGAGAGAATAGTTGATGAATTACCATGTACCCTTCATCTTCAGCTTTAATCCTAACAATCCCTGGATGCTTTTTTTTTTTTTTTAAACCATGTAAATCACTTTTAATATGTGGATAATAATACTTAGCAATTTTAAATTTAAAATCTGATTAATTTGTCTGTTCTGTTACCATCACCACAAGTGTGGTGATAGGCAATATTCCTCTCACCCTAAAGTGTTCCTCTTTGATCCCCTTTAATGTTAATCTTCTACTACTGGAGTACTATGGAAGTGATGCTATATGACTTTTTTTTCCTTTCTTTTAAAAAATGATTTTATTGTGGTTAGAACACTTAACATGAGATTTTTTTTTGAATTTTTAAGTGTACGATATAGTATTGTTAACTCTAGCTGTATTGTTATACAGCAGATCTCTAGAACTTACTCCTCCTGCTTAACGGAATCTTTATGCATATTAATGAGCAACAACCCATTTCCCTTTCCCCTAACCCCTGGAAACCACCATTCCATTCTTCGAGTGTGTGAATGTGACTATTTCAGATATTTAACATAAGTAGAATTTGCTCTTCTATGTCTAGCTTATTTCTTTTCTTTTCTTTTTGTTAGATTTTATTTATTTGAGAAAGAGAGAGAGAGAGCACAAGCAGGGGAAGGGGCAGAGGGAGAGGGAGAAGCAGGGATCTACTAAGCAGGGATCCCAATGCAGGGCTTGATGCCAGTAAGGATACTCATGACCTGAGCTGAAGGCAGATGCTTAAGTGGCTGAGCCACCCAGGAACCCCTATGTCTGGTTAATTTTATTTGGTATTGTGTCCTTAAGGTCCATTCATATTGTTATGTATTGCACAACTTTCTTCTTTTTTAAAGCTAAATAATATTCCATTGTGTGTATATACCACATTTTTTTTAATCCATTCATCTGTCAATAGACATTTAGGTTGTTTCTGTGTCTTGGTTGTTGAGAATAGTGCTATAATGAATATGAGAGTACTAATATTTCTTCAAGATTCTTATTTTAATTATTTATATACATATATATAAATATATATAGGCATATATATATTTATATATTTAAAAAACCCTTCTGCTTTGCACTCTTTCTCACTGAGGATGCTCAGCTGTGGAACCCAGCTACCTTGTTATAAGAAATACCAGGTGACAGTGTGTGTGTTTTACTGCTAATAGCCCCAGTTTAGGTCTCCGCTTATAGCCAGCGTCGACCACAGGATATGTGAATAAAAAGCCCCAGAAAAATCACAGCCCCTGGTCTTTAAGTCTTATAACTGAAATTCCTTTTATCATGAGACAAAGATGCCCTCTCCAAATTGATGACTCACAGAAATAGAGATAACAAATCATTTTCTTATTTTAATCCATTAAATTGTGAATTGATTGGTTAAAAGCAATGGATAACTGAAATATTTTCCTAACATTTTCTGGCCGTGATGCTGGGTAGAGATAGGTCTTGGAAGTTGCTTCATCTTGATTTCCCTCTTCTCAGCATGGTCCTCCATGTCTGTTTCTCCCATTTTGTGGCACAGGCTTATCCATGTTTTTTTGTTTTTTTGTTTTTTTCTATTACCTCCTTTCAGCCAAAGGGCACAGCATAGTAATCTGGCTTTCCACCTACTCCCTTTATAATTTTTTACTAAATATCCAACACCAAATAAATGCAATTTGTGACTAAATAATACTAACACAGACACATGCACATACACACTAGTGTTTCCAAAGGCTTTCATTTCAATTCTCAAAATATTATTTTGGTACTCAAAACAATGAGTTTTGATTCTTTCTTTCTTATTCCTTTTCTGCTGTAAAAATTTTACTTCTCCATGATTCTGCATGGAAGACTGATGGGATGTAGACAGAAAGAAAAGTCCAAGGTGAAAGCTTTAAGATATAATCTCACCAAATATATGTGTGATATACAAGAATATTCTACATTCATAAATGGAGACGAGGGATCCCTTGTAGTAAGTATGCACTTAAAATGTCTATTAACCTCTTCACATCCACTTTCCTGAAGAGCTTCAGCATTAATCCTGTACCAGATATCCAGGACCAAAATCCGCTAGTCCTCAGTCATGTACATGTGTTACACAATTCTCCCAAATCGGTCAATGTCATTTAACAATGTCCAGTAAGGAGAAAGATTAGAGCAAGGAAACATTTTTCCTAGCACCCTTCTTACTGGATTACTATTTCTTTCTCCCAACCTGTACTCTCAGTCTTTTCCAATTTTCTCATAGAGCTGATATAAACCTTCATCCAAACAACAGCCACAAAACACAATGAAAAAGAAATGCAAATCTTCTTGTTCCTATTATAAGAAACTATTCACCCCCTGGCCCCACTTCTATCCCCCTTCCCAGCACCATTCCTCTTACCAAAATACACAAGGACCTTCAACATCTTTTCCTTGTTTATTATATTTTTATTGCAAGACTCATGGATAGAAGTACTGGCAGGACAGGGTAATGGAAAGAGAAGCAAATTACCTTTAGTAAAATTTAAGACACATACCTTAACATCAAATAATAAGATTGAAACTTAAAAAAATTCAATAATGCTTGTTCCTTGGTGGTTAAAAAGTCATAACTACATCTTGAATTTTCCCTGAAAGTAAAACTTAATGTAAAGCTCAAAATGTCAATCAGTGTGTCTAAATTAATTCTAATTTTATTCAGGTATGTATTTTGTCAAAAACTGTCAATCATTCAGATATTTATAAACTTTATTGCCAGTGAGTGATTGCACAGCATTTAAAAGTCATCCAGGTAAACCTTCCAATCTGAAACACTAAATGCACTTTACAAGAATGGTCATCTTATCAGGAGTTAGATTTTCTTCAGATCAAATTCTGATGTATTAACACACACATATGGGTTTGGTGTCTCACAAATTTTCTCATTTCTCTGCATATCCCTGTGATTGCTCACTTTTTATCTGTTAAAGTTATATGCCATGTGGCTGGATCAAAAAAAGAAAATGGGCTGAAAGCCTTGGACATGAGGTAATTTGTTTTCTATAAACTAAGATTCTTATATAGAGAACCCAGGAGAAGGGTTAGCTTAAAAAGCCCTTCTAAATCTCTTTCTGCCACATGCCAGAGCAGGATTTTTTAGGCACCATGAATATGTTTCATAATATGCTTAAGGGTCAAAGAAAGTGCAATCATTCTGCTTATAGGAATCTGAGGTTACATGATTTCAAGGTTACATGTTTTCTAATATCACAGTACTGGATAATTCACCTGGGCTGAGTAGTTGCGTTTAAACCTTTCTAGTCATTCCTAGTTTATGGAAGAACAGGGAGCTAGGTACGTGAACACAATACAACAAAGCAGAAACAAAACCAAAGATACGAAAAAAGTATCGCTACATTTTCTTTATGTTCTCTACATTCTCTTCCCAGGAACCTTACAGGGAAATTCAAGAATAATTATTGATTGAGATTAAAAAGAAGGGAGTGAGGTTTCAGGTTTCTCACCTTCTAGGACTTTTAATAGATGCCTGAGAGTCTTGGTCAATTATCTCAAACATGAGAGGAGGCTAGGACAAGGAGGGTTTGCTTTCTAATTATTTATCAATACATTTTAACTCTCCATTATAGGACATAATCAATGATTCCCAACAAAATATATACAGTATCCAAAAGAGGAAAGAAAAAAAGATATCTATAGACTTAATACGTAGACAAATACTGTCTGTGTTTTGGACATTTTTTCCCATGTCCTTTTGAAGCATAGTTGTGTTTATACAATATGATCAAAATTACATACTAATTTTAAATTTCATACAAACACAATATGCTTATATCTATATTAAGTATTAATTTTAAAAAGAAATGCATTTCATATAGTTTCATATTCAACTTTTTTTTTTTTTTAAAGATTTTATTTATTTGACAGAGAGAGATCACAAGTAGGCAGAGAGGCAGGCAGAGAGAGAGAGGAGGAAGCAGGCTCCCTGCTAAGCAGAGAGCCCGATGTGGGACTCGATCCCAGGACTCTGAGATCATGACCTGAGCCGAAGGCAGCGGCTTAACCCACTGAGCCACCCAGGCGCCCCTCGTATTCAACTTTTATAGGTACAATTTATATCTATCTATGTATTTACATTTTATCTGTATATTTTTCTGATTAGAGAAGTAATACAAGCTCTTTTTAAAATTTTTAAAAAATATTTATTTATTTATTTGGCAGAGAGAGAGAGTGAGGCACCAGGAGAGGGAACACAGTAGGGTGAGGGGGGAGAGGGAGAAGCAGGCTCCTCACTGAGCAGGGAACCCAGTGTGGGACTAAATCCCAGAACCTTGGGATCATGTCCTTAACTGAAGGCAGACACTTAACGACTGAGCCACCTGGGCGCTCCACAAGATCTTTAACAGCCCAGAAATTAAAATATTTCTTCAGAAATAGCAGAATTTTTAAAGATTATTATTTTTTTTTTTTTTAAATTTGAGAGCGTGAGCAGGGGAGATGCAAATGGAGAGGGAGAGGCAGACTCATCACTGAGCAGGGATCCTGACTAGGTCCTAGATCCCAACTACCTGCAGGATCCCAGAACTCTGGGATCATGATCTGAGCTGAAGGCAGGTGCTTAACAGACTGAGCTACCCAGACGCCCCAAGCAAAAGTTTTTAGAAAGTAATTTTTACAGATATTTTTCCATGATATTTTTCCATGATATTTTTCCTAGATTTTCATTACTAAGGATACATGTATTTACTTTTACATGTACATTAAATAATTGATATCAAATTTTCAGTTCACACACTTTTTTCCCCACAGTATCTCATTGCTTTTATATTGCATTCTGTCACTTAAAGTTGCGCAGGGTACATATGATACATGCTTATTCCATTGTAGTAAAAAACTCTTTTCTTCTAGTATGCCTGATTAATATTCTCCTTATTCCTTCTCAGTAAAAAAAAAAAAAATGCAAACATTTATGTTATGAACACCTTGGTGTTCCTTGAAATATGGTATACCTCTTTGGATAATACATTATTGTCAGTGAAGAAAAGATTTTCTTCAGTTGTTTTAAGCTTCCTTGCTTCCCCGTTTTCTGTTCTTCAAGAACATAATTTTCATTCTTTTTTTTTTTTCAAATCTACCAAATCCTGTTTAATTGTTTAATCTACTTAACATTTCTTCTGTATCTTAAATTTCTCAATTAATCTTGGTTTTACATCCATCAGTATCATGTTCTTATTCTATTTTTTCTCCAGATTTTTAAAAATACCTCTTTTGCTTATTTTCCTTTTCATTCCATCCTAGCACCTTTTCTCTCAGATATTCTCCCCTTACAATATTTTAAATTCCATAATTGCTGGCTTGTTGAAGATATTTTATATGAAACCCTTATTCTTCTGAAGATTCAAAGACTGCTTTTCATCAATTGATTATATTTTGTAGAGTTCTTGGGGTCCATTGGAAATATTAAACTTCTTCCAGAAATTTACTTTGGGTACTAAAATAGATGATTTTCAGAATAATATTCAGTGGCAGTGTATTGTAAAGGTTTGACAAGTAGACTACAGGTTAGAGAATCATTAGAATCATTGAATCATTAGAATCAAATGTTGCTTCCATTATTTACAACTGTGGAACTTTGACCAAGTTACTTAATACTCTATGCTCAGCTTCTTCATTGACAAGATGGAGATGATATTAATTCATATAAAGCATGCCACTATAAATATTAAATGTTTATTAAATGTTAGCTATTAATAATTAATTACTCCAGCTTTTTTTAAAAAAAACTTTTATTATTTATTTGACAGAGGGAGATCATAAGTAGACAGAGAGGCAGGCAGAAAGAGGGGAAGCAGGCTTCCTGCTGAGCAGAGAGCACAATGCAAGGCTTGATTCCAGGACCCTGAGATCATGACCCAAGCTGAAGGCAGAGGCTTAACCCACTGAGCCACCCAGGTGCCCCTACTCTGGCTTTCTAAAAATGTCAGATGTCAATTGAAAGAGTAACAAAATGGATGCCAAATTTTCTGGTTAAGAATGACCTTCCACTAAGGTTTTTTTGTTTTTTGTTTGTTTGTTTGTTTGTTTTCCTGAAACTTAAGATAATATGTTCTCCTACCTGCTTTATAGTTAATGGAGAACACTCCCAGATTCTGGCATTACTTTGTTTAACAGGCTTGATTTCTAATATTGCTGCTGTTTTTGACTTTTCCATTTTATTCATAGGTATTTTGAGGGAAAGTTAGTAGAAGCTGCTATTTCAAATCGTAAGACAAACCAAGTCTGTGGATTATATATTATGATTTCTTCATTCAGGTATGGAATCTTGCAACAATTATCCTGAGCTGCCTAGAGGTTGAGTCTCTCATTCTCTTGGGAGGAAATTATAGCTTTTATTTTTACCAGGGTACCAGAGCAGCGATTTTCAGTATGATGCTTTCAATTCTTTCTGGTGAACTGGAAAGGGACTAGTTGGGATCAGAAAGCAACTTGAAGGCCTCTGAACTTTATTTATTTATTTATTGAAGGGCTCTGAACTTCATTTCAGAGAGTACTGAAGGGCCTCTGAACTTTATTACCTAGTTTAATTTTATCAGATCTAAAGAAAAAAAAAATACATTTTACCCAGTACTCACACATACACAAACTAAAACAAACTTTTCCTAAAACTCTATTTATTTTTACCACTTGTGATGTACTTTTTTTTAAACTATTCAGTTCTATTTTACATAAAAAATATATCATCACCAGCCACTAAGTTGAGTTTATTACTTCTAAAAATTTGTAGCATTCAATTTTTTAAAAAATTGGATTAGAGCTTGAGGATCTTATGACTTTCTCCCCACTCCATACTGATCCTTTTTAAATCTCCACTGAAACTGACCAAAGATGAGATGTGTGTAATTGATGTTGGAGATTAAATCAGGTGTCGTAATACATGAACAGAAAACAGATCAACTGCAAAACATCTTTTTTCTTCCATCACACCCTGTTAAATCTTCCAGAAAAAAGGTAAATATTGTTAAGAATAAAACAATAGCTTGACATATTCCTTACCGTAAGAAACAAGCCCTCCAAATTACTAAATACAAAAAATAAAATACCTAACAAAAATATTCAGAAATTTTACTAGTATTTACTATTTCCAGATTTATTTTCTGCAGTTAGACAATAATGTTATCATAGGCATGCAGATATGAAAAGAAAAAAGATAAACTAAAACAGGTTTGTTTGTTTTCTTGAGACGATGGAGATGTAATTCTCTGACAAAAACTTCTAGAGGCCTCTGAACTTGTAGACTCATGTCAGGGAAGTTTTTACCAACATCTGTTATTTTCCCTTTAATATGAGAATAAATATTTATCTGGCTTTAAGTTATTGGTATCAGATAAAAGTAAAAGAAAAAAATAATCAGATATCATACCAAACATATCCCTTATCCTGGCTTTTCTCTTTTTATATAGACAAGCAAGTTATTACAGCTGAAAAGTGGCATTTTACTCTGTGCCATAACATGTCAGACTGATTTAAGATACATATAAAGTTCTAATTTCAACTTTTGATGCATGAAGGACAGCATTAGCGTTTATGTTTTATAAGCCAACCACCCAGACATCTAAATTATTCTAGCTGCTTGTTACTACACACCACGATTTACTGTACCTGCCTAATTAGACAACTGAAAGTACTATAAAGGAATCTTAGAGTGTCTCTAAGTATTTATTTAGCAAGCCTTTCCTAGTTATTTAGCTTTGGGAAGTCTGCTGCTATAAGGGTTTAGTATCATTTTTCAGGTTTAACATTGGCTCATAGTCAAAAAGAGAGAGAGAGAAAGGGAAAGAGAGAAGTAGAGAAAAGAAATTATTTCTTTGTCAAATTAAGTCATTTTTCAAGGATCCCAGGGGGGAATACACTTACTTGCTTCATATAACTGAATTTGGTAGGGAGGTTAGGTCAAAAATATTGTTCTGAAACTGAAGTGAGAACTAACAGCTGAGAAATGTATATTTAAATTAGAGGTTCACATGAAGTATCAAAAGTTCAAAGTCTATCTTTGTTTCCATTTCTATGCATTTCATATCTAGTTAGCTGAAAGAGGTAGTTGAATATTTTGAGTAATGTGTACTCTCAGTGTCAGGACTCGGGATGGTGATTAGAAAAGAATCTCTCACTAGACACTGCCATAAAGTTGGCAGTTATTTGTAATTTAATAGCTCTCTTTTCCTCTTCTTGGTCTGTCTGTTTCTAGCCACAAGCACAGTCAATCAAATGAGTTTTATAGTTTGTCCTAAAATCTGTATACTATAGGCAAACCCTATAGGATTTTTTAAATTTTAAAATTTATATACAATAATGTTCATTTTAGTCAAGGAAATTTTCTTTTATACTATAAAATTTGACAAGATTATGAAAAATTTTCTATTTAGGTTTATCACCTACCCCATGCTGAATTTGACTCAATTCTAGAATAAGAAAAATACTTACTTTGTTATACTTTAATTCTATCAAAATATTTTGAAAAAGAAATTGAACAGTTAACATGCATGAATATTTTTAATGAAATATGATTAACTTATCTTCAATTTTGTCTTCTACCTTAAAGGAAGAAAAAATGTGCATTATAGAAAAAGAATTTGTCTCTCATTTCTTTTTCTCCAATTTGTGGGTCAGTTGAAAAATACCCAATATTTATGTATACTCAACAATACTTAGTATTTTATTTATTTTATTTTTACTTTATTTTTATTGTATTTTTGTTTTATTTATGAAATAAAATACTCTGAGATTGAATTTTAAAAGAACAAGAGGAACCTTTGCAAACTATTGCCACATACTTCAGGTCCTCTCTTTTTTTTCTCTAATTAACTAAGGCATTTCTTCAGCATTGCTATTTATTTATTTATTTATTTTCTTTTTTAGGTGACTTTTTTAGTCCATATAAAAAACTTTTAGTGGTTCCTTAGTGTTTGTTCATCCCTACTCCCATAGGAAAAGAGTTTTAGTTGGACATAGTCACCAAACTGAAGGCTGCATTTCCCAGCTTCTTTCATGCTTCTTGTTCTCATGTGTAAAATCTTTAAAGGCTTAAAACAATAGGACTGGGCCGCCTGGATGGCTCAGTGGCTTAAAGCCTCTGCCTTCAGCTCAGGTCATAATCCCAAGGTCCCCGGATCAAGCTTCACATCAGGCTCTCACTCGGGAGCCTGCTTTCCCCTCTCTCTCTGCCTGCCTCTCTGCCTACTTGTGATTTCTGTCTGTCAAATAAATAAATAAAATCTTTAAACAAACAAACAAACCATAGGTTCTACATGCTAACCACTACTTACATTTTAGGACAGGAAAGAATACAAATTAAAAAGAAAAAAATACACCATTTCCAGGTCTTGCTCTGAAAGGAAAAGGCATCACTCCTCAGGTTTCTTACCTTCTTTTCATTACCTTGAAGATGCCAGAACTGCAGTGGTCATGTTGGGCTCCATATTAGCCATGGAAATAGATAGGCAGAGCCACTTAACCAGCCCTGGAAGCCCACCTACCACCTATCTCTGATAAACATGCATTATGTAGCTGTTATAATATATAGCACTATACCAACACCAAAGAAAACAACAAAAAAATTCTAGTATTACATATAAATTATGTGCGTGTATTCAGAATAGACTTCCAACCAAATCTTCCTCCAGTCCTTCCCTTTCCTATACATGCCTAACAAAATCACCAGACTATTTTACTTTTATCATTATTTTTCAAGATATTTTGGTATATCACAAAACTCCAAGACTTCCTTACATGATTAACTTCCATATTTTGGCACTTAATTCAGAAATTTTCAAAATCAAGTGTCAATCCACTTTTTATCCTCTTAGTTTATCCTTTCCTCTAAGTAATTCACGCTTTATCCAAGCAGGTAGAATGAGTCATGATTTTCCTTTAGTTTCCATAGCACAATTAGTTTGCATATATTAGCACAATAATCATGTTGTTTACTTGTTTATCGGCCTCCATTTTTCTATGAATTTGTCAAAGACAGATATTTCATACAATTCTCATTTTATACACTTCAGCATTTATTCCACCATTCTAGTTTTGCATTTTAATTTCAAAGTTATTTTTTCTAATTATCACCTGACCCCCTTAGAGGTAGAAATGTAGTCCTTTAAAACCCTAAATCAAAAAAGAAGTTTCTTATATGATCCCTTATGTATATGTATGTGTGCGTGTGTGTATCTTTAAATCAGTCATTCAGCCAAAAGATACTTTAAAAAACATCTTTTTTTTAACATCTTAATTTT
The DNA here is from genome assembly GCF_022355385.1 of Mustela nigripes. Lineage (NCBI taxonomy): Eukaryota > Metazoa > Chordata > Mammalia > Carnivora > Mustelidae > Mustela > Mustela nigripes. The sequence goes on along the minus strand of NC_081557.1, from coordinate 186,051,244 downwards.
ATTTTTTTTCAGTGTTCCAAGATTCATTGTTTATGCACCACACTCAGTGCTCCATGCAATGTGTCCTCCTTAATATCTACCATGAGGCTCACCCATCTCCCCACCCTCCTCTTACACATAGAACATTTTTTATGACAACATCATTTTACACAAAAATACATAGACTAATACAAAGAAATTCCAAATACTTATCAATCAGTTTAATATTGTAAGTTTATTTCCAATCTTATTTCATCTCCACACATACAATTCTCCTTTCAAGAATTATTTTGACATGAATCCCAAAAGTTGTATCTTTTTTATTCTGTGGATATATCATTATGCTTTAAAAAAATAAGAGCTCTTCTTAAAAATGTATCTACCATGCCATCACCACAAATAAAAACAATAATTTCTTGATGTCATCAAGCATTCAATAGTGTTCAAATTTCCAATTTAAAAATGAATAAAGTGGGGCAACTGGGTGTCTCAGTCCTTAATCATCTGGCTTCAGCTCAGGTCATGATACCAGGGTCCTGGGATGGAGCTCCAGGTACGGCTCCCTCCTCAGTGGGAAGCCTGCTTTTTCTCCCTTCCCATTCTCTCTACCTGTGTTCCTTTTCTCACTATGTCTCTCAGTCGAATAAATAAATATAATATTTTTTAAAAAGTGAAAGAAGTAAATGTTTTCAATTTTTAATGTATTGATGTCCTGCCTATAGCTTGTTTTCTATTAGTTTCAGGTGTACAATATGCTGATTCAACAATTCTGTACATTACTCAGTACTGATCAGATAAGTGTACCCTTAATGCCCTTCACCGATTTGACCCATCCCCTCTTATCTCTCCTCTTATAACCATCAATTTATTCTCTGTAGTTAAAAATATGTTTTTTGGGTTGTCTCTTTTTTAATTTATTCATTTGTTGTTTCTTAAATTCTACTTATGAGTGAAATCATATGGTATTTGTCCTTCTCTGGCTCACCTATTTCACTTACTATTATACGTGAGTTGTTTCAAAAGGTAAAATTTCATAATTTTTATGGCTGATTAATATTTCACTCTGTGTGTGTGTATGCGTACCACATCTTCTTTGTCCACTCACTATCAATGGACACTTAGTCTGTTTCTATAATTTGGCTATTGTAAATAATGCTGCAATAAATATAGGGGCACATGTATTCTTTTAAATCAGTTTTTCTGTATTTTTTGTGTAAATACCCAGTAGTGTGATTGATCATGGTGTAGTTCTATTTTCAATTATTTTAGGAATTTCCATACCATTTTCCACAATGGCTACATGAATTTGCATTCCCACCAAAAGTCCAATAGGGCTCCTTTTACTCCCTATCCTTGTCAACACTTGTTGTTTCTTGTGGCTTTAATTTTAGCCATGCTGACAGGTGTAGTTTATATCTCATTGTGGTTTTGATTTCCGTTTTCCTGATGATGAGTGATGCTAAGCATCTTTTCATATGTCTGTTGGCAATCTGTATGTCTTCCTTGGAGAAATTCCTGTTCATATTTTTTTGCCCATTTATAATTGGATTCTTTGTGTATTTTTTATTTGTTTGTTGTTGTTGTTGTTGTTTGGCATTGAGTTATGTAAGTTCTTTATATATTTTAGATACTTACCCTTTATTGGATATGCCATTTGCAAATATCTTTTCACATTCAGTAGATCGTCTTTTAGCTTTGTTGATTCTTTCTTTTGCTTTGCAGAAGCTTTTTATTTTGATGTAGTCCCAATAAGCTTATTTTTGTTTTTGTTACCCTTGCCTCAGGAGACATATCTAAGAAAATGTTGCTATGGCTGATGTCAGAGAAATTACTGCCTGTGCTCTCTTTTGGGATTTTATGTTTTCTGGTCTCACATGTAGGTTGCCTACTAATATATTTTTATCTTGCAATATATTTGTTTATCTTTTAGAGTTCCTCACTATCTAGACTCTGCTATAACAATATAGCATTCTTCTCCCTATATTACCTCTACTACTGATATTTGGGTCTACTGATTTGATTAGAATTAGATTTACATTTTTCTCATTGGACTACTTCAGGTTGATGTCATTCTTTTATCTAGAGGCCCAGCATAACATTGAATGTACCAGTACAGCATAGGAATATTTTCTTAAAAGCAATATTTAGCTATTTACGTTCTGTTCTTACCTGTAGAAACTTTCCACTATGATTTGAGAGTCAACATTCAAGCTTCAACAAGTCCAGGGACACCATTCATCTTCAGGTTTGATTTTTTAGCCAAGCAAATCAATTTTGCCAGGAAAAAGACACAGACTTGAGTTTGGAGGAAAACACCAAATACTGTAACTCACATATATTTAATTATAATACACTGTTGCAAAAAGTGATGGAACCACAGGTAGATGATTAAAAGAATGTCATAAAGAGAAATATTGTAAGGTTCACAGTAGGTTGTTCACTCAAAACCCTAAAGAGATGTTGGACAAAATTGGAAAAATTTTTTATGTAGAGAAAAGTATGGAGGACAGAAGCAAAGGATTAGTTGACTGTAAGCTTGATATGAAACAGTAGAACATGGCTATGTAAAGTTCAAAGAGGTAATACTCTACCTGACATATTATATTCCATTCTGGGTCACATATAAAAATATGTTTAGTTAAACATTGAAGATTTTGAGAACATTTAAAAGCAAACATAATGATGGACAGTTTAGAAGAATGTGCCATGCTTAGTTTGAAAAGGCAGCGTGTGTGTAATGGTGTGTGTGGGGTGTTAGATCAGAGGTTAAGGTATCCTATAACAGACACGAGGAAAGAAAAGTTTAAAGAATTTGAAAAGATGTTATTTGGGACTTATTCTGTCTAATTTCAGAAGAAAAACCTAGAACTGGTGGATAGAAACTGTAAATAAATGGATTTGGTCTCAATAAAAAAGAATTTCATCTGTGGTCAATTAAAATGAGCTAAATTTTGGCAGACTCTTGATAACCTCTTTAGGGTTGTTATATATGTGATCTCTGCTTTACATCAAAGACCACATGATCCTTTAAGGATGCTCTAGAGTGAAATCTAAAGCAATAAATTTTAACTGAAATAGAAGCCACCCTGGTTGAAACCTTCAGAAACTAAGCTTATTTCCATAGTATACTACTAAGCTAACACATTCTCTAAACCTTGTTCTGCCAAATCCTGTCACTAAGGATGTAAAACATAGAGTGAGATGTTGTACAAGTGATTCCAACTTCAAGTAGTCTTTTAATAGAAAGATTTTTGTTTTTTCTTTTCTTATCATCCTCCTGATCATCATCATCATCAATAACATTTTGCTATCATCCTAAGTCTTGGAATTCAGAACTCAGCTACAGCAGAGAGTATCAGGTTTCTTAAAAGATGGGAGTTTAGGACAGTTGAAGAGGAATGGTAGCTGCCAGGTCTGCCTGATTTCCCAGTCCACTTGGAATTCTAGAGGATTTCTAAAGCTGGCTAGGAAAAGTAGGTAAGAAATGTGTAAGAGGAAGACAGACTATCTGGGACACCCTGGCAAGATCTCCTTACTATTACTAGTAGCAGGGACTTGGTATTTGGCCCAGCCCAATTTTGGCTTCCATTTTCAATAGGGATGTCCAACTTCTTAAGTACCTGGTCTTTTATTCCCTTTTCCTTGGTTGTTTCTGGACTCCTATGTGCTAGTTGTTTGATTGCAGGATACCATCTGCCCATCTTGAGCACAGTGCACACATGGTCTATGCAGCACTGCCTCCTCCCTTCTAAGGAGCCAAAATCTACAGAACATTTTGCCTCCTCTTTCACTCCCACTACCGTCCTTTTTCTGATTTTTCTCACCTCATCCTGAATTTCCTGAATGCACCAAAATCTACTTGCTTCAAACCCAAAGGATATAGAGACAAGATTGCTTATTTGAAAATTATTGTCCATGCACACCTTCCAGGATATATACATATACAGGGAATAAGTGAAAGAGATGAAATGAGGTGCATGATATAGGATTATTGTTGACCTTCTGATTATATGTCAGAATGAAGATCATCTGCTTAAAAATGCTGGTTGTCCATGGGTAACTGAAATCAGGGAAAGAAAAACCGCAAGTAGGGACTGCTTTATAAGCAAAAGGTGTTTTGAGGGAAAAATAAAGCTTTGGTACCCATTACCTGCAGTCTCTGGACTTTTTAAAATGCACAAACAAAACCACTTGTATGTAAGTGAACTGGTTGTTTTTCTCAAAATCTTTATTCACAAAAATATTCACACTGTAGTGGCTATTTCATTATTAATCTAAGTATCTGAATAAAACTAAAATAATATAGGTTTAAGATGATCATAATAATTGAAACAATTAAATAGCAATTTTATATCTGCTCAATTTCCACTAGCTTTCCTCAAAAATATATCTTTTAAATCGTTTATCATAAATAAATAATCTACCTTAAATATTGTATATTCTTAGAAATCTTTAATATTGTAAATAACTGACTGGAGTAACAGAGTAATTATATTTTTATTTAATGGACAGCTCCAGAAAATTAACAATTAAAAATGTGGGAAAATAAAAATATATTTGTACATATATATTTACATATATACACATAAAAATGTATATTCATATACATAATTATACACAGACAGACACAGAGGCAAACAGAGAGAAAGAGAGAGGAAGGGGAGAGAAGTATAAGACATAATATAATATTCATTAGGGATAAATATGAAAGATAATTTTTTGCATTTGAAAATTTGGGGGTGACTTCTCCTGAGATTGGATTTCTTACAAACCAAGCTTTAGACAATTAATTAATTTTGAGTTATTTATTAAATTAAAAAGTAGCCTTTTTAAGTATATTTTATATGCATGAGGATTGATTGTCTTAGACTGCCTTTAGTCTTTTATTTAAAAAGAATTTTAAAAATGCTGTAATAGTTTGGTTTACTTCTTCATGTCCTCTATTCTTTCACTTATTCTGTCTAAGTAATATAAATTTCAGTGTTCGATGAAGAGATTCTACTGATTGGAAATGGCTTGGAAAATATAAATGCCAATCCATAGATAGGTAGAGAATCAACTAGAGATAGAAACAGACACATTAACGTGTCATGGGTCATGAACTTAAAAGCTGTCATTCTCTTTGCACATTTTTATCCACTGACATTTAATATGTTATTTATATTTTATAAAAGGAAGGAACAAAAGTAGTTTTCTTTTCCTAAGAATTTTAAGTTAAAATGTGGAATAATATTGGTTTCTTATGCACAAATATATAAAGTATTCTGCATTCAATAACCAGGAAGGTATTTTTTAAATATCTAGTGATTGCAGGGAGAAAGGAGAAGGAACAATCCACCAATTCTTTTTCCTCCATGGACTCTCGAAGGTTAACCCAGATCAACACTCCTCTTTACACTGCTCTAAATCATCAACCAGATCATTGTGTGATTCTGGACATGAATCTCTTGCCTCTATCTGTCTGACCTTTTCAAATAAGCTTTTACTCACCCACTAATTCACTCATTGCTGTCACCAAGCTATGCACCCATCACAGCCTAACATGTGGAATAGAATAGAATGTAGGTCATTTGTTAGCCTTCCACATCAGAATCAGGTCATCCTTACCACTGATGCTGCTTTGATTTGACCAATCATTCACTGTCTAAGTTTCCTTTTTTGAGGCTCAAGTTCAGACTATTTATATTTAGTGATGGGATTCCTGACTTTGAAACCTACTTTCTTCTTGAGCTGACTGTGAGTTTGGTGGCCTTAAATCTATACTATTAAATTTTCATTTTGATAATAAGAACTTGAATTCCAGAAGAAAGAGCAGAGAACCCTGCTCCTCTAACATTGTCCCTATATTCTTTGCCTAGATTTATAAAATTGGTTCTCCCCTGGTTAGAGGGCTTTAAATCAACTTTCTTAAGTTTTCCTTGACTGTAGAGTGGAGGTCTTCTACTGGGATCTTTTTAATGTTACCTGGACTCCGATCATGACACCATGAGGAAGAAAGCAATAACCTTTTTCCCAATGTTCACTGTCCTAAATTCATATCCGTTGAATTCTGGGAGCTGTCTTAAAAGACTAATAAAAGAAATAGAGTACATTTTGCAAAAGTTTACATAAATAGGTTCAAAAATGCTGCGCTTAAATTCAAAGACTCTGGGGATACTGGAGATAATAAAAAGCAAGGAAAGTAATGAATATGAGAAGAACCTGATGCTGATGGTGAATTCTAAGAGAACAAGAAAAATAAACCATAGTGGGAAAATGTCTAAATGAAGTCCAATGACTTAGGAACATTATATATATTTGTCTATTGCTTATATATATAAATGATAAATATTCTTTGTCTATAAACTTTTTGAGAAAATTGCCTAAAAATCATAGTTATACTCCACTTGAACATGTATTTTAGAAAGCAGAGCACCTGCCCACTATTAGCAACCAGCAACTTTTTCCTTCCAACCAGCAGCTTTGTCAGTTTACCATAAGCTCCCTGCAAATATTACTTTCATTTTCTAGGTAGGCCATGAAGAGAAAAATAAAAAGATTAGGAAGCACTAGGGAGAGTCTCTCACTGATGGTGATAGCATATGTTACATTGCAAAAGTCTTCTTTAGTTCACCTCATTGTAAATATTAAAACATGGCTTTGTCAAATATGAATTCTCTATTTTAGTAAATGAATTGTTTGGAAATGATGAATTAAAATAATACTCTGTAGTAAGTTATATGTATCATCTTTTTACCCTTCAAAGCCCAGGGACATTTTTCATATTACCATCTATAAATCTCAGATTTTCATTATTATAAAATAGAAGAGCTCAACTTTCTAACTTATGAGGATCTTTCTAAATTCCATAACTCAGTGCTAAGATTTCTTCTGATTACAGCTCACAGTATTAATATTTCTAAGAGTAAGGGCATTTTTCCAAGAACTTCAGTTACCAATGGAACATGTTAAGCATGATTTAATTAATGTAGCATAGACTGTCTCCAAAGCAATTGAACCAACCATGTCATATTCAATGTGTGTCTCCCATTTTTCATAAGGATGATAAATTAGCTTCACAAAGATAGGCAGTAAGTTAATGCAGAAGTTGCATTTTAAATTCATATGGCTCTCTTAGATAAAATTGAGAACTTGTTAAAGATGTGAGGTCTTTGATAAGCCACTTGAAATTACTTCTACTGTCAGTTTTAAAAGGAATATGCACTTCACTCATCTCATTTAGGGAAAAAAAATAAACAAATGCTGTGAACTGATCCACCAATACTATAAGTATGTTTTGCACTCATGCTAAGTGCAATCCAATAAAGTGTAGTAAAACCAGAAGTTGACATGTAATGAAGAAAGAAGAAATGCTACATTGATTTATAGCAAAAAGTCTGTTCTTTTGAAATGAAATAAAAACACCTGTTACCAGAAAAGAATATAGATGCCAAAGGGAATAGTTCTGTTCATAAAGTTTTCTACTTAGAACTGCAGAATTCAGCTTACTAAATCAAAACTGTATGCAATAAAAGAAAGGCTAAGTACTAGTTTTATTGAGAAAATGGTGTTTTAAAGGCTCACTAGACCATCAATTCTGTCACAATGTTGAAAAAATATACTGTAGTTTACTATCCAATTGGCCCTTTCTTCCAGAACAAATTTTAAATTGGATTCAAACATCATCTCTATGTAATATCCTACTGATGTTGACATTTGGCATACAAGCTTTTGGTTGCTACTCAAATGTTCTCTGTATGTCTCTTTTCTTCATGTCTTCATTTTTTCCTTCTTTCTCAAACCCCTTTCTTTCTATTAAACATTTATTGAGGACCAACTATGTGTGACACTCTGATAGGTTTTTGGGGAAAGTAAACATGGGCCAGGGCAACAGCAAAGGAGACCCCAGTATTCTCAGTGTGCCATGCCCAAGGTGGTGTCTCCTTTTTATAATAGAATCTGGAAGGGTACTATCTCTCTCAACCACTTGGCTGGGGCTTAGCCTCAGCAACAGGTAGTTGGAAGGATGAGAAATGTTGAAGTCATGCTTCTCCCAGGAAGAAAGCCCTTTGACTAAGAGCTTAGAAGAGAGAGAGCTTGGTGTTCTTGGCCTCAGTCATCTGGAGTAGAGTCTGTGCCTTGCTGAACTGGGAATGGGAGGCAGAGAGTGGTCTTGGGTCACATATCATAGTCTCTTGTCTTTCTTACTAACTTCTCATAGATTTTCTTGAATAGATCTTTTTTTCATTAGCTGATTAAGTACCATTTCAACAGGTTGTGAGTGGTTTTTAAAATAATTTTCACTGGTTTCACTGGTATGTCATTGACACCCCTTGTTGTGTTACTGTAAGTCATTCTCCTATATCATTACTTTAAATTTAACATTTTTAGTCAGTGGGTGAAACTGACAACTTTCAATTTCAAGCAAATAATACTGTTCGCCAGTTTTGCTATCCTAGGTATCTCAAAGAACTCTGAATGTAAACGTGACTTCAAGAAATCTTTCCTTAGGCATTTAGTTTCCTTCAGAAAATTAAATAAATAGAAAGAGGGAAGGAAGGAAGGAAGGAAAATAGGAAGGAAGGAAGAAAAAAGGAAGGAAAGTAGAATGAAGGAAGGAAGGAAAGAAAGAAAAAAAATTTAAAACTTGCTGACCAACAAATTAGGTTTGTATGAGTATTTTGCTATAGATACCAAGCCATCTTGGGTAAGTTAATATATGATATGCATATTTTATGTATAGTTTTATTATGTATAAAAATAACTTATGTAAATAATTTTTTTAATATTTTGAACTGTCTGCTTCCTGAAATTTCCTGTGACCTAAGATCTTGACCTCCTGCAAGGTATCTCTGTTAACATTGTCTCTAGGTATCTGGCACTCGCTTCAAGCCGAATGCATATTTTAATGCATATTTTAAAAAATATTTAAAAAATAAATGCACTCCATCATGGCTACCACCTTTTAGTACAATTTAATGGTTTAGTATCATTACATAGAGAAAAAAAATCTAGAACAAAATCAAAGAAGAACTTATTTTTGAGAAGTGAACTTTTTAGAAAAATCTCTAATCTCAGAAACATTTAGTTAGTGCTAATTAAGAGCCATCAATCCAATTTAACTCTTTTCCACAATATTGTTATTATTGGTCTCCATCTGGACTAATTAATAAAAGCTCTCCTCCCACTAGTTCTGATCATAAGCCAAATTTCATTTTCCCCAATCTGGTTGATTAAGAAATTTTCTAACTCCATCTGTACAGGCTTATTTTCTAATAAGCCACTAACAAAATAATTGCTGGTTATCCCATTAAAGATATGTTCTACCTTATCTATTAAGTCTCCAGCTTGCCATTCAGAAGGTGTGAAAATGGCTGAAACTGAAGGTATCTCCCCCAGGAAAAAGACCTCTGCATAATACATTACAGTTTTAGAGGTTTAGAACTAGAAGTGTGCTGTTTAGAAGCCAGTGATAATTCTGAAACATACCTAGTCAATTAAACATAGAAATTTGAGTAATCAACAGCCACAATGCTATCAAATAAATCAATTATGCCTTTAAGGTTTTATTAAAAAAGACATCATTTTATGAAGACAGTGTGATATTCGTGCCTTATTTGAATATCAACAGAATCATAGTTATGATAAATTATATAACTTTATTTACAGAAATTGTTGTCATTGTATTTCCCAAACATGGCTGGAGCAACTGAAAGGTAATTAACAAAATCTAGCTTTTATAAATTCAATAATTTGTAGTGTTTTAAACTAAATTAATGTATAGCAATCTAAGTTATTTTAAAAAAAAAGAAACCTATGTTAATTGATAACATTTCATTGTTTGGAACTCAAACAATTGACCTTTGTCTTATTTACAAACCAGTTTTAGAAAAGCTTTCTCTCAATGATGAAAGAAACACATTTCAGAAAAATCAATAATAAAAGGATTTTATTCTAATTATGACCATTAAGAACTTTTATTTTGCTTTTTTTAAGGAAAAAAAACCCTATTTTATTAGCACCAGTTTATGTTGACAGCTAATTGAAAGGCAGGTGCACAGATTTCCCACATATCCCCTGCCTTACAAGTGCATAGTCTCTCTTATTGTCAACAGTCACTCACCAGAATGGTATATAAACCATTGATACATCAGAATCATTCAAAATCCACAGATTACCTCAGGTTTCACTGCTGGTTTTTCACATTCTGTAGGTTTGGACAAATGTATAATGACATGTATCAATCAGTATGATGTTGAAAATGAGTGGTGAGAGTGTACATTCTTGCACTGTACCTGATTTCAGTAGGAAGGAGCTTCAAGTTCCTGAACACAAAGTATGATGTTATCTGTAGAGTTTTTTGCAGGTGATCTTTATCAAATTAAGACAGAAAAGGAAGGGCGCCTGGGTGGCTCAGTTGGTTAAGTGACTGCTTTCAGCTTGTCATGATCCTGGAGTCCCAGGATCAAGTCCTGCATTGGGTTCTCAGCTCCATGAGGAGTCTGCTTCTCTCTGACCTTCTCCTTGCTCATTCTCTCTCTCACTGTCTCTCTCTCAAATAAATAAATAAAAATTTTTTTTTTAAAAAAAAAAGACATAAAAGGGAGGGAAAAAAAAAGAAAGGAAAAGATTTTCTCTTGTGGTAAGAACTCTTTAGGATTTACTCTCTTAATAACTTTCCTATATAGCCTACAGCAATGTTATCTGTAGTCATCACATTGTATATTACTTCCCTAGTACTTATTTATTTTCTAACTGGAAGTTTGTACCTACTGACCACTTTCCTCCAGTTCTCCCTACCCACCCTCTAGCTCTGGCAACCGCAAATCTGATCTCTTTTCTGTGAGTTGTTTGGTTGGTTGGTTGGTTGGTTGGTTCCACATGTAAGTGAGATCATACAGTATTTGACTTATTTCACAATAACATAATGACTTCAGGGTCCTTCCACATTGTGATTCATTTATTTGTGGCTGTATACCACAACTTCTTTATCCATTTACCTATCAATAGACACAGGTTGTTTCCATGCCTTGGCTATTATAAATAATGCTGCCACGCATTTGGGGGTGCAGTTATCTTTTATTGTTAGCACTTTTGTTTCCTTTGGGTATATTCCCAGAAATAGAACTGCTGGATCATATGACAGGATCATATACTGCTTTTCATAGTGGCTCTACCAATTTACAATCCCACCAGCAATGCACAAGGTTTTCTTTTCTCTACAACCATGCCAACACTTGTTCTCTATTGTCTTTTTGATGACGGCTATTTTAACAGGCGTGAGATGATCTTTCATTGCATTTTTATTAGCATTTTCCTAGTGAGTAGTGATGCTAAGTATCTCCAGGATAAGTCTCACTTGATCATGGTGAATGATCCTTTTAATGTGTTGCTGAATTTGGTTTGTTTGTATTTCATTGAGAATGTTTGTATCTATATTCATCAGGGATATTGGCCTGTTGTTTTCCTTTCTAGTAGTGTCTTTTTCTGGTTTTAATATCAGGAAAACACTGGTCTCATAAAATAAGTTTGGGAGTATTTCTTCAACTTTGATATCTTTGGAAGCATTTGAGAATTGGTATTAATTCTTTAACTGTTTGATTAAATTCATTTGTAAAGCCATCTGGTCCTGGGCTTTTCTTCATTGAGAGCTATTTGATTACTGTCTATCTCCTAAGCAGTAGTCTTTCCATGCAGGTTTTCTATTTCTTTCTGATTCTGTCTTGGTAAATTGTATGTTTCTAATTTTTTTCCCATTTCTTCTAGATTGTCCAGTTTGCTGGCATATAGTTCTTCATAGTAGCCTCTTACAGTCCTTGTATTCCTATGGTATCAGTTTTAATGTCTTTTTTTCATTTATAATTTTGTTAATTTGGGTCCTTTTGCCTTTGTCTTTGGCTAGTCTAACTTTAGTTAGTGGGTGAAAGTTGTCAATTTTGTTTATCTTTTCAAAGAACCAAATATTAGTTTGACTATCTTCTATTTTTTTTTTCTTTTCTATTTCATTTATGTCTGCTGTAATCTCTATTATTCCCACTCTTCTACTAACTTTGGTCTTAGTTTGTTCTTCTTTTTCTAGTTCCTCAAGGCATAGAGTTAGGTTGTTTATTTGGAATATTTCTTGCTTCTTAATGTATGTATTACTATGAACTTCCCTCTTAAAGCTGCTCTTGCTGCACTCCATAAATTCTTGTATGCTGTTTTTCCATTTTTGTTCCTTTCAAGAAACGTTATGTCTCTTAATTTCTTCTTTGATCTTTTGGTCATCCAGGGGCATGTTGTTTAATTTCCATGTGTTAGTGAAGTTTTCAGTTTTCTTCTTGTTGTTGATTTCTAGCTTCATGTCATTGTGGTCAGAGAAGACATTTGGTATTATTTCAGACTTCTTCAATTTGCTAAGTAAGACTTGTTTTATGTCCTAACACATAGTCTATCCTAGAAAATATTCCATGTTTACTTGGGGGGAGAATTTGTATTCTTCTTTTGTTGGATGAAACATTCTGTATACATCTTTTGAGACCATATGGGGTTCACAGATACTCAGGACAATGAATGGGTCTGTGACTCCACCTCTTGTGTGGGCATGGGCAAACTGAGCTCTATGGCTGGCAGAACTCCTCGTCTGAAGATCTAAATCAGGCAGATCTGCAGTCTCCACGTTCCCTGCTCAGAATGTGCCCCCAACTTGATTCTGCAAATGAGCAAAACCTCTGGTTGAGATTACTGCTTGGGCACTGCAGATATAAACTCAGTCTGCCAAGATCTGTGTTTTGGTTGGTGCTAGCCCATCCTCCTTCTCTGTGGCAGTTGGATTTCCTATGGTTGAGCCCTGTAGAATCCCCCTGTAATCCCTGTGGTGTGAGATCAGACTAGGGGTTCCTACAAAGTGACCCCAATGCCTGGATGCTCCACCTCCCTAGTGCTTTTTTTCCACTGGAGAAATGGAGAGGCTCAGGGAAGGCCTCTCTGCATGGTGCTGCACTGGCCTGGGCAGGGGAGCAATGCAGTTAAGTGTGACTGATTCTCTTTAGCTTCCAATGCAGTCTGTCTTGGTCTCCGTGGTGCAGGGATGCTTTAAACTCATGCCCATGTTCTAGGATTCTCTCAGTGATGTCTTATTCTTGAACAGTTGTTAATTGTTCTTGTGAAGGGAAACAAAGTCAGAAATGACCTATTTTGCCATCTTGGTGATGTCCTTCTCTTCCAGCTTCTGTTTTGCTGTTTTGGACCTTTCCCTTAGCATCATTTCACTTCAGAGTCACTAATCTCCCTGGTAAACTCACCAGCCCGACACTGTCAGCTATTAACAAGCTGATACCAAGTACCAAGACATATGTAGACTTTTGAATTTTTCATGTCACCCAAAAATTTGTGTATGTAAATGTGGGGGTTAGTGGGTGAAAGTTAAGAAATAATCATAATAATATTTTTTCCACTTCCCCAAGAATATCAACTGTTGCTTTTATTCAAATATTCTTATACAGTGAGTAAGTAAGAAATCCCACAATGTAAACTTCTAGAAGCCCAAATGGGAAACTCTGGTCTTGGATCCCCTCTCAATCTTTTCATAATGGCACTAAGGAGGCACATAGGAGTCTAGTTGCATGCTAGACTCCTAACTTACGTTCATGATGCCCTGCTTTTCATTTTCTGCCCCCTTTTACTTCCCATAATTCCCTTGAACTGGAAGTTTGCATTTCTCATATTGATGAAGATCAAAACTGAGTATCAGATACTGAGTTCTTTCGCGTATAGTAGGAATCTATCCCAGCTTTTGATATGGTAAGAAAAAAGGAAACAATATTGAAAAACAATTATCTTCTCAATGAAACCTGGAAAGCATTTTCATTTTATGGACTCTAGAAAGTCATATTGAGATTCCAAGCTGATCATTGACATTTTTGCCCCAAGTGAGATCACTGTCTACTTCTCAGAGCAAATAAAATGCTTATATCAGCCTTGATAATAAATGAACATAAAGGGATACAAATCAAGGAAGAAAATTAAATATATTTTAATTCCTAAAATATAATCCCCATTATGTCTGTTTACATATGATGTAAAAATTCTACTATCATTCCCCTTTCTTGTTTATTTTATGAAGTTTATGCATCTGACATCCATAAGAGTTAATGATCTGAAGAAGAGTCTCACACGATAACTAAACATAAAAAACATTATCCGTCCAGATTTCAATCCTTTGCAAACTGGGAAATAAACTAATTTTTATTTAATGTATCTTTCATTTCAGTAAATTTTAGGCATGGAGTAAAATGCCTAATGAAATGTTCTCACTAGCATTCAAGAATAGTTTCCTTCTAACTTTCAAATTGTTTTGATTCTTGCTGTATGACTGAACAACTTCTTAATCCAGCCATCTATGTTTCTACTCACTTAACAACTGGCATGCTCATACTCCCTTCACCTTAAGCAGATGAAGAAACATTTACACGATTCTCTTAACATTTTCCCCCCATCCTCACATTCTCAAACTTGCTCTCTTCCTTTACTCATCTTCTCCTTCTTTTCCTTAAGGGAAGATATCACCTTTTTCCTCAGGTTAATCATTGTAGTGGAGTTTGAATCCAATCCCCTCTCATCTCTTCTAGCACTGTATCTTTCTTTTTTCTTTCTTTTTCTCTCTTTACTCTCTCTTTCCTGACATTGTACACCCATCTTTGACTGGACAATTTTATCATGACATCATTCGCATGCTTTTCCACCTAACTTGAACTACTTTCATGATGTCATTCTTTCTTTCTCTTAATTTTCACTGACTTTCATGTTGAAAGGGCTATCTACATTGCTGACACCTCAAACATCTGATCACTTTTTAGACTCATGATGGTGTTTCTGCTCCAGCTCAGGCACTTTGATTTACTGGTTCTTCAGCATTGGGAAACAAAGTCACTTGAAGACCTAATAAAGAATACCAAGGCACAAGCTCCTTCAAGAAGATAGGGCCTCTGTATTTGTGTGTGTCCTGCAGCTGGTTCTTTTATTGGGGGGGGGAGATTTTTTTTTTTTTTTTTATGTTCAGTTAGCCCGCAGCTGGTTCTAAGACACATCAAAGTTTGAGAACCATTGTTCTAGTGATTTTTAAAGTCACATCTTCTTAGTCTCTAAAAGTATGTGCTTTTTCAACCATTCCATCCTTTCAGAACTGTCTCTCCCTTCACTTCTAAAGAGGGCTCTCCTGAATTTGACTCTACTTGGGCAGTAGTCCCCCTCCCCGGTGGACTCTCGGGAAATATTTGTTCAAATAAACTGTGTAAACAAAACCTTTATGAAAAATCTGGTCTTTTAGACTGCTTTGTGTTAAGTCAAATTTCATTTCCTTTAGAAATTAGCCTGAGGTTATTGCTTTTTCAGAATAATGACACAGATTTTACTTTTCAATTCTATAAGCAAATCATTTAAAATAAAAATCCAAATACTAGCACTGTTCTTTCCCCTTCTAGGCCATGTTCTTATTGGAATTTAGAAACAGGAACCTAAATGATGACAAATTTGCCTGAGGAAAAATTGATTTAATATAATTCTATAATGCTTTATTGCTACTTTGCTGGTAACTGGATGGAGAATGCAGCATGTGGCTCTGATTCGCAAATTATGTTTCCAATTCAAGGGCATACTCAATCAATGAAATACAGTTTTTAGTTTAAATTTTAGAATATATTGAAATATTTGCTAGAAAATTGAGTTTTAGGGGCCTATGGCTCTCTTCCCCTCAGAGAATCCTAATTGAAGCCAAATTCTAATGAAGCTAATAAAAATTTAGTAGATTGACAGTTGATTGCAAGAATACATTTGTTGCCAACTTACTAAAATTAATCTATTCCATATGTAAAAACAGCATATGAGGCTATTCTTTTCTTTGACTCATGTTATTTTAGCTTTAATACCTACCTTAGGATCCAAGTTCTCTTATAAAACTATCTTTCCTGCAATTGCAATTGCTGGTGATAATCCACACATGGATTTTCATGGCTGTGCATGTGTATTTTAGGGCTCCTATATATGTGAGCACACACGTATGTATTCACACACACGTACTCCCATTAACAGATCACATGCTTGTAAGTCTAAATGCAAAAAAGTCTATCAGTGTTAAGCTGAGATGTTGAAGCCTACATAAATCAAGAGATTCAAAAGTTGGGTTCTCACAGCAATTTGAAACTAACACTGATGTTATGTGCTGTGACAGGGTTTTTCCATTACACAATCAGATAACCCTGTATAATGTGACATAAATATTTGGCAGATCTTAACGTTGCAAACATACATATACTGCGTCATGCTGTAGAAAAGGCTTATATAATGTGGATGATGCTGAAAATGAAAGTTCTTGGTTTTATATATCATACATAAATATTTTGCTTATGAGACATGCATTAATTTTGGAGGCATAACAATATAAAGGATTTCCCTTTAAAAGACAGTACTTTAACAATGTATTTTTAATGATAACAAAAGGGGCAAATGTTGAAAGATTGATTAATAATCACAAAGGATAAATGAAGATTCGGTAAATGAAAGATAAAAAAAATTTGTCTTGGGGCGCCTGGGTGGCCCAGAGGGTTAAGCCTCTGCCTTCGGCTCAGGTCATGGTCTCAGGGTCCTGGGATCGAGCCCCGCATCGGGCTCTCTGCTTGGTAGGGAGCCTGCTTCTCTGTCTGCCTCTCTGCCTACTTGTGATCTCTCTCTCTGTGTCAAATAAATAAATAAAATCTTTAAAAAAAAATTTTTGTCTTACGTTATAATCTTATAAAAAGTTAAATACTTAAGTGAGTAGGAGAAGAATAAATGAAACAAGATGGGATTGGGAGGGAGACA
>NC_081557.1:186002181-186034350 GCF_022355385.1 Mustela nigripes | reverse complement strand
TCTCACAAAACAAACTGAGGGTTGCTGTGGGGAGGGGGTTAGGGAGAAGGGGGTGGGATTATGGACATTGGGGAGGGTATGTGCTTTGCTGAGTGCTGTGAAGTGTGTAAACCTGGTGATTCACAGACCTGTACCCCTGGGGATAAAAATATATGTTTATAAAAAATAAAAAATTAAAAAAAAAAGTTAAATACTTAGAAGTACAATAAGCCTAAAGAAAAGATTTTAAATGTGGGGAATGAAAAATTAATATAAAGTTTTAGACGTGAGTTTATTCAGATTCTTCTCCTTTTAGATATCCTAATGCATATTTGAAATAAAGGGCATAAATAATATTTTATTGTTGGCTTATATATAGTTTATATATATAGTTTATATATAAATATAAATATAGTTTATATATAAATATATATATGAAAATACAAATATTCACCAAAAATATAAAATACTCATTGAATGTAACTATTAATGTCTTCTAGGTTTTCATCAAATTGCATCAGAAAAAATTGCAGTGAAATGCAGTTATTGGCATTTCTGGTTTTTTATGGTCTTAATATGTCTAAATCAAAGCACAGAAAACTATTCTTAAATTATTAACCCCCAATTTAAATTAATTTAATTGTAATATATAAAATATATAATACCAATTGCAAACAAACAATATTTAATACTGGCTTGGATTCACAGGACATAAGAGGCAACTCCTTACTAAGTCATTCCATCTTGTCATACTCTAGCCGGTTTGGTCTTTAAACCACTAATTGACTCGGTGGATGGCCATTAGGAGTTCTCTGTGTCAGGAACTTTGGGAGGCTAGGAGATTTGGGGATTAATTAAATAGACATAGACACATCTCTCAGTATTTTTTGTGCAGCAAGGAAGACAGACATTCAAAACATACCACATGTTGGAAGACACATTTTTTCCTATCATTCATATTAGAATATACAATAACAGATACTATTTATTGAAAGTTTATGTCTCAAGAATCATATTGAGGATTTTACATGTATCAATTTGTTTATTCCTCATAATGATAATGGGTAGGTAGTACTATTCATATGTTATAGGGGAGAAAACTGAGGAACAAAGATTCACTACAAAATGTGTAAGGTCATAAAAATTACCTGGTGTTAATTTACACGGAATACATAGAGATAAAAATTAATCTACAGATATCAAAGCCATAAAGTTACAATAATAATAATAACTCTAACATTCATTAACTATTGGAGACTTTTTGACTACAAAAATTCATACACACATGCAAAAAAATCTTTTTAACAGAGGGTTAATGTTTTCCTGTAGAATGGTCCTTAAAGTGTATAAAATCTAATTTTTTAATGAAAAACAAATTATGCTTTCTACATTTAAATATTTAAATTTGTATTCTGTAAGAACCAAAAAACACTTTTTACATACATTTTAATTTTTTTGTACTATGGCTAATGGCATATGATAACCAAACTTCAGACTTAAACTAATAGACTTAAGTTCAAAAATAATTAATTCTTAGGAAATTTTGGCATTTCCTGTTATGAGGTATTAACTGTTAGAAAACATTACACAAGAAAATCATTTTTAAAATGTGACTCAGTTTTTCCCACATTTCCTTCATGTAGTTCTGATATTTAATTACTCGTTGTTATTCAACTCTGTTTTTCATAATATGATATAGATTGGTAACTTTTTTCTGGTAGCTGCAGTCCATTTAAAGAAAAGTGTAAACTATAAATCACCATTTCTATTCTTGAAAGTGTTTGGCAACCACCCAAAGGCAATATCGAGAATTTTTTGCAGACCTAGTATATAACCAAGTTACCATGAAGTTATGAAGAAGAAGATCTTTCTCATGGACAGAAAATTGTCTAACATGTATGAAAGAAAAATATAAAAATAAATAAGAATTTGTCTTGATATACTTCCCTCAGATATCTTCTATACATGATCCTGGACCTGGTTTTATTTAAGACTGTTATAAGTAATCTGGAAGGAGACTTCCATGATATCTTCTCATCTGTAGAAGGTGCATTTCCAGATAGTTAAATGCACATTAACGTGAAGAAATTATAGATTTTGATCAAATGAGTAATTTTTGAAGTAAAGCTTTGACTTTTTACATGTCAGTAGGTCTGTCTAGCTAGAAAAATTGCTATAAAATGGGAGGAAATATGACAAATAATACATATTTTAATATTTATGAAATATTACAAGTAATATTTATCAATTCCTTATGATATGCAACATGCTATTCTCCATTAAGATAGTACAAAAAATTGGAGATGTTCTTTAACCTGGAGTATATGGCCTAAGTAACGAATACAACTAATAAAGGGAAAGCCATACATTATAATAAGTAGTTTTAAAATGTGATCCAGACCTTCAAAACTTTAGGGAAGATGCCTAGGGAGCTCTTGGAAGAAGCCAGAAGGTGTAAATGAAAAGAGAGGATGCTATCAGGAACTTAACCATACGTCAACCGAAATGATCAAACAATTAAATGAAAACTGATTGGTTGAAGTTTGGTTCAAAGTGACAGGCAGAGGCACTTGGATAAATCAGTTGGTTGAGCATCTGCCTTTGGCTCGGGTTATGATCCCAGTGTCTTAAGATCAAGCCCCATGTCAGGCTCCCTGCTCAAGCAAGGAGTCTGCTTCTCCCTCTGCCTTTCCTTCTGTGTGCACTCTCTCTCTCTCTCTCAAATAAACACTTTTTTTAAAAGGTGATAGGCATAGGGATTATGGACATTGGGGAGGGTACGTGCTTTGGTGAGTGCTGTGAAGTGTGTAAACCTGGTAATTCACAGACCTGTACCCCTGGGGATAAAAATATATGTTTATAAAAAATAAAAAATTAAATCATTTCTAAAAAAAAAATTAAAAAAAATAAAAGGTGATAGGCATATTTGAAATACTATAATTGGGTTTTTTGGAACTGAACACATACATAAAGGGAAATGTGAATGTGCTGCTCTTAGTACTAGCACTATTGCTATTACTATTATTACAAGTATAAGTAAATGCTTGCTTAGTCTTTACAAGAACATAATTAAGAAATAAAGAAATAGGAAAATAATTAGGAGCTTTTTGAATGTCAGGGCCAGTGGGTTTGTGCTTAAATCAATAAATCTGGCCCCAGTTGTTATGGCATTGTGAACACATAACCATGAGGTTCACTTTTAAAAACAGATCTCTGAGATTTGAGAAACATAAATTAAAATAGAGGAAAAATAGGAGAGGGACAAGTTTGGTGCTTCTTGCAATAAATAATCAGAGATCTCAAGGAAATTGTTGACAGCCACAGGACAATAGATTTAAGATGTGTAAGAAGCACTGGAATTAACATCTGCAGTAACTGACAGTTAATTAGATGTGGGACTAACATAGCAGAAACAGCATTATTTAGTTGCTCTGAGTTTTCTTGCCCAAGAGGTGGAAAAGACAGAGTCAGAGTAGAGCAGATTTTGGAGGGAACAGAGTTCTTTCAGATTCAATCTTGTAAACTACAACTTCAGTGATGCTCAGAGTTGTAGCAGCAGATGGTTCCCTGAGGAAGAGAAGTTAGATCGGGAAATGAATGAGGGTAAAAATTTTACCAATGCCCAGTTTCAGGGTCTGAGACAGAAACAAACCAAGTGCTATGGAGAGCAGATGAGTGTTTACAAATGAGCTAAGACAGCTTTTGATTTCTGAAGGAGCTCATTCATTCACCAGAGGAAAAAGTCCTTCTAGCACAGTAGAAATGATACACTTGAGGCAAACATTTAGGAGTGCCTATATGTTACAGGCACTTTAAATTTCCTAAAACTCTCTATCAATCAATAAATTGTCTGTGAAAGACCTTTCATCAACAACTTGTCATGTCTTTAGAAAGCTCATTAAAAAGACCCAAAAAACTGTCTCTAGTTCATCACTTTTTCCCTTTTAATCACTTCTAATTATACAGTAAATAAATGAATAGATGTGGTGCTTTGTCATTTTAATCAGAAATATATCATCAAGTATCTTTAATAGATATATTTTTAAGATTAACTTACCCACCAAAATCAGAATAGTCCCTCAATATCATCTTATAGCTATTCTGTTTTTATCTTTCCACAATTATCTAAAAAATACTTTTATATGGTGATATTTTTTTCTTTCTTTTTTTTTAATTTTTTATTTTTTATAAACATTTATTTTTATCCCCAGGGGTACAGGTCTGTGAATCACCAGGTTTACACACTTCACAGCACTCACCAAAGCACATACCCTATATATGGTGATATTTTTGAATCAGGATCTCAGTAAGGTCTTTTGCAATTGTTTGGCATATCTCTAAAATTTATTTTTACAGTAATTTTATTTTATTTTTATTTGTAATCTGCATCATTTGCTCTGGAAATGTTCAACATTCTACATTTGGCTGAAGGTGTTTCCGCTGGCATTATTTAATGTTTTTCCATCCCCTGTATTTCCTGCACATGGGTAGTAAGCTCTACAGTCTTGACCATATTTAAGTCCATTTTCTTTCCTTTTCTTTTCTTTTCTATTCTTTTCTTTCTTTTCTCTTCTTTTTCTTTCCCTCCCTGCCCTTCCTCCCCCTTTCCAACCCTTCCCTTTCCTCTTCCCTGGCAAGGCTATTCTAAAGGTAGTGTTGTATACTTCCCATGTATTTCCATTAAGAAGAATAAAATGTCTGCTTGAGTCACTTCAACTCACTTTTACAAGGCCCAGCCTTCATACTGGTCCTCCAGGGCATTTTCCTGAAGTGTCTCCCCGCTGCTCTAAACACAGGTCAACAGCTCTTTCTACCAATGAAAACAGTTTGTGCACATTCTGCTATCCTTGATTATAAAGTCATGCATCTTAGTGACCAGTGGCTATGCATTTACCATCTTTGTATCTTCAATGTTTAATACATTGAAGGCCTGATTGTTTGGGATGTCAAAAATGGGTTATAATCCATATAGTGATCAACACTATTATATAGTCTGCCAAGTGCATACCCATCGCATTAAGTATGTTTATGTGATTTGTTTGCTATTCACCATCCACCTTGCCTGTATTATTTTAGGCTATACCTCCTCTCTCGGGAAGCTCCAGTCACAGTAGCCTCTTGTTGTTATCTAGAGCTTCATAATTGGTATCTAGAGCTTCATAAAACAGAGTTTCTCTGTTGCTGAGGTAACAATTTATCACAAACTTAGTGGCACTGGCAGCACATATTTATCCGTTCACATTTTCCACTGATGAGGAGTCCAAGTATAATTAAGCTAGATGCTTTTCTCAGGAAACTGAACAGCCATCAGGGATGTGATCTTCATGTGAGGCTGATGATGCTTCTTCTAGCTCACTGGCATTTGGCAGAATTCATTTCTCCATGCTCGTGGACCAGGTTTCTGTTTTCTTGCTTGCTCTAGACCATAAGCCACTCATCTTCTAGAGGCCTCCCTCAGCACCTGTAGTTCAGAATTTCCCTACGTGCTTTCTTGCTCAAAGCCCACAAGAGCTCATCCCTCTGACTTCTGCCACCAGCCAGAGAAAACTCTGCTTTTCAAGGGCTCACCTGATTGCATCAAGCCCACCCAGGTTATTTCTGCAGTAGAAGATTCAAGGATTTGGAACTTTCATTATGTCTGAAAAATCTCTTCCCAGCAGTGCCCAGATTAGTACGCAATTGGCTAAATAGGAGAAGAGAACCTCACAAAGGTCATCTTACAATTCTGCCTACCATGAGTTTGTCAAACAAAACCTTCTCTTCAGGATCTTGTGTCTGTCACATCTCCTGGAAGCTTACTTGACCTCTTTTCATGTTTTGTTTTCCTTCAAGAATAAATACACTTTCCCAGTATAATACACTTCTAGAGGGGCCCTCCTTAATTACCTAATCTAAGCTGTCACCCCACTTCAATCTTCCTATCACAACTTTCTTTTTTTCCTTCATAATGATAATTACAATTTCTGTTAATTTAATTGACATATTTACTTGTTTATTGTTTCTCTACCCCATGAGAATATAGGATCCATGAGGCCAAGAAACTTGTATACCCTTATATACTCTATTATAATGCTCAAGCCTAGCTGAGTGCAAGTACCTAGTAGCTCTTTATGAATTATCCTATTGTAGCTTCTGAGTTTTACTGAATGAAAGGAGAATACCAGTCTCTGAGTATGTAAAGAAAATTTATGCTCTGAAAATTGAGTACCACTCACAATGTAATACCCTTGTATCAATGAAATGTAAATTCCTCAAAATTGAATTTCTGCTTCTTTTATCCCAAAAGTACTGAACTTAGCATTAATTTTAACTATAAAAGTGAAAGAACCATCTCACTGAGGAAGAATAATAATGCAAGAAAGAGAAAAGCTTGAACTGATATTTGTCCTTTTGAGAAGCCACCGCACATATTACTCTCTTCTGATCACACATACATACTTTTGAGACTTTCCTTTGCTTATACAGATGATGCATTAAAACACTGCATTGGAAGTAGATGGGAAATTAGGGAAGGAAGTCATATTTTTCAAAGCTGGTGCTATTAGCCTATTTCTATTTTCATTCAGAAGCTGAAATTTCACACAATCTTGTCCTTTAAAAATGCTTATAGCATATTGCACTTGTAGAGTGTTGGAACCAAGTTCTCCTCTGTCCTTTTTTTGGTCTTCTAACCAAAGAAGTGGACAAATGAAAGATTTAGCTTTTGGTGGTGTACTATGCAGTGTTCCTTCTGTCCCCTTCCTTTTGAATAATTAAGTTTAACTAATTTGCTACCCTAAACAATGAACACTAAAGCTTATTTTCCTTTATGCGTTTTCATGTTTATTTAACAAACCAAAATTTAATATAACTTTAAGACTGAGGAATAAAGAGCATGTATTTTTGGCCCTTTTACTCCTTACTCTTTATCACCAGATCCCAGGAGCTCACAAGTCTTTTATTTGGTCCTTCCTCTTACCAGGATATTTGAAAAGTCAAGTGTTGTTAGCTCAAGCAACTCATTTGTGTTAGCGCCCAGCCCACCCACACTGCTCCAGCTTCATGTATCCCTCTGGCCGCCACTTTCCTTCAGAGAAAACTTCTCCAATAGTTTAGAAGACTGGGCTGTGCTCTCCCTCAACCACCCCCATTAATAAGCTATTAATAACCTGTACTGTATAATTTATAATGAACAGTCTTTATGAATTATTTTGCCCTCTTTGTTTTATTCATGTGTTTGTATCTATGTAAACATTATGATTTTAAACTTCTTTCTCTTCTTTCTTCCCTGTTTTTAGTACTATTTTTTCTCATTCCTGGGACTCTTCCTGAAATGAGAAGATTAGATTTACTGTTTGATGTAGATAATTTTTTTGATATTTTTTACTGGTTTACATTTCCTTCCTCCAGTGGAGTGGAGTAACAAGGTGCTCTAAAAGAGTGAGCAGGGAAATAGGAAAAACGAAGCTTCAAATTTTGCAGATGTAGTGTTTTTCATAATTCATAGCTCTCTTTCAATATCTGAAGTCTTATTGTTTTCATTATGAAGAAATATATACATATAAGATGAAACATATATTTTAATTATGTGATAATAGTGATAAAATTATATCCTTTTATTGGATATAAAAGTATATCCATTTACAGATTTCATTTCAAGTAAAATATCTTTATGGATTAGTATTTTTTTTAAAAATAAAAGAAATACCACATACTTTTTAAAGATTTCCTGGTCATTCAGTCATAATGAATATGACTAAAGATAAAATGAGAAAAATTTTTCTCAGGAATGAGAGTGATTTTGTATTTAGTACTATAGGTTTCTGAAGAATTAACCACAAATTCCTAACTCTCACATGGGTTCCTTAACTCTCAGCTCACAGGAGCTGTAAAAACAACTTAAATTTTGATGAAGACCATTTTGCAGTGTACAGAATAATGAATTAATATTTCACATTGACTTTATCAATTGCTTAACTTGGCTTACGTACATAGTAAGACTTCTTCTATTCCCAGGCCTGGACTGTATCTATAAAGTGGCATATGAAACAGAACAAATAAAATTAACATATAGATGATGGATTATTCAATTAAAATGGAAAACTCTGGAATGAAGAAAGAATCTTTGTAAAATTTAAGCAACTTTCACACCTTCTTTAAACTGCAATAAATTATCAAGTGCAGACTGGTTTCTTACAAAGCTCCAGGCACTTTATAAATGGATTACAATTATACATTGCCTTATCAACAAAACAATTCCACCAAAGAGATTATAATGATCACAATTTCTCAAAGAATAACACTGAGGCACAGAGAAGTGAAATAATTTGTCCAAGGTAACCAGTCCAGAAAGTAGTAATAGAGAATTTGACTCTGAACCCCAAAATCAGTCATGACATTCTGCACGCTGCTTCTAGACTATATGTACTCCTCCCCAAACACACACAGGCATACACACATATACATACACACACACACACACACACACACACACATAGTTATTTTTAATAACATTTTTGTCACTATGCTTGCTTCTATATATACATTGTATTTTTTATCTTGCCAGTAACACCGTAAAATAAGTATTATTTTATTCCCATTTTATAATTGAGAAAACTAAGATTTAGAGAGGATAATTTGTTTAGAATCAGTAAGTGAATAAATGCAAAAGTCAAGGTCTGAACCCAGCACATTCTGACTCAGCCTGACTTTTTACTGAGTGCTACTGTCTCATTCCTAACCGAGCTCTAAGGCTGTCCCTAGATTTTTTTTTTTAATATTTTATTTATTTGACAGAGAGAGATCACAAGTAGGCAGAGGCAGGCAGAGAGAGAGGAAGGGAAGCAGGCTCCCTGCCGAGCAGAGAGCCTGATGTGGGGCTCGATCCCAGAACCCTGGGACCATGACCCGAACCGAAAGCAGAGGCTTTAACTCACTGAGACACTCAGGTGCCCCAATCACTAGATATTTTTAAACGAAAATCTGTGTAGGATTCTATCTAAGGGATTTCATAAACTGAAAGGCCAAAGTATAATCCTATAATTCTAATCCATTCTGGATCAATTTCTTGCAGCTCATGTAACAAATGACCATACATGTTGTATGTTAAAATGATACTTTTATCCTGTTGCAATTCTGGAGACCAAACAGCCAAAATCTTGGTGTTGACAGAGCTCCACTCCCTCTGGAAAATCTAGGAAAGAATCCCTTCCTTGCCTCTTCTTCAGTTTGCTTTCAGAATTCCTTTATTTGTGTCTTCATCATGGCAGTCTTCAAGGCCACCATCTTCAAATATTTCTCTGTTTTATCTTCACATTGCCTATTTCTCTGTGTAGAGTCTCTGTCTTATAAAGATGTATACGAGTGTACTTAGGGCCCATCTTAAAATTCTAATTTAATCACATTTGTCAAGATTCTTTTTTGTCATATAAAGTAACATTTATAGGATTACCACTTTATTTTGGACTCCAGGAAAAGAGCAAGCTATCTTTGCAAAATTAATCACAGCACCCTATACTCCTGATTCCATTTCCTGTGGTTTCATCATAGGACCTTATCCCATTATTATCCCCTTTATGTGTAATCTCTCCTCCCATACTGACTCCTCCTTAAAGCCTAAAATCATGTGTGAATCTCCCGTCATTAAAAAACAGAACAACAACAAAAACCCTCCAAACTTGATTCAAATTAACCTTTCCATCAAGACTCTGTTCCATTTCTCTTTTCTTCCATTAACAAATTATTTTATTAAAGCTTTCATTAATTAGAGAAGTGGGGAGGGGCATAGGGAGAGGGAGAGAAAGTTGTAAGCAGACTCTACACTGAGGGCAGAACCTACTGGAGGCTCCATCTCATGACCCTAAGGTGGTAACCTAAGCTGAAACCAAGAGTGGGATGCTTAACAGTTACAGTCTGTGACACCTAGGCACTCCTTCATCAACAAATTTATTAATTATATTATCATTTAGAATTCTCTAACAATAATTTATCTCTGATCCTTTCCCTTTGCTCTTATAATTAAAATTCAAGCTCTTTATCATGATATTTAAAATTGCTTTAATTCTGATTTCAATGCTTGTTCTAGTCTCATCTGCTACTCATAATATACTCCTAAATGCAATATGTAGATGTTTGATTAAAATAGGTGTGCTGACTCCTTTACAAATCCTCCCACCAACACACCCACCTTTAAGATAGGCTCTGTGACTACTTTCACCAATGCCAAATGGTGAAGTAACACAATCCCAGTGTTCAGACTTGTGACTTAATAGACTGGCGGCTTCCATGACTACCTCTGAGAATTTACTCTCCAGGCGTCTTCTTTGTCCACCATATATAAGTTTTACCATCCTGACAACCATGCTTGAAAGCCATGCATATTATGGTTAACAGTCCAAACTGAGCCTATCTTCCCTGCCATCTTTGATAAGGCATCAGAAATATGAGTGAAGTGACTCTAGTCCTTCTAGACACCACACACCAGCAGGATACTATTGAGTGGCTTCAATCAGCACCACATGGAGCAGAAGATTTGGCCAGATGATCCCTGCTAAAATTTCTGATACACAAAATCATGAGATTAAATTGAATTGTTATTGTTTTTAGCCTCTAATTTTTCAGATAATTTGCTGTGCAACAAAAGACAGAATTTGAAATCTAAAAATATCACTGATTTTTTTTTCCATTATGATAAGTGTAATCTTTTATCCCCATCCCCTACTTCCTCTATTGCTCACTCCTCACTTTTTCTCTGGTAACAATCTGGTAACAACAATTTATGGTTGAGAGCCTATTTTTTGTTTGTTTCTCTCCTTTTTTCCTCTGCACATTTGTTTTGTTTCTTAAATTCCACATATAAGTGAGATCAAATGGTATTTGTATTTCTTTGACTGATTTATTTTGCTTGGCATTATACTCTAGCTCCATGAGTGTTGTTGCAAATGGCAAGATTTCATTCTTTTTTATGGCTGAATAATATTCCATTGTGTGTGTGTGTGTGTGTGTGTGTGTGTGTGTGTGTATACAATACACACTGCTTATTCTTCATTCATTGGTCTATTGATGGACAAAAACTGAATCCATAATTTGATTATCATAAATAGTGTTGCAATAAATATAGGGGTACATGTATCCCTCTGAATGAGTGTTTTTGTATATTGGGATAAACACCCAGTAGTGTGATTCCTGGATTGTAGGGTAGTTCTATTTCTAATTTTTAGGAACCCCAATACTGTTTTCCACAATGGTTGCACCAATTTGCATTTTGCATTTAACCAACAGTACAAGGGGGTCCTTTTTTCTCCACATCTTCACCAACAGTTGTTGTTTCTTGTATTTTTTTTTTAATCTGAGCCATTTTGATAGATGTGATGTGAATCTCATTGTAGTTTTGCTTTATATTTCCCTGATGATCAGTGATGTTGAACATCTTTTCTTTGTGTCTGTTGGCCATTTGTATATCTTTTCTGGAAAAATGTCTGTTTGTGTCTTCTACCAATTTTTATTTTGATTATTTGTTTTGGGCGTGCTGAGTTGTATCAGTTCTTTGTATATTTTGGATACTAACCCATTATCAGATATGTCACTTGTAAATATCTTCTCCCATTCTGCAGTTTGCCTTTTAGTTTTGTTGATTACTTCCTTCACTGTGCAGAAGCTTTTTATTTTGATGTATTCTCTATAGTTTATTTTTGTCTCTATTTCCCTTGTCTCAGGAGACATCTTTGGAAAAATGTTGCTACTACTGATACCAGAGAGATTACTGCCTGTGCTTTCTTCAAGGATTTTTATATTTTCAGGTCTCACATTTAGGTCGTTAAACTGTTTTGAGTTTGTTTTGTGAATGGTGAAATAAAGTTTCATTTTTTTGTGTGCTGCTTCCAGTTTTCTCAACACCATTTGTTGAAGAGACTGTCTTTTTCCCCACTGGATAGTCATTCCTTGTCAAAAATTAATTGACCATATAATTGTGGGTTTGCTTCTAGATTTTCTTTTCTATTTTATTGATCTATGTGTCTATTTTTATGCTACTACCATACTATTTTAATTACTACACTTCATAAATAAATAGTGAGAACTTTACATCTTTCTTACCAATTCAGGTGCCTTTTATTTATTTATGTTATCTGATTGCTGTGATTAGGACTTCCAGTACTTTGTTGAATGAAAGTGGTGAGAGTGAACATCGTTGTCTTGTTCTTGATTTGGGGGGAAGAGCTCTCATTTTCTCCCCATCAAATATGATGTTGGCTGGGGGCTTTTCATCTAAGGTCTTTACTGTTGCCTTTACAACTAACTTTGCAGAGGGATTTTAAATCATGAATCGATGTTGTGCTTTGTCAAATGCATCTATTAAAGTGATCATATGGTTTGTATCCTTTCTCTTGTTGATGTGATATATCAGATTGATTGTTTTGCAAACATTAAAGCACTCTTGCTTCCCAAGACTAAATCCCACTTGATTGTGGTGTATGGTTTTTTTAATGTATTGTTGGATTTAATTTGCTAATATTTTGTTGAGGATTTTTCATCTATATTCAGAGAGATACTGGTCCATAATTCTCTTTTCTTGTTGTGTCTTTTTTTTCTTTTATAAATACAATTTATTTTTTTAATTTTCTAAAATGGTTTTATTTATTTGACAGACAGTTCACAAGTAGACAGACAAGCAGGCAGAGAGAGAGAGGAAGGGAAGCAGGCTCCCTGCTGAGCAGAGACCCTGATGTAGGGCTTGATCCCAGGACCCTGGGATCATCACCTGAGCTGAAGGCAGAGCCTTTAACCCACTGAGCCACCCAGGCACCCCTCTTGTGTCTTTATCTGTTTTTTGTATCAGAGTGATACTGACCTCATGGAATGAATTTGGATGTTTTCCTTCTTGTATTTTTTGGAATAGTTTAAGAGTAAGTATTAGCTCATCTTTAAGTGTTTGGCAGAATTCACCTGTGGGCCATCTGGTCCTGGGCTCCTGTTTTTGGGAAATATCACTGACTTTTGGACCGGGGGTAAGCAAAGCTGAATGGGTCTAGAGGAGATTCTTAATAAAATCTGGAAGGGTCTCAGTGAGATTATTGATGAGTTTTGGGAGAACAGAGAGGAATTTGTAATTGGTGGTTAGAGAAAAATGATATACTTTTATTTAGTGACAGAAAAATTGCCAATAAAGTGGAAAATAGGAAGGGTACCTACTTAACTTATGGATCTGGCTCTGGAGATTTCCAAGCAGAAGGTAGATGGTGACAACTTATTTCTCTTAGATGGATACAAGAAAATAAGGAAGACAGACATAATATAAAGAAGGAAATTCTCAGCTTTCTAACATAATATACAGTAAATATACAGAAGTAAGAACTTCCTGAGTTGGAAAATCAGTCTGTTTCTCACTTAGAGTCTCTTCCGGGAAAAAAAATATATATAGATAGATAGATAGATAGATAGATAGATAGATATAGATAGATATATCTATATCTATCTATATATATGAAATAACTTCAGGATAAATACAAAATCCAGCATGAAGAAGAAAGATGCTTTGTAAGAACTGAAAAAATTTTGTGGTGGTACAACCCATACCATTTCAGCCAGTCAAAATCTAAAAAGATTACCCTATTGATCTTCTTTCCTAAGACAGAGTGCTTCTGGATCTAAAAAAAATTGTCTCATAAAACCCTCACACATGGTTTTTCACAAGATAAAGAAGGGTCTATCTAATCAAGTGGTCTAAAGGTATTCATTGAAAATCTATAATGTTTTAAAAAGGAATATATCATCAGAATTAATAATAACTTCAACTGATGAGGATAGAGATAATACAAAATGAAAAAAAAAATATGTATATATATATATATGGCCTCCTCATCTTCAAGCAGACAGAGAGAGTTATATTATTGTGAACATGAACAAAGAAGGATAATTTGGAGGACAGAACTAAGAGCTCATAGGATAGAGATAAGAGCCATAAAAATTTTACTCAGAAAGCTCAACTCAGCTCTAATGAAGGAACTAGTGACACCCTCCAGGCTGATTCAGAGTTTCTATGAAATAGTAACTGCTATCTTCCTAACAATGTCCTCCTTTTTGAATAGGAATATCTGTTATGGTTATCCTGTTTCTGACTTACCATTATGTAGTGGACTTTTTTGAAAGGAGAAGAGAAGGGGTGTGGAAACTTATCAATTTAGTTTACATAATTTTAGAGTGAGAGGATTCAGTTTAAGAGACACCTAAGGAGCATCATATCACCTGGATCTACCTTAGATGATAAGATTCAAAATTTTGAGCTAATGCCATACTGGGATGGAATTTAACAGTATTGGAATGGAGAGAATGTATGTTTTAGGGTAACGGATCCAAGATATAAATAATATATGACTAAAGGGAGAACTATGGTGGATTAGAGAGACCAGGCATTCTTTGAAACTTCCCCCACCAATAAGTGGGGTCTGCTTCTCCTTCCCTTAACTGTGAGAGATCTTGATCACTGCTTTGACCAACAGAGTAAGATAGAAGTGAGGATTGTGCTAAATGTTTGTGTCAATCCTCAAGACACGGAGAGTGAGTGTTTTTTGTCCTTTGAAAAACTTGTTTTTAGCTTCTAGTTGCCATGCTGTGAGAATCCAAAGCCACATGGCAATGCCACATGTAGGCACCACAGTCAATAGGCCTGAGTTTCCAAATAGCAGTCAGAATTAACTGCCAGTTCTGAGTGATACATCTTGGATATTCAACCCACTTCAGCCTTCACATAATTTCATCCCCTGTCACTAATTGACTATAACTGTGACAGACCCCAAGTAAGAACCAACCATCTGTTCCTAGTCAAAACTCAGTGCCATGAGAAATTATTATAAATTCTAGTTTAAGCCACTGTGTTTTGGAGAGGTATGTTACATGGCAATAGACAAATGGAAAAATGAACTATTTTATTTTGTTGCTGTACAACAACTTCCACAATCTCTTCAAAACTGTGTATCATTTTGCTAGAAATAATTGCACAGCCATGGGGCATATTTTGAAGAACTTCTTGGATTCAGAAGTGTCCATGATGAAATAATTTTAACCAATTAAATGTGAACAGAAATGAATCAACCTTCCTAATTCATGATGTCTCTGCTCCAAATTTAATTTCTGCTTGGAATATCTCATCATCATTTTATTTTATTTATTTTTTGCTCAGAAAAACATTCTTTTTGAAGGACCAGTTGAATTCTCACCTCTTTCTTGAAGGACCTTGCTCCCACATGCAAATTTTTATCATCTTTTCTGCCACGTTGGAATTGGTACATTTTTTTCCCTTACCTTATGATAAGTAGATGAATAAACCTCTTCATTCTTCATTATTCTAGTCCACTTGAGCTGCTTTAACAAAATACCACAGACTGGGTGGCTTATAAACAACAGGAATTTATTTCTCACAGGTCTGGAAGCTGGAAATCCAGTCAGTGTCTTAATATTGTCAGGTAAGGACCCTAACCTACATCCTCACATTGCAAAAGAGGCTAGGGAACTCTGTGGGGTCTTTTTCATAAGAGTACTGATCTCATTTAGGAGGGTAAAGCCTCTCACAGTCACCACCTCCTAATACCATTGCCTTTGGGGGTTAGGATTTCAAAATGAATTTTGAGGGAACACAAACATTCAGACCATAGCAAATATGTTAACATCTTGACATCAAGGAGCAAAATTTCTAGCACTCAACCCAATGACAGATGCATAGAAAATATTTCCAATTTGTTGAAGAGAAAATGAATATATTAATTAGCTATAGTCTTTATTCAAATTCCTTAGAATCTCTAAAGAATCTAGTAAGTTAAATTTTAAAAGCCAAAGTTTAGATATTATATTTTCTTTTTTTCCCCACAAAATAAGTAAAAACCTTTTAAGGAATATGTTGATGTTTTCTAATATGAAATGAGTTCTGAAATACATTTGTACATTATTGTGTTTGGTAGAAACAAGTGAAAGAGTTGTAGAACACTATTGAAAAATTTACTTGAAAATAAATTCATTTCAATTGTCTCTCTCGAAAAAAAATTTCACCAAAGTTGCCAAGCATCGAAAATTGGACCAAGCTTACTAATAAATTACTGTATTTGAAATCATATTGTTATTTCAGTTCTACTGCTGTCAGTTTTAGAATTTTTTTAAAAATTAAGATTTTTAACACTAACTGCTAGCAAAGACTATTTCCATCTTATAATCACAACTTCTGGCTGAATAAACTTTACTTATAAAGAGCTAGTTAGATCTTCTTTTTTATATCCTTGGAGAATGTTAGTGTAAGTTTAGATAAAAAAACAGTGAAAGAAAATCTCAAGTTTGAAGTAAATTATTTATTTTATATTTGTCATAGAGCAACATTCATCTATTTAGTCTATAATACCATGTATACTTAGAGTTTTCATAAAAGAAAACACACACTAATTCAAAATGTTGTTTCTTTCAGAGCCCTTGGGTGGCTCAGTAGGTTAAGTAACTGGCTGTTGGTTTTAGCTCAGGTCATGATCTTATGGTTAGTGAGGTTGAGCCCCACATCAGGGCAGTCTTCTTGAGGATTTTCTCCCTCTCTCAAATAAATTAATAAATTTTTAAAAATGTGGTGTTTCTTTTTTAAAGCCATGCATAAATAACCATGCATAAATGCAAGGAGAAAACTCAGGGGTTGTTAGGATCACTTTAAATGAAAGACAAATTTTGTTTTGTTTCTTTGGTATCTTAAGATGCTTTACTATTCACTATTTTTTTTAAATGTGGACACAGATTATCTTTATTTTGCAGGCAAACCATCTGCTGGAGTCTCAGACTTTTCCATTTGAATGGTAACCCTGTATCATTTCAAGTCAACACTTGGAACTGATGTGGAGGAAGGATCTTGTCAGCACCATGAGCTTGAAGTTGGATGAGAGGAAAAAGTCTCAGAAAACTCCTTCAATTTTCTCTTTCCAACCTTTTGAAAGTTTCTTTACATTTTAACATATTTATATTTAAAGAAAACAATGTTACATGCTGACCTGTAAAGGATAAAATATTCCTCTTTTGACCACCAACAAAACCATGTGTTTTTTTGTCTATTCATTTGTTTTTTAACAGATACTGACAACAACAACAACAAAAGTATGTGGCATTCTCAAAGATGAGGCATATTTGAACATACACCTAACTGTCTTTTCACTGTGACAGATAAAACGTTTAGGCACATGAAGTGATTAAATAGTAATGTGCTGAGAGGTAGAGTTTACAATTTTATACTTCTGACTCTTTTGGTAGATATAACTGCTTCTACTTTGAAATTGTACTCTTCTTATGGAAGTCTAGATTAGTACTTTATTTGTGTACAGAGCTGAAGAATCTAAACTCACTTCCCTAAACTCACTTCCCATGGAGCATATTTCTTTTTTTTCTCTTTTTCCTCAAAAAGTTTTAATAAGTTCTCAATATATAATTTACTCTTCATATTTTATACATCTTATATACAGATATACATTCATTTCTTGGAGTAAAAAAGTTATATTTCTTCTATGGGTTGTAATATATATTACATATTATATGTGTAATTACATATACACATACATATATGTAGACATATACATGTAATAACATATAGAAATAATGTGTAATTATAACATGTAACATATATGTATTGCAACCCATAGGAGAAATACTCCCTATTATAAAATATAATTACATGACTATGTATAATATATGTATATTATCTTCAAATGGAATACGTGCAGCCAAATACTGTCCCAAATGTTTCTATCAATTTATACCTCACCAGTAATGATGACAAAACTTGATTATGGCAGTCTTTCTAATTTTAGCTATTCTTCTAGGTGTGTAATAGTATCTCATTTTGGTTCTAAGTGGCATTTCTCTAATTATTAATGAAGACAAACAAATCTTTTTCAACATTATTGTTCAGGTGGATAAATTTGGTGAAAGTCTATTCAAATCCCATCTTTATCTTGCTGTGGATTTTTTCACTTTTTTTTTCTTTGCTTTGTAGATTATATGAGATTTTTCTTTTTGTGCTGCAATTTTACACTTTTTTAAAAATGCTTTTTATGTACAGATTTTTTATCTTTAATGTAATTCATTTTATCAGTCTTTTCTCTAATGTTAGTACATTTCTTTCAGTTTAAGAAATATTTCCTTACTCAGAGCTCATAAAAATATTTCCTTTATTGATTTTTAAGGGCTAATTATACCATCTGCATTTATTTCTATAATCCAATACAAATGATTTGAGTAAGGATAAAGTATGAAGGATGTGACCAAATTTTATTTATTTTTCTTGTCTATATCCATTATTCAGGGAATTAACAAAAAGAATTCTTCCCATGGGTTTTCAGTACCACTTCTGTCAAAACTCAAGTAATTAAATATGAATGGGTCAATTTCCAGGCTCTATTTTGATCCATTGGTCTATTCATCTCTCAGCATACCAGTGCTGCACTATCATAATTTTTGTAGCTTTATTAGAAGTTATGACACTCCACAATGTTTACATTTTGTAGGTCTTAAAAAATAATCTTCCCTAATTTTAACTTTTTGAATTTTTATATGTAATTTAGAACTCATTTGTGAACTCATATAAGAATTTGTAAATGTTTTAATGGGATTGCATAGATTCCACACAAAATTTTCTGAAATGCAGATATTTTTAGAACAGTGAGTCTTCTTGTCTTATGAGGTGGAATGCTTTTCCCTTAATATTTGTTGTTTTAAATTTCTCTCAATAGTATTTAATTAGTTTTGTGTAGATATGTTACACACTTTTCATTATATTTATTCCTTGATATTATGTTTATGATACTTCTGTATAGAATACCATCTTTAAAATTTTATTTTCATATGCTGTTTGTTTGGATATGAAAATATATTTTTTGTATATTGGCCTTTTATACAAAAATAGTATTAACCACATTTATTTATATTATTCTATTTGTAGGCTACTTAGATTCTACTGTCCCCAATCATAACTATAAATAATGTCATTTTATTTCTTTTTAACCAGTCCCTAAACCTTCACTTCTCAGTTTTATATTTTAGCACTGGTTAAGATTTCTTGCTTACTATTGAATAAGACAGATGTAGATTGCTTTCTTATCTCATTCCCATTCTTCATTAAGACAAATTTCAGTATTTTACCGCTGGGTATTTTTTTTATTTTTGATATCATTTTCTTCATAATATTAAGGAAGTTCCCTTTTATTAATGGTTTACCAAAAGCTTTATTTCTCTGTTTCTGTAATAAAGAAGTGTTAAATTGGATCAAACATTTTCCTAGCATCTACTGGGAAAGTCCCATGATGTTTCTTCTTTATTTTATTAATGCAATGTTTTACCTAGATTTCTGTATGTTAAATAAGTTCTACATTCCTAGAATATACTGAACTTTGGATGGCATGATAGATTTTGTAGTCATATTTGGTGTAAAACTTTGTGTGATAGTCTAGTCCAAAACTGCCAGAAGTAGAATTTTTATGTTATGCAAATATAAAGACTTTCTATATCATTTTTTTTTTTGTTTTGATTTGTGTTTAGGGGTCTGTATTTGAAAATGCCCTTTTAAAAAATTTACTATAGATGAAAAACTGATTTTAATGTTATCCCCTAGCAAATGAAAGAAGGAATTAACATTTGAAAATAATCATAAAAACATGAATTAAATGTTCCATAATTTTAAAATAAAATTACAAGTTGTTGATCCATTGGAGTCTTGCTTAT
Source organism: Mustela nigripes (assembly GCF_022355385.1). NCBI lineage: Eukaryota > Metazoa > Chordata > Mammalia > Carnivora > Mustelidae > Mustela > Mustela nigripes. Next base: position 186,014,664 of record NC_081557.1, on the reverse strand, counting down.
TTTTAGAACTTAGTAGTCAACTAATTTTCTTTTGATAACAGATTGAGTCATTCTCAGATACAAGGTCTTTGAGTTCAACATTCTGTAGATTGTTCTGTCAATCACCATTTCCTCTTTTTACATTTCAACATTTTTTTATATCTCACAGTATGATATCTTAATGTAATTGTCATGTAATATTAAAAGAAAATGTTGTTTGTTTCAACTTCCTCCCCTTCAGGGTTACAAATTTCTAGGCAAGTATTTAAATTCATGTTTTTCAATAATATTTTCACAAAAATGCACATCCCTTTACTGGTATGCACCAATAAGATGACCATATGCCTAATATGCTTTATTTATGTATGTTATGTCAAGAGAAAAAATTAAAAATGATGGAAACACATCAGTTATGTAGTAATTTCAGTATAGTTTATAATGGGAAAGTTGCATTTCCTCATACAATTTTGACTAATGTTAAGAATACTTCCATTCTATTGCACATAGAAACAATCCTCAGAGAATGCAAAACGAAGCCAGATCTAATAATACCAAATTTTTGTTGAAAATACTTCAATGAGTCCTATTATGGCTGTCTTTTCTGACTACATGAGTTTTATTATCATTGCTATTTCATGCTCCAATTGTGTATCTATATTATCAATAATGAAAAAGTATTTTAAATTATGCCTTTATTAGGGCAGGATATAATGAGAGTGACAAAATACTTTTTCTAGAATGATTAATCTATTTTCTACAAATATTTAAATATAATTGTTGTACATCAACTCTAAAGGAACTGGTTAATTCCGCAGATATTTATGGGTATAAACATTTTTTTCTGTCCACATTTATTCCTAATTCTCTTCTTTTCTGGGTCATGTTCTGTTGAAACCATATGAGATAAGATAAATGTAGTCTTATATAAATCAGGTAGAGTTATTTTTTGTGTTAATACTTTAACACTAATTACATTCCATTACACCTCTGACTCAAAATACCCTAGGAATATTTTGTTTACTATCTAAAATATTATTCCTATTGTTCTTGGTGGTGACATCTCTTCTGTTTATCTCTGTTTTCTGAGTCTATTAGAATGCTCAAAATAGGCCCAATATTATTCTTAGTGTAATATCACTTCTTATTGGAAGGGCAGTGTTGTGATTGAACTAGATACTAAAAGGAAAGAACACTGCTCCTTCAGTGATACTTGTAAATTTCTTTTCTTCTGATAAAGATAATGAAACCTATGGACAATGACTTGAACGACAGTTTAGGAGGCAAGAGGACCATGCAGTGAACTCAAGGTTGGAATTACACATCATGTTCTGGATACCAATTGATAGAGAAGAAAAGGATATTGTCATGACATTCTACACTTGTATTTTTTTCTAATGTGGTTTGAATAGAAAGATAGTAATTCATATGGAGATCATTTCCATCATCTGGTTTCAAAGAAAAAGGATAATATGCATACAGTTGTTGCTTTGGAAACATCTCAGTTTTAACATCTTGCTAGAACTGTGCAGAACAGTGGAACAATGCCCATAACCTCAAGCAAACAAAACAAAGCAAAACAAAAATAAAACACAAAAAATAATAATAAAAAAGTAAGCAACAAAAAAATCCTAATTTCATTTTGAAGATAATTGTTAGATACTGATATTCATTCAGGGTTCAACAGTAGTTTGATAAATTTTCTAGAATGCTTTTTCCTGAAAAAAAAATTCAAGGTACATAAAATTTGAAAACATAAAATGAACACAGAGTGTGTATTTGTCTCCTAAGCAAGTGGTTAGGGTTTCCATCATAAGTTGATACAACTTTACCTAGTTGGAAACTTCACTTGAAAAAATGGTCAGATTTTATTCAATTTTAAAATACAAGTGTTCTTTATTAGACACTGAGAGATAATACAGTTTGAAACATTTATTCCCCACAGTATAATGTTGAATCAGCAGGCCTTGATTACTTACTCAGTAGGATGCCTTTGAATCGGTTAAATCAAATAACTGTCATGTTGGACAATTCATGGAGCACTAATGAAGTGGATAGAAATTGGAAAAAAGCCAAAATAGATTTTTGAAAAAGAAAAATGATGACGATGAAAATTATGTATCATTCAGTTTAGGTGTAAACATCCATCTGTCTCATTATGTTATAATAGTTTATTATTCAAATTCATGCTTTAAAGAAAAACTCTCAACTGATAAGCAATGGGTTCAGATTCTAATAAACACCAAAGAAAAAAAGATAAACATTTTAGTCTTGTACAAACCATCTGTGTTTGATTAAACTGAAAAATTGGAGTGAAGAGACTTAAAAGAATAAGCTTCTGTTAAATTTTTCCATTTGTAATAAGTAATCACCAGTATCTAAAACAAAATGCAGTTTATATTTAATTACTTGATAGTGGCAGTAAGCATCAATTAAATATAAAATTTTAAAATATTTTGAACATTATAAACATTTCTATGTGCACACAATATTAAGGGATGCAAATTTATAGGAAACATTTATGCTATTCAAAGAGAAGAATAATTTCTTTATGGCAAGAAAAGACATTTCTGGATTAAATTAGTGAATTCAATAATTCAATTTAGTTTCTCAAAATCAAATTAATGGCTTTAATTCAGCTGACTACTCCATATAGCACCATTTTATTTTTATGATTTTATTTTACTTTTTATTTTTAAAGTTTACATTAAAATTAGTGAAATATTCAGAATGGTCTATAAGGTTTTTGTTTTCATTAAGCTTTTGATGATATGCTTTTAATTAAACAGACATTGATCTATATAATAAGTTTTAGTTTAAAAAGACTCAAATTTCAGGAAAGAGGAAAAAGTTGAAAATGCTTCACAGTTTAAGCTCAGTTACTGGAACATAAAAACTAAAATTACATTTTAAATCTTGAATTATTTTAACTCTTCTTTTGTAATATTTCTTAAATTTTTCACTTATAAAATTTCATTACCACTAGCTCAATGTCATTTCACTAAGTACTTGGGCAGCGGCTATAAATTCTTAGTAAGCTATCCGTTCCTTCAGTGTTCCTCTTTTCCAATACAAAACATGAAGTCTTAGGAGGATAAACTTTTAAAATTTTTTGATAACTATGATCAGCACCATAACTTTTAGTCTCTGTGTTAAAACTATTCCTCAAGTGAGTCTCAGTTTATGTTACAAAATTTACTTTGAATTTTTTTTCCAAACAAGCTTTCATTTGACTTTCTTGGACACCCATAAGAATATCTCACAGTTTTAAGCCTCTTGATCTCTCTGGCCAATATTTTCCTGAAGTATCATAGCAAGTAGCATTCCTACCAGCATTAAACATGTTTCCATACGACGTTGCCCAAAGTGCATAATTTTGTGTGTTGTCAGTAATATCATCTTCTCCTTAGACTTTTGCATTATAGTTGTCCTCAGAAACTGCCTAGTTTGCCAGACTGTTAATGATAATTAAGAATACATGTAAGATGAAATTTATATAATTTAAGGTACAAGTTTATATTATACCACCAATATACTAAGTAATTTCTGGTTGGCAATGTACTGAATATGCTCAATTATTCTGTTTCATTACTCAAATGAGATAAAAGTGGTCTAAAAATGTAAATAATATGCTCAAATTCACTAAACTAGAGGATGATGTAGGAATGCCCCAACTTAATGCTTACCATAGCATATGACACTGTTGAGAATATAAAATGGTATCATGTAAGTACTGAAATAGCCTTATTCATAGTATACCTGAAATGTTCACAAAATAGTATCTTATAAATAGAAACTCTGAACCACTTGTTGTAGAAGCATAACTAATTAATTTTCATATCTGTCACCTCCCAGCAAAAAACTTGAGACTTGTAAGTATTCAATAAATATTGGCTTACTTGAATTATTTTTCTGTTGCATAGTTATGCGTGTGTGTGTGTGTAAATATACATGTATATATATGTATATATACATATATAAAAATAAAATATATATGTATGTATATTTTAAATTTCTTACTTCTCTTTCCTGAACTGAAAAATAGGACATTTATGGGTTTTTAAAATTTTTTTTAAGATTTTATTTACTTATTTTGAGAGAGAGGGTGAAAGAGAGAACATGGGGAGTGGGGGATAGGGCAAAAGGACAAGGACAAGTAGGATCTCTGCTGAGCAGGGAGCCAGATGTGGGGCTCAATTCCTGGACCTTGAGACCATGACCTGAGCTGAAGGCAAATGCTTTCATCTGAGCCAGCCAGATACCCCAAAACAATTTTTCCTTAATTTAAATTTTATTTTTATTTTTTTTATAAACATATAATGGATTTTTAGCTCCAGGGGTACAGGTCTGTGAATTGCCAGGTTTACACACTTCAGAGCACTCACCACAGCACATACCCTCCCCAATATCCATAACCCTACCAACCTCTCCCTCCCTCCTCCCCTCAGCAACCCTCAGTTTGTTTTGTGAGATTAAGAGTCTCTGATGGTTTGCAAGACAATTATTTTAATAAGAGATGTAATTATATCAACAATTGTCAGGATCTATTTTATAAAGTTGGACCCATTAGCATTAACTTGTTATTTAATAGATATTTGTTGAACATCAATTATATGCCAGATATTGTTCTAGATGCTGGAGAGACAGCAGTTAATAAAACAAACAAATAAACAAACAAAAAAAAAATTTGGCTTGCTGGAATCTAGATTCTAACACAAGACAGACAATAAATGACATGAATAAGCAAAATGCATACTGTATTAAGTAATGATAGTGATAAATGTTAAAAAGAAAAGCAGTGTTTGTGTGTATGTGTGTATGTGTGTAGATGTAGGGCCTTGGAATTTTAGATTGGGTTGTCAGGGAAGACTTCATGGAGATTACTCTGAGTAAGGACCTGCAGGATGTGAAAGATACAGTCATGTGGATTTCTTTTTTTCTTTTTCTATTTTATATATAGATAGATACCTTTAATTTCCTTTTGTTGTCTGATTGCTGAGGCTAGGACCTCTAGTACTATGTTGAATAGCAGTGGTGATAATGGACATCCCTGCCATGTTCCTGACCTTAGCTGAAAAGCTTTCAGTTTTTCTCCATTGAGAATGATATTTGTGGTGGGTTTTTCATAGATGGCTTTGATGATATTGAGGTATGTGCCCTCTATCCCTACACTTTGAAGAGTTTTGATCAGGAAGGGATGCTGTACTTTGTCAAATGCTTTTTCAGCATCTATTGAGAGTATCATATGGTTCTTGTTCTTTCTTTTATTGATGTGTTGTATCACATTGACTGATTTGCGGATGTTGAACCAAACTTGCAGCCTTGGAATAAATCCCACTTGGTCCTGGTGAATAATCTTTTTAATGTACTGTTGAATCCTATTGGCTAGTATTTTGTTGAGTATTTTCGCATCTGTGTTCATCAAGGATATGGGTCTATAGCTCTCTTTTTTGGTGGGATCCTTGTCTGGTTTTGGGATCAAGGTGATGCTGGCCTCATAAAATGAGTTTGGAAGTTTTCCTTCCATTTCTATTTTTTGGAACAGTTTCAGGAGAATAGAAATTAGTTCTTCTTTAAATGTTTGGTAGAATTCCCCCGGGAAGCCGTCTGGCCCTGGGCTTATGTTTGTTTGGAGATTTTTAATGACTGTTTCAATCTCCTTACTGGTTATGGGTCTGTTCAGGCTTTCTATTTCTTCCTGGTTCAGTTGAGGTAATTTATATGTTTCTAGGAATGCATCCATTTCTTCCAGATTGTCAAATTTATTGCCGTAGAGTTGCTCATAGTATGTTCTTATAATAGTTTGTATTTCTTTGGTGTTAGTTGTGATCTCTCCTCTTTCATTCACGATTTTATTTATTTGGGTCCTTTCTCTTTTCTTTTTGATAAGTCGGGCCAGGGGTTTATCAATTTTATTAATTCTTTCAAAGAACCAGCTCCTAGTTTCGTTGATTTGTTCTATTGTTTTTTTGGTTTCTATTTCATTGATTTCTGCTCTGATCTTTATGATTTCTCTTCTCCTGCTGGGCTTAGGGTTTCTTTCTTGTTCTTTCTCCAGCTCCTTTAGGTGTAGGGTTAGGTTGTGTACCTGAGACCTTTCTTGTTTCTTGAGAAAGGCTTGTACCGCTATATATTTTCCTCTCAGGACTGCCTTTGTTGTGTCCCACAGATTTTGAACTGTTGTATTTTCATTATCATTTGTTTCCATGATTTTTTTCAATTCTTCTTTAATTTCCCGGTTGACCCATTCATTCTTTAGAAGGATGCTGTTTAGTCTCCATGTATTTGGGTTCTTTGCAAACTTCCTTTTGTGGTTGAGTTCTAACTTTAGAACATTGTGATCTGATAGATAGATATAATACATATTATTATATCTATATTAATTAATAATATATATTATTATATAGATATGTATTATTATATCTATATATTTTTATATATAGATATATTATATATAGATATTATTTTAGAGAGAGAGCACAGGAGAGGCAGAGGAAGAGAGGAGAGAGACTCTAGCAGACTCCGCACAGAATGCAGAGCCTGATGCAGGGCTCAATCCTAGGACACTGAGATCATGATGTGAGCCAAAATCAAGAGTCAGTCATTCACCTGACTGAGACACCCATGCTCTCCAGTCAGGTGGATTTCTTTGGACAGAATATTCCAGGTAGAGGAAAAGAAATACCGAAGGCTAAAGTGGTGTCTAGAACAACCAAGAAACAGAAGGAATCTTGAGCACTGAAACTAAGAGAAAGGGGAGACCAGGTACAGGAAATGAGAGGCTCATGTGGGCATTAGAGCCATCAGCAGGATGTTGGCTTCCCTTTCCAGTAAGGTGGGGAGCTGATAGAAGATTTGAAGGAAAGGACTGATAAAATCTGATATATCTACAGAGGTTCTCCCTTTATTTGTCCATTCTATTGAGATAATATTTAGGGGGAAGAATTGTAGAAGGCAGACTAGTTAAGATGTATTTTATAAGAATAATACAGGCAAGAGCATCATGGCAGATTAGATTCAGAAGGCAGTGGGAGAATTAGATGGAAGGGAATGTTTTCAAGGTAGCTGATATGAGTCATTGAGAAGCATGACACAAGGTGTTGGAGAAAGCCAGCCGTCAAGGATGATTTCAAGATGTTTGAACTGAATAACTGGAAGAATGGAGTTGTCATTTTCTGAAATGAGAATGACCAATATAGGTGTAGTTAGGAGGGAGGGGACAATGGGAGACTTATGAGAAATTAGAATTGGGCATTTAGGTCTAATGCAGGAAATCTACTGGTAAACAATCACTTCCCATGCCCTCCTCCAGTAATATGTTAGTTTAGGCCAGCATCACCTCTCCATGGATTATTGAAATAATTCCTGATTAATGTTTTTCCCCCATTCTTGCCTCCTACAATGAATTCTCCCAGCTCTCAGTGGCCGTCAGTATTAAAATTATATGCAGTGAGTCAGACCATATGACTCCTACTGCCCCAACCCTCCTGTGTCCTCCTCTAAACTAACTCGCCACGAAAGCAGATTTGACCATGGGCTCCTTTGTTTGGCCAACAAGAAACTGATATGTCACCACACTCTTCCCTAACCCCATGCCCCAAACATTCTAAACCCTGACTATTGATCTTCCAGCCCTTCAACTGCATGTCCAAAGCCTTTGTGTTTGCTATTTTTATTGCTTAAAATGTTGGTCACCAAGTACCTCAAGGCTTGTTTTCTTAATTTTTTGTCAGTTCTTTGTTCACATGGAAACTTAACAGAGACACCTTCCCCGATAGTTTTTTCTTTTTCCTTAAAATGCCAAGTTCCTCCATCCTTAATTACCCTAATATCTAATTTCTTTAATCTTGCTTATTTTAAAGCATTTAGTAACAAATTTCAAATTTTTTATTTAGCATACACTTTTATATTGTTATTTGGCACCAGGCACAGTTCTAATATTTTTACAAATATTTATGCATTTAATTTTCCTAACACTTCAGTGAATAGATACTGTTATCTCATTTCTTACAGAGCAAGTAACAGAGATACAAAGAGTTTATGTAATTTCCCCAAGATGACACATGTAGAAAGTGGTGGAGCCAGGCCTGTCTTTATCTCTAGTTATTTATTTACCATATTTCCACAATGCTATTATATCTCATTATTTATTTGTCATTTCTCTTCTTCTACTGAAATCCAAGCTCCTTGAGAGAAGGAATTCTGTTTTTTTCTTCACAATTTTGTCTTCAGGGTCTAGAAAGAGTCCCATACCTAGAAATATTTATAGAATAAGTAGAAATAAAAAAAATAAGTAGAAATAGAGATACTTTATCACAAGATAAGGTATGAGTAATAATCATGCTACTTAGGAGCATGAAAGTTGTTCAGAGACATTCACTGCTTCTATTCAAGTTTCTGAGCTTCCATGACATTGCTTTAGGAACCACCGAACTATTCAAATGCAAACTATTTGATTGCTATGAGTATACTTAGTATAATATTCAACAGATTGGACTTCAAAGCATTTAAAATAACTCTGCGTTGGATCTAACCCCAGCTCTGATACCTACTATCTTTGTGACCTTGGGCAAGTTACCTAATTTTCCTGTACTTTCTAAAACTTCATAATTGAAAATAATAACAACATGTTAACTTAGTAGCCATTGAGAGTAACAATTGGTTTATGCACATAAAGAACGTGACAAATAATGCCAAATTCCCAGAAAATAAGGAGCATTCAGGAAATGCTGCTAAGATTATTTTTACTGTTTTTTTTTAAATCTTTTAAAATATACTTTTAAAGATTTTATTTATTATTTGACAGGCAGAGATCACAAGTATGCAGAGAGGCAGGCAGAGAGAGAGGGAGGAAGCAGGCTCCCTGCTGAGCAGAGAGCCCGATGTGAGGCTGGATCCCAGGACCCTGAGATCATGACCTGAGCCAAAGGCAGAGGCTTTAACCCACTGAATCACCCAGGTGCCCCTTAAAATATTTTGTTTATTTCTTTGAGAGAGATAGAGCATGAGCAGTGGACCTGAGATCATGACCTGAGCCAAAGGCAGAGGCTTTAACCCACTGAGCCACCCAGGTGCCCCTTAAAATATTTTGTTTATTTCTTTGAGAGAGATAGAGCATGAGCAGTGGAGGGACAAAGGAAGAGGGAGAAGCCGACTCCCTGCTGAGCTGGGAGCCAGACACAGAGCTTCATCCCAGGACTCCAGGATCATGACCCCATCAGAAGGCAGATGCTTAAATGACAGAGTTACCCAGGTGTCCCGATTTAGTTGTTGTTTAAAGAATATAATTTCATTTTCTCAGCAGAGGCTTATCTTGTTGAAAAAATAATGGCATTATCCCCCCTCCCTAAATTTGCAGGTTATAATTAACATTCTTTGAACCATTTCTCATTGCCCACCTCACACTGGCTATTTGCCATTACATAATGTAAATGAGTGTGCACAAATAAATATTTTCTTTTTCATATATTTAGTTATTTATATATCTAAAAATATCTATTGAAATTGAGCTTTATTTCTGTGTGTTCTCTTGAAAAGTTTCTCTTATGTGTGAGGAACGACCAAATTTTTAGGATTGGCATAAAACTTAACTTGCTTTGTAGCTCTATGTTTCCATTCATAGCTATGTACACGTGTGTGTTAAATATGCCAGAAAGAGAGGCCCTGGGTGATTCAGTCAGTTAGGTGACTGAGTCTTGATTTTGGTTCAGGTCATGATATCAGGGTTGTGAGATCAAGCCTCCTGTCAGGCTCCATGCTGAGCATGGAGAGTACTGAAGATTCTCTCTCTCCCTCTGCCCCTCCCTTCCCCACCCTGTCTCTTTCTCTGTCTCTCTTTCTCTTCCCCTCTCTAAATAAATAAATACATAAATAATCCAGAAGGAGCAGTGATGTTATTGTACTGTTTATTCATTTTGATATCTAGCTTTAAATATCCTTTATAGTTGTCCATATTGGTACAAATTTATGCAGCCCTGATTTGTATTGATTTCTTGTGTTGTAAAAAAACAAACAGCTTAGAACAATATGAACTCATGTATATACATGCTATTGAAATAGAATTAGGGAACAGAAATATATATATATATATATATATATATATATATATATATATCTCCAACCTGAACATATAATTGGAATTTGGAATCAGATGGGATGATAAACCAAGACATATGCATTGGTGGGGGAAAAGAGGGAAAATAACGGGGTTAGATCATAAAGATACGTTTCTACTATGATATAAATCCAATTTCATTCTGAAGGTTAATATAGGCAACTTTGATTTCATAAACTGGGCAACTTGATTTCAGTTTAGTAAATTATTACATATAGCTAAAAGAAAGGTTGCCATTAAGAGACGATTGGTTGGGTTGGATAAAATACAAAAATACAAAATCCAACAATGTTAAATGTTTTTTTTTTTAAAGATTTTATTTATTTATTTGACAGAGAGAGATCACAAGTAGGCAGAGAGGCAGGCAGAGAGAGAGAGAGAGAGAGGAGGAAGCAGGCTCTCCATGAGCAGAGAGCCTCATGTGGGACTCGATCCCAGAACCCTGAGATCATGACCTGAGCCGAAGGCAGAGGCTTAACCCAGTGAGCCACCCAGGTGCCCCAACAATGTTAAATGTTTTTATATCACATACATAAAATAACATATATATAAAGTCTGAAAATTAAAGAATGGAAAAAAACAGAATATGAAAACACTAAAAAAAGGCAACAAGGACCAATATATTAATATAAATCATACAGTAGACTTGTAGGTAAAACTCATTGGAAGAAATAAGAGAGATGGTTCATATTGAAAAATGGTTCAATAGAAACATAAAAAATCTAAATTTGTATAAGCCTAAAAGCATGACTTCAAACCATGTTGAGTAAAATCTGACAAAACCCAAAATCAATTATAAGTTAGGAAAAAAACAGAAAAGAAAAACAGAAATTTGCACAGTTGTAAATTTTGAGATATTTCCAGCAGTAATAGGTGGAACAAGTAGAAAAATGTAAGTATAAAGAGCACACTATATTTGAACAACATGATTGCAAATTTGAACTGACATATAAAGAAACTTAATCTCCTAAATTGCAATATACACATTATTTTTTTTAAGATTTTATTTTTTTATTTGACAGAGATCACAAGTAGGCAGAGAGTCAGGCAAAGAGAGGAAGGGAAGCAGGCTCCCTGCTGAGCAGAGAACTCAATGTGGGGCTAGATCCCAGGATCCTGGGATCACCACCTGAGCCAAAGGCAGAGGTTTTAACACACTGAGCCACCCAGGTGACCCTATACACATTATTTTTAAGAACACATAAAATATAAACAAAACAATGATCCTATGTCAGATTGTGTGAAGTTTGTTTCAATAAATTTCAAAGTTGAAATCATACAGAAGATTTAATCTGACAATGATAAAATAAAGCAAGAAATCATTAGCAAAAGATAACTACAAAATACCATATTTTTTAAATAAAACAGTAAATTTCTAGATAAGTTATGAGTCAGAGAAGAAATTATAATTGAGTGGAAATTATTCATGAACAAATAATAATAGCATATAAAATGTTACATATCAACACTCTTGCATGTTAGAAGAAAATTACTGCCTTAAATGCACATATTAGGAAAGAAGAAAACCCAAAATCAATTATAAGTTAGGAAAAAAACAACAGGGTGACTAGATGGCTTAGTTTGTTAAGCGTCTGTCTTTGGCTCAGGTCATGATCCCAGAGTCCTGGGATCAGGCCCCATAACAGGCTTTCTTCACTCCCTCTCCTACTCCCCCTACTTGTGTTTCCTCTCTTGCTCTCTCTGTCAAATAAATAAATAAATAAATAATTAAAAAAAAAAAAAAGAAGAAGAAGAAGAAGAAAAAGAAACAAACAACTTATATCCAAAAAGGTAAAAGATAAAGAAAATAAGAACAGAAGTTATTGAAGAGAAAGCAACCTATAATAAATAATCAGCAAAGGCAAAATAGTTTTTTTGAAAATGCTTTACAAATGTTAAACTCCTAAGAAACTACTAAAAGAATGAAAGAAAAAGTCACAAATAATGCTATCAGTAATGAATAGGAGAGAACACGACAAATCACCTAGACAATAAAATAATATTTTATTATAGCAATCATTATATTATGTATATATGCATTATCTTGTGTATAATTGCAAATTTAGATGCAATTGAATGATTCTAAAAACAAAAGTAACCAATATTTATAAAGTATAAAATTAAAATATGAGCATTTCTATTGAAATAAAAGTATTTGCAGGCTTTATTAAAAACTATGAAATCTTGCCATTTGCGACAACATGGATGGAACTAGAGCGTATCATGCTTAGCGAAATAAGTCAAGCAGAGAAAGACAACTATCATATGATCTCCCTGATATGAGGAAGTGGTGATGCAACATGGGGGCTTAAGTGGGTAGGAGAAGAATAAATGAAACAAGATAGGATTGGGAGGGAGACAAACCATAAGTGACTCTTGATCTCACAAAACAA
>NC_081557.1:185911815-186002081 GCF_022355385.1 Mustela nigripes | reverse complement strand
AAAAAAAAAAACTTTTACAAAGGATACTCTGTGCTTAGATTACTTCCCTAACAATTCCTACTAAAATCTTAAAAAAATAAATAATGCCATCTTCACAAATTCTTCCAGAAAATAGAAAAGGAGAAACACTTACCATTTTTATGAAGCTAGGCTTTAATATCAAAATCTGAAATTCATTATTTTTTTAAAATAACATTTCTACAGCCACCTATGCATTAATTAGATGCAAACTTTTTAGACTAATATATTAACTCAAACCTAGTAAATAATTTTAAAGGTTACTATTATTTTACTTTTCTGGGTTTATTTTATTTTATTTTATTTTTATTTCTTTTTCAAAATACATTGTTCATTTATAGGAAAGAGCGAAAGAGAGCATGAACAGGGGGTAGGGCAGAGGGAGAGGGACAATCTGATGCCCCACTGAGCAGTGAGCCTGAGGTGGGGCTCAAAACCACCATCCTGATATCATGACCTGAGTTGAAGTCAGACATTTAACCCAGGTGCCTCTATTCTGGCTTTATTTTAGAAATGCAAGTTTAGGGACGCCTGGGTGGCTCAGTTGGTTAAGCAGCTGCCTTCGGCTCAGGTCATGATCCCAGTGTCCTGGGATCCAGTCCCACATCGGGCTCCTTGCTCAGCAGGGAGCCTGCTTCTCCCTCTGCCTCTGCCTGCCATTCTGTCTGCCTGTGCTGGCTCTCTCCCCCTCTCTCTCTCTGATAAATAAATAAAATTTAAAAAAAATTGTGTTAGAAATGCAAGTTTACTTTAATATTTGAAAGAAAAAATTGGGATATTCATGGCATTTATATAACAGAAGAGAAAAGTCATGCTATCGACAGAAGATACAGTTAAAGCATTTGGTTAATTCAGCAACTGTTCATGATAAAAAAATTAGAAAACAAATCATGCACAGGAGCTTCCTTATTATGATATAAGGTGTCACAGCATTTTACTAGCATAGTACTTGGTAAGTTGATTAAAAGTGGTATATAGGAAAGCATTAAGAATAATAAAGAAAACAGTTTTTAGAAATTTGGAAGGAGGCACTCTAATTGATTTTAAAATATGTGATAAAGTTATGGTAACTATGATATTGTACTATAAGAATAGACAAATAATTCAACAATATATAAAGAGAGATCCCAGCCACAGATGCACAGGTACAAGGACAGGATGTGAAATAAACTTAACACTGCACAAGAGCTGGGAAAAGATGGTCTTTTTGATAAATGGCGCTGACGATTGGAAATCTGTGCAGAAGAGCATGACCATGTCCTCACACCATAGATAAAAATCAATTTGAGGTAAATTACAGATCTTTATTTTTTAAGATTTTTTTTTTAATTTATGTGACAGAGAGAGAGAGAGAGAGAGAGAGAAAGCACAAGTAGGCAGGGAGGCAGGCAGAGAGAGAAGGGGAAGCGGGCTCCCTGCTGAGCAGAGAGCCCGATTCGGGACTTGAACCCAGGACCCTGAGATCATGACTTGAGCCGAAGGCAAAGGCTTAACCCACTGAGCCACCCAGGTGCCCCATAAATTACAGATCTAATCATGATCCAAAAAAACAGTAGAGCTCCCAAGTGTACTATTGCAAAAAAAAGTCTTCATGTTATTAGGGTAGTTTATTTATTATTTTATTTTATATTTTCATTTACAGGGTTTTAAATGTTAGAGTATTTAGGTCCCAATGAGAAAAGATTTATTGAAAAGTTCTTTCAAAACTGAGGCGGGAACCTGCAATTGAGAACAAATTTAAACAATGTCCCAGAAAAGGAATGAGAAGGAAGTTGACAGACACAGGAGAGAAATCATCAGAGAGAATATAGGAAGTATTTCAAAATGAGCCTTGAGAACTGATTGAAGATGAAGAGATGAGGCAGAGGAAGAGATGTGTTAAAAATGGCTCCATACATCTCTTGAATGTATGACTGAATAGTAATTATTAATTGCTAGAAATTAATAAATAGATTATAGTTTTGTCCTGCTATGAATATAGGGAAAGAACTAGACCTAGAAATTCTATAATCCTACATGTTATTTGCAAAATGTTGAAACTGAAATTCAGACTGAAGTCATGAGAATAGAATTCCTAGACCAGAAATGCCATATAGACTGGATTCGAGGAAACGAAAGGAATGGTACCATTATTGCAGAAAGACAAGCCAATTCAGCTTGCAACGTGGGTCTTATCAATAATCAAGTTTCTTTACAGTACAAATAAAAAGAGAACACAAAAAGAGTAAAAATGATTCTTCTTGGAAGCAATCGTGTTTAATTAGCTCTTTATAAGTGGTGTAATAATTGGCAGCATTCAAATTGCCGACAGCTTCGCTTTCTCACTTCTTTCTTGTACTCCCTCCTTTTTTTCTCTTGCCTCTTTTAAAGGAAGATCAAAGCCTTTATAGCCTTTATAGCTGAGTGAATGCTAATGGTGCATACATTTATTTGAAAAGCTTTAAGCCCTTGAAAATCTGCACATAACATTTTTTATTCCCAAATGTCTGTCTGTAAGTGTATTGGATACTATTAGAGGAATTATCTCTACTTTTTTCTCCCCTGTCCTTTTAAAAAGAAAACAAGTCTACTTTAACATCTTGGAAATGTTGATTAAAATGAGAGTTACATAACCTTTTTTGACCCTCCACAGAATAGATACTTTGAACCACAGCCTTGCCATAGAGTTAATGAGTCTCTTCCTCATGCATATGTACTTCCTTCCACATTGTACACAGGATGGGGAGGGCTCTGAGCCCACCACACAAGCTTGGGAAAATGATTAAACTCTCTTGCTGGTGTATATATAATTCTGACAGGTGGGAGGTGTTGCTGCTGCAGTTTGTGAAGAAAGCATGGAATATTTTCAGTTGAACAAAAACATTTCCCGGATTCTTACCAGAACATAATGCCTTTTCACTTTTTGCGAAACAGTAAGAATTATTCATGGCAGCTTTGCAAGACTGGCCCAGAGTACCTTCCGAAAAATGGGAGCTGATAAATACTGGTGTTGATAGGATGGTTTTAGAGGAATAAGTTTGCTGAAATGCAGGCTGAAATTTATAATGCTTGATTTGGGGTTTTACTCTCTAGAAATTCATTATAATGGGATTCTTAGTGTTGCTGACTATTCTGTTTAGCCAGGTTTCAAGGGAAACTATGTGTACTTGAAACTCTCCCTGAGACACAGAAAGTTTTAAGTTACTAGTTGCTGTTCCTGTTACTTCTGTTAATGAAGGAGAAAGAAGAGGAGGTGGGGGAGGAGAAAGTGAAAGATTTAAAATACCTACAGTGCTCTGTGGCTTGGGAAACTGTATTAACGTTCCTGGTAATATCTCACATTGTTGGTAACAATCACAGAGTGAAGACTGGTTCCATTGTATTAAATGACACTTTATTAATTAGAAAATACACAAACAAAAGTTAGTACGGCTATCCTAAAGGCTTCAAGAGTTCAAAACTTAAAAAAAAAAAAAAAACTGCTTTAAAATACTGGCCCTTGTCCTATCTAAGAATATGCTGCACAGACATAGCAGCTTAAAACGAAAAAAGTATTTCAACTAAGTCCCCACGGCATTAAACACCGACTGCCCCCCAAATCTAATAGGAGGTTCAAGAACACCTGTGCAGGACATGCAAAGGAAGCGAGCAAACTGGTTTATGGCTCCTGACTCTTAACACCTTTGCTTTTTAAGACTGTAACAGAGGATAAAACAGAGAGGGCAGGAGCAATGAGAATTTAAATGATTTCTTTCAAGTAAGCTTATTGTGCATCCTGGGGGCCTGTGGGTGGCTCAGTCAGTTAAGCATCTGCCTTTGGCTCAGGTAATGATCCCTGGGTCCTGGGTTTGAGCCCTGGTCCAGCTCCCTGCTCAGCAGGGACCCGTCTCCCTCTGTCTCTACCCTGTTTGTGCTCTCTCACACTCTCTCTCTGTCAAATAAATAAAAAATAATTAAAAAAAAAAGATTATTGTGCTCTCAGACACCCTCTCAGATACATACACCACAAACACATACCCAAAGCTAGTAGACCCAGGAGATTTTCCTTTGAAAGGAGTGCAGAATTTTGACAATTTTACAGTGCTGAACCTGTTAACATAAAAAGAAGTACACTAGGCCTTGAGACCAATAAGGAGATTAAAGTCACAAAAGGTATTTTATTATCAGAAAACATCCAGAAAAATCTCTCAGTTGTATTTAAAAAAGCAGGCAAGAATGAACCCAAAGAGAATGGCTACGCAGGAGCAATCATTAGAGAGAAAAATAGAACTTTTAATTATGCCAGTGAGTCTTTACTTATTTAATGGACAGATTATACTATATTTCAAGGAACTAAATTTTCTTTATAATAAAACTTGAAGAATCTTCCGTATGTCCAAATCTTCTGCATGCCTGTCTTCTGATAAAACTAAATCTAATTCAGAAATTTAAGCATGAGTGTCTCATCCTTAGTTCTATTCTTGTTGAGCAATGTTTGTTATTTAATGTATGAATATCTCTATGGGTCTCTATGGTAACAAAGAAATGTTTTGGCAGTGATTGGAGTGGTTCAGATGATTGAAGGGGTGATAAGAATTATTATTTTAAAAAATTCCAGGCCCCCTGCCAATATTTTAAAAACCTGTCCCTCTCCAAGTTTAAGATTTTATTTAACCACAAATTTTTTAAAAAGAAGAACTCCATCAGTGGAGAAGACTACTTTGTTATGAAGATAACTGTGAAGCATTTTGTAATATGTTGTCAAATAATTCAAGTGCTTATTCTTTGTTAAGCTCAAGTTGATAACTGATTAATAGAAGGTACAATAACCAATTCTTATTAGGTACTTAAAATGTGTCAAGCTCTGAGCTCTGCTCTCTATGTGGATTAAACTCATTAAACTCACCACAACAATGCACAGGGGGTCCCCTTACTAGTGTCATCCTCTTTGCTTAATTGAGAAGACTAGAGAGTAAGAAGTTAGGTGAATTTCTTGAGGTCCTACAGAATTAAAATTTTATTTAATCTAACTATAGACCCTATGTTTTCTATTATTTTTCTTTCATTCTCTCTCATTTTTCTAGGTTCTAAACATAGCTTGGTAGGAGCATCCAGGAATTCTAATAAAATAAATGTGTGCTTGTTCTGTGAGCTTGTGCACATGTGGTGTGTTTGGGTGGAGAGTGTGTGTGTGTTTCCATAAATCCTATAGTTTTCTACATATCTAAATTAATCCTTCCTGTCAAGACCCTGTAGGATCACTTTTCTTCTTTATGAGTTTATCCAAAGCAAAAGTAGCCATCTCAAACACCTACCTCTTAAATACAAAGGTTATTACTCATATAGAAAAGGAAAATTGTTACAGAGTACCTATACGGTAAGCTCAAGTCCCAGCTAGTATTGTCTCAGAAAGCCTTTTTTTTTTTTTTTTTTTTTTTGAGCTTCTTTCTTTTCTTGCCATTGTTGTACAATTCTTGTCCATCCTCCTGTTCTCTGGAGTCCACTTGAGTATGGCTGCTGGATGGGTCTTATGTCTACATCTGGTTGGCCAAGGCCAGGCTAGATCTAGCCAGCTAGATCTAGCTATTTGCTTCGAGGCTCAACCTTTCCCTCTAAGATCACAGCATATGGTGTGGTGCAGGGCACTTTCTGTTGGCAACCCCAAAAAGCTAATCAAAACATGAGTCTTCCATTCCATCCAGGTCTACCACCATCCTGTGAAGCACTTTGTATGAATTGGGAAAATGTTATCCTTCCACTAGTAAGTAAAGCTCTGCATCCTGGTATACAAGAAGTGAGGAACACAGGTTAGATTCCACCACCAGGTGTCTGCCCTTGTGCAGTAAACACTTTGCACAAACATATGCAACAGCTACTTATGCAGACTATAGCAGCCGCAAAAATGAGGACCTCAAGTCTCAGATTCTCTATATTTCTGGTTAACAACATTATTATAATAGCAATACCTCAAAGTGGAAAATATGAAACCAAGATGATTGATGGAAATATTTCGGGGGAAAAATAGAATTCGCTTCCTTCTATTTCTCCTGCCCATTTCTAGCAAGGGCATTCCATTTTTAGATCTTTTATGCTTCCTTTAGCTTAATGGCTCTCAACTCTGGCTGGACATCAGAATCACCTGGAGAACTTGGAAAACAACTGATTTTCAGGCACAAGGCCAGAGCAATCAGATCAAAAACTCTGAGGGTAGGACCAGGCATGAAGAGTGTTTTAAGTGATTCAGGTGATTCCAACGAGCAAAGCTGAGACTCACTGCTGATAGGAAAAAATAATTGAGCGGTGAGGTAGTGTAAGGATAATCTGCTCCCTTCCTTAAAACCATACCTCACTGTAATGAGTGTGTATGACTTCCATTATTTAAAACGTAAAAGTTTCACTTTATTATTTCAAAAAATTTAACTACAGAATTCAGCTCAAGCCAGTTAATTATCTTTCTTTAATAAGATTATCAAAATGGTTAAATCTAGGCTATTGCTAATCAGTTAAGCAATGAATTTTAGCTATATCGTCCCCCTGCCCCCCAGAAAGTTCTAGCAGGAGCAGCAAGTGAATATTGCCTGGGTAAAAGGTACAGCTTTTTGAAACATGAACATTGCTAAAGAAATTATCAGGCTTAAAACACATTTTTTTTAACCTCTAACTATAATAATTACTAAAAAGAAAGAAGAAAGTTTAGCACCAAATCAATAAATAGTTCCCTTTGAGAAATAAGTTTTTAATAATTCATAAGTGATCCATCTGCAGAAAATATAATGGTACAAATTACAATGCCATCCGTAGGCCTCAATACTATCATAGTATATCAGCAAACCACAGTTAACAGAATAAATATTTTTGGCTATAGAGAGGTAGCTCTCCAAATACAAATTAATCTCCTTAATGGATTTTCCTTACCTTCATGAAAAATGCATTATGGGCTCTTAAGTCACACTCAACACATTGTTAGGGTTTTATATGATGTGGGGTTGGCACAAAGATGATTTTTCTTTCACACTGTGGGTAAAAAAAACAATGAGCTGGGTGGTTTGGAGCCAGACTATTTAATCACCAGGCAAAAGCTGGTTACTAAGAGAAGCTGTATTATTCTTAAGCTCCCTCTTTCTGCAAAAGCCCCTTAAAGTTTCTTGAGAGGTAAAAAGAAATTGTATTAACGGACTTAACATTTGTGAAATTTTATAGGTATCAAAAAATTTGTCCCAGCTGACCTCTTTATTAATTATTCTGATTTTTTTTAAAGAGCCGAGTAAAGCAAAATTGTCCTAACACAAATGCAATTGTTTCTGTTCATGCCCAGCCTTTCTTTTATAATGTTAATTCTTTCTCAGTGGCATTTCCGACGCAGTTACTGACATGGATGTCATATGAAGATGCACATTTATTTGGGACTGAATTCACGAGGTCGCACGAATTAAGTCACTAAGTTTATACTGCCTCAAATACATCAAGATGGGCAAGGACACTTCACTGCCACACTCCTGACAGAGTCGACAGGACCACAACCACAAGAGTTTGGTAAGAAACTCGAGAGGGCAGATGTGGGGCTCTGGAGAAGCCTCAGTCAGGTTTTATGGTGCAACCTGCCTTGCCTTTTCATTAGTCTTCTCAGCTTCAGTGTGCAAAACTGTTTCCAAACTACTGAGTTTGATTTTCTTCAAAGAGAGGTCAGCCATCAGCCTTCGCATGGTTCAGATTAGCTGACACAGATCAGAGCTGAACCCATGCCCTGGAAGTGAACGTAACTTTTCCTGGGAGAAATCACCTGGTGGCAGAACTGCAGGGGAGAGCCTCCTTACAGCTCTGCACAACATTCCTCACTGGAAGGCAGGAACCAAAGGGACCCTGCAACTCCAGATCTTTCAAGAACAGGGGCTACCGCCTGACAGGGCTGTGTCTAAGAACCTGGATTTTGAAACTCTTGATAGCCACATCAAGGATTTATAGGACCGTGAGTTTTAAGCAATGTGTTTCCCAAATAGATCCCATGAAGAAATCGCATTACCTAGGTATTTGGGGGTGTCAGCCTGTGCTAGGACTCTATTTCATCACGAAACTAAGTGAAGAAGAGTTAAGAGGGCATTTCAAAATTTTATGAGCACCAACAGAGTAACAGAGTCAGAACAATCATGTTCCTTCCAATTAAAGAGGTAATTTCAATTACGGTGAACCGCTGTGACTAGGGCTCTGAGAGTCATCGTTTTAGTGTCATAAAGCCCGAACTCATTTTTTCAATTAACTGTGTGCAGCAGCCCATGCATTTTCTGAGACTTTATCATTGAACTCTTGACTCAAGCAAGATCTAATGTGTGGTAGGGACTTAATTTCCCCAATTTCACAGTTAATAACTTTTCCAGTTCAGAGGCTAAAAGTCTATGCTCCTTTTTATGGTGAACTAAGTTAGTAAAATAAAGCATTTTATCGCACAACCACCAGCCTAATTGTTACTGATTTTATTTTCTGAATTAATATATGATAATATAGAAACCAAGGAAGCCTTTATTCTTACTTGCTCCACGCTAGTCCCTTCCTCCCAGAAGAAGTGACATAAATTAGGCCATGCAAATTTCTTGCTTACAAAAAAGAAAAATTTAGTGCCTCTGGGTGGCTCAGTCAGTTAAGCCTCTGACTCTTGGTTTTCCCCACAGGTCAGGATCTCATGAATTGTAAGATCAAGTCCTGTCTCGCTGTCCCAGCTCAGTCCCAAGTCAGCTTGAAGATTTTCTCTCCCTCTCCTTCTGCCCTCCCCTCTGCCTTCTCTCTCTCTCTCTCTTTCAAATAAATAAATTAATTAATATTAAAAAAAAAAAAAAACAGATTAGTTGACCATAGAGTTGAGGATCCTTCTTCTGGGCTCTCTATTCTGTTCCATTGATCTATGTGTCTGTTTTTGTACCACTAGCATATTGTCTTGATGATTACAGCTTTGTAATACAGCTTGAAGTCTGGAATTGTGATGCTAACAGCTCTGGTTTTCTTTTTCAACAGTCCTTGGGCTATTCAGGATCTTTTCTGGGTCCATTCATTTGTTAGGATTGTTTGTCCTAGCTCTGTGAAAAATGCTGATGGTATTTTGATAGGGATTGTATTGAATGTGTAAATTGCTTTGGGTACTACAGACATTTCAACAATATTTATTCTTCCAATCCATGAGTATGGAATGTTTTTCCATTTCTTTGTCTTCCTCAATTTCTTTAAGTGTTCTATAGTTTTCGAGTACAAATTCTTTACCTCTTTGGTTAGATTTATACCTAGATAGCTTGTGATTTTTCCTGTGATTGTAAATGGAATCGATTCCTTGATTTCTCTTTCTTCTGCTTCATTTTTAGCATATAGAAATGCAACTGACTTCTGTGTGTTGATTTTATATCCTGCCACTTTGGTGAATTCCTGTATCAGTTCTAACAATTTTGGGGTAGGGTGTCTTGGGTTTTCCACAGAGAGTATCATGTCATCTCCAAACAGTGAGTTTGGCTCCTTATTTGCCAGTTTGAATAATTTTTATTCCTTGTTGTTGTCTGATTTCTGAGGCTAGGACTTCCTGTACCATTTCAACAGAGTGGTGAGAGTGGACATCCCTCTCATGTTCCTGACCTTAGGGAGGAAACTGAGAGCTTTTCTCCATTGATGATGATATTTGCTGTGGGCTTTTTGTATTTGGTTTTTATCTCCCCCTAAACTGCAGAGAGTTATATCAAGAAAGAAAGAATGAAGGACTCCTGGATGGCTCAGTCTATTAATCACTGTCTTTGGCTCAGATCATGATCCCAGGGTCCTGGAATCAAGTCCTGCATCTGGCTCCCTGCTCAGTGGGGAGTCTGCTTCTCCTTCTCCCTCTGCCCCCCTCTCACTTGGGCTCTCTTTCTCAAAGTAAATAAATAAATAAAATCTTAAAAAAAAAAAAGGAAAGAAAAAGTGAAATCTTGCCATCTGCAACAATGTGGACTGAAATAGAGGATATTATGATAAGCAAAATAAGTCAGTCAGAGAAAGACAAATGTCATATTGATTTCACTCATGTGAAATTTAAGAAACAAAACAGGATCATAGGGGTAGGGAAAGAAAAATAAAATAAGATGGAATCAGAGAGAAAAACAAATCCCTAGAGACTCAGCTCTAGGAGACAAACTGAGGCTTGATGGAGGAGAAGGAGTTGGGGGAAAGGATAATTGGGTGATGGGCATTAAGGAGGGCACACAATGCCATGAGCATTAGGTTTTACATACAACTGATAGATCACTGAAGTCTATCTACCTCTGAAACGAATAAAAAGAAAAATAAGAAAAGAAAAATGAAAAGACTTCCTCATGGTGTTAATAATAAAGCCACACTTCATACAGAAGCCTGAACAGCTGAGAAGAGCTGATCTCTGTCCTATTGTCAATCCCTGCTTGTGTCACTGTTCAAGCCTCAGTCTCAGATTATTGGCTGAATAATGGTCCCCAAGGTCCACATCCTGATCTCAGGAATTTTTGAGGCTATCAGCGGACATGTAGAAGGAACTCTGAAAATATGATAAAATTCAGGATCTTGAAATGGATGTTTACCCTGGATTATTTGGTTGGGCTCCATACAATCCCATCTATTTCTAGAAGAGGAAGGGACAAGGAAGAGAGTTGGAGAGACATGTAAGGACAGAAGCAGATTTCAGGGAGCAGAGAAGATGCTGTGATGTGGGCTTTGAAGGTGGAGGAAGGGACCACAAGCCAAGAATGACAATAGGCCTCCCAATGCTGGGAAAGGCAAGAACATGAGCTCTCCCTTGGAGAACTCAGGCCAGCTGACACCTTGATTTTAGCCCAGTGAAACTGATTTTGTACTTCTGACTTCCAGAGTGTTTGTTAATAAACTTATGGTGTATTGAGCCCCTACCTACCTGCTAATTCGTTACAGCAGTAATAGGAAATGAATACAGGCATGTTGCCTACTGTCATTTTCTAACAAACACAGAACTTCCTGACTCAGAGATTTGCAGTTTCTCTAGACTCTAAGCTGTATCAAGGAGAGTTTCCATCTCTTCATCTTTGTCTCCTGAATAAACAAGGCACTGAGTATATATTTGTTATATAAATGAATGATTGGATGAGAATATCTGAAGGTAAATATACCGACTTGGAACTGGTTCAGTGTGGTTTTTCTTGTTTCACAGAGGACTGATTGGAGTGTTAGCAATGAACTACTATGTAGCCAGGTTATAGAAGTTGCTGGAAGTTTTCTCAGCCTTATTCTCCTCACTTTGTTTCCATACAGAATGTTCTTTACTGAACACACATAGAAAGGAAAATGAAAGCAATGGGAGATGAATCACCCCTCTTTCTCCAAAAGTGCTAATTTAGATCCTGATTACTGCAAACTTGAGCCACCCACTCGTACTACTAACCGTGATATCACCAACTGCTGAGCTCTCAGAGGATTGGAGTGGTCATTATTGTATCAGATATAGCTTTGACAAGGGAAAATATTACATGGAGGAATTACTTCATGTTTTTTAAAATGCCACAAATTGATCCCAATTGATTTTATAACCAACTAACCAACTTGTCCCATGGGTCTTCTTTTACATCTACTCTTATAATCTTATCATATTTGATAAATAACTTCCTGTTGTTCAATCAGTTCCATCAGAAAACACATTAGCCTTCTTTATTAATTTTTCATACAACGTTCTTTGTAGAAAATTTGCTAGCTTGTGCTACCACTACCAGAAGGCGATGAATTTGAGCTTGTCTCAGTTTACAAATCATATTTTAACATATCCAAGTATGAATGCCTACATGAAAATGCATGTGCTATTCCTTCCTGTGTAATATATTAGGAAGAGCCAAGCTTTTGGATCTTGACTATTTCTGATTAAATATCTTGACAAAGAACTTTCATTTGTTATTGTTTTTGAACAGTATGTTAAAGATCCACTTGATTATTTTTAAAAGGTGAATTATACTCTATTCAAAGCTGCAATTTTAATATTTAAATATATTTTTGAACAATGTTTGACTGGTAAAGACATAGTATTTTATTTGATGAGTAGTACCTATGCCAGATTTTAAAATGTAGAATTTTTTTCTTTCACAATTATGCCATATTTCTTCTTTTGAAAAGAATGCTTTTATATCAACTTAAATTTTTATGAAAAAACATTGTTTTTATCTAGTTTGACAATATTTTATATTTATTAAAGTTATATTATACCATTTCTAATTAATGAACTAAAATTTCAGACTCAATTTATTCATGATTATTTATGTACATTGTCATAACATTATAAGAAAACTCCAGAAATGCTCTTTGCATGGTTCAGTCTTACAAAAATAGTATTTTTACAGAAATTCCCCATTTAAGAAGATACTGTAATCTTTTTAGATATATCCTATTACAGAGATAATGGATATTTCATATTGATTTTTTGATAAAGAAAATGACTATGAAAACAAAATACAAAAATAACTCAAACCTAGACTTTTCAACCTAAGGGTAATGATAAAGGACAGCGAACTAGTGTTTTCTTTGAGTGGCTTAATGAGAGTCATGGGAGCGCAGAGAACCATTTTACTGTTAAAGAAAAAATACTCATCTCTCCAAAACTTATAATAGAAGAACTTTTGCTGATCATTCAAGATTAGCAATGGTTATCACTGGAATACAGAACATTTAATGGATTTTCAGTGCTGTTCTAAACTTTTTTTTCTATATTCTATCAGCATTATGCAAAATGTTAGATTTCTTTCACCTTTATTTTCTTTTTCCTTAAAAACCCTTGGAACTTTCTAAATTGTTCAGAAGAAAAAAATATTAGATCTCTCTACAAGAAGTCTAGTTTAGTTGAAGATACTTAAATCCCAAACCTGCAAAGATTGTACTAAATGCACAGCCATTCATTTAAAAGTTATCTAGTTAAGCTATCCAACTTCCGCTGACTCAAATTATATCTATGCCTTGGAAATAAAATAGGAGATTCATTTGCTGATAAATGAAGGGGAAAGAATGATCAGCTGGCCTCAGCATTAAATTGTATCCTCTCCCCCAAGTTTTTAGACTTATCTATTTGAGAGAAAGAGGGAGAGCAAAAGCAGGAGAGGCAGAGGGAGAGGGAAAGAGAATCTGAAACAGACTCTGGGCTGAGCACAGAGGCTGACTTGGGGCTCAATCTCATGACCCTGAGCCAAGACCAAGAGTCAGAGGCTTAACCAATTGTGCCACCCAGGTAACCCAGCCCCTCCAAGTTTTTAAAAAATAAGCAGAGACAGGTTAATCAAATATTCTGAAGTCACTCTTTTAGAGAAGTTTTGTTCCAAGCCTTTTTTGATGCCTTAATGTCCCTGACCTTTTCTTTTATTTTATTTGGTGCCAAAAAAGTGGTTTTATTAAAGCATGGGGACAGGACCCATGGGCAGAAAGAGCTGTCTCTTAAATTAAAAAAAATAATAATTTTTTATTTTAATTTTAAATAATAAAATTAATTCACAAATCTAAATTCTTTTTTATTGAAACCCCAGTATCTGCTATCAGATTTTCTGGACCATTGCTGATTCTTCCACCTTTCAGTGAGAGTCACCTGGGAAATTCATCTCTCAGGGAAAGAAAATTCTGAATTTTGATTCTATTATTGATTAGAGAACTAAGCAATATGAGAGTTAGGGGAAAGCAGAAATGTCTACAGGGAACCTTAAGTCTCTTGGTTTGTCACAATTAACTCAACCTCAGACAAGCGGTTTGTTTTGCTTCAGCTTGAGTTTACTTACTAAATTTAGGAGTTTCAAGCATTATTACTGCATATACAACATAGACAGCTAATCACCCTCTGTTGAATATTTTAATATGTTCCTCTGTAATACAATTTTTAATGATAGAGAATAAATTAAACTTGTATTACAGGAAGAAGGAGAATCTACAAAGTGGTGCTTCTTAATTGTTACCAAAGGAAAAGTTGTTACTTTTGAATGAATTCAGAGGGAGTATTAATAATTCAATCAACAGATGGCTAAGTGTACCTCCGAACAACACAGGCAAATTAATTCTCACTTGCTCTCATCTACTGGGAGATAGAAGCAGAGTTATGACTTTCTATTTTAAAATATTTATATTACTATGTGCCAAAATATTTTAGTGAAATAATCCGATACAAGTAATAAGAGAGTTTAAAGGATTTTCTGCAATTTTTATAACAATTAGTATCTTCATTGCAATTTACTTCCAAAGATATTTCATGCTATTAAACTTGAAGTTCACAATTATTCAAATCTTTGTTTCATGAGCTTCTCTGCCTCAGTCAGGTTTCAGTAGGCTAGAGTAAAAAATTACCCCATGTTTCATTGGCTCTCAACAAAAAAATGTTTATTTCTAGTTCATATGGATGTTCATTGCAGCTCTTCTCCATATGCTCACCATACCAATATCCAGGTGGAAGGGACAACCTCATCTCACATAAGCTGCTTGTACATTTGCTTCAAGGTGTCATATATTAGACATTTACCTTTCTTTGGCAAATATAATTTACCTGGCAGAGCCTGATGTCAATAAAATGAGAAATCAAACTACCCTATAGGGGTAGTCCCTGAAAGGAGATGCAGCAAAAACTTTGTTCATAATGTAATCACTAACATAATTCTTTTTCTAAAATCAATTTATAAGACTTATTTATAAGTGTATGAAAGAGCCC
Organism: Mustela nigripes; assembly: GCF_022355385.1. Classification (NCBI taxonomy): domain Eukaryota; kingdom Metazoa; phylum Chordata; class Mammalia; order Carnivora; family Mustelidae; genus Mustela; species Mustela nigripes. Next base: position 185,987,434 of record NC_081557.1, on the reverse strand, counting down.
TGAAATCAAGTTCTTCAGACTTGCAGAAAGACTTTGAGGAGACATGACAGAAAAATGAGGAAATATTACAACTGATTATAAACCATGCTGCCACATAGTTATGTTTTTCTTAGTCTGGCTAAAAGTCAGAACAATCTGACATTATCACTTAAATATTTTTCATAAAAGGATGGGTTTTTTATTAGATTTTTCTTCTTTTTCTCATCAAAGACTTATAGGCTATATCAAAAAGATTGTAGAGAGAATTCGTTCACATTCTATTCTGCATGTTTCATCAGTAACATAGAGAAATGCATTGATAAATATATAAGTAAATTTATGTGTCATGTATCAAGAGGATGAAAAGTTTTGGAAATAAGGTCACTAATATGGCTGCCCATTATTGCACAAAAAGAGATAGCGATAAGAAATCTTTGTATTAAACCCAAATTTCCATCCTAGGAGTGGGCTCCTTTAGAATCACTGGCAATATTTTAAGAACAGCTCACAGTTTACTAAATACCAAAGCAATGTTAGAGCAGAAAGATATTGTTCCAGCAATGAAATCATCCATAGAGCTCACCTACTCATCACCCAACACAATCAAGACTAGCTCCAAGCCAAAGAAGTGGAGTTGGCAACGGGTTGTCGCTTAAGTCAGAACACGACCCCAGAAGTTAACTCCCAATGCCTGAGAGATGTTTTCTGACTCTTTAAACTCGCAAGAAGAGTAAAATTTATTAAACTTTTAACTGATATCATATCATTTACATTAAAATCATTTTACTATCCCAGTAAGTCTTGTTTCTGATATTATGTCCAATCTCCATCTGCTTTATTTCTTGTCTGAGGATACTAGACCTTAATTATATTCTCTAGCCAAAAACAGAAAGAAAAAGAAAAAAACAATTTGGTAACTCTACCTCAGAATATCTTCTCCTGCATGTCCAGACTACGTATTATATAACTTGAAAAGTAGAATTCACTAAGAATTATGTTGTTCGTACATTTTTGTATTAGCCTCTATTCCTAACACCAAGAAATCAAAACAAAAAATATCATTTGTTATTTTAGAGAAAATTCTAATTAAACTTCTTACATTATTCTCTTTTCCATTAAGAGTGATTTATCTAGTCCTCAGAAAGATGCAGAAGAAAGAACGCACACATGCAAGCATGGAGTGCTGAAAAGAACATGCTTGTGTGGCAATCCTGAACATATTTGTATTTTGCTTTACAGTCTGCATATGTAGTTTTCCACATTCTGTTATATGAAATCTCTCAGTCATTGGGAGGATTGAAGACACTGTCATTCAGAAAACTTGAGCAATATGATATGGTGTCAATATAATTTTTAAAATATGTGAGATGAGATCAAAGTTTGAGTTGAGGGTTTGTCCCCCAAACCCCAACCCTTAAGAGGCTATATTGAGTGTAACAGGGGTTTAGTGGACAGTGTGCAGGGAATGCACCTCACACCCCTCCAGCCTCTGCTGCCCTCCTTTGCTGTTACTCACACCCAAGACAGAAGCTTCAGCAGAAGGAGCCCTGGCATTTTCTACTGATGTGTTCTGTGTATTGTGCTTCAGAAATCATTTGAACCAAGTGTCTTCTTTCTTTCTTCTCCATTGATGGGCTTTTTGGGTATAGCTGTAATTGCTGAGAAACATCAGTGAACTGAACTGTACCCAAGAGGAAATGAGAACAAAATAAATCAATAAGAGTATGCATGTAATCAAATAGGGGAGAGAGGGATGAGCATTTCAGTTTAACACTGTAGTATCATTCTAAAAGTCATAGAAGATAGATGCTGCTGCTTTCTATTTAGAAACCTGACTTCCAATGATGTTAGTATATGGTGCCATTTTAAATTTGTAGACATTGGTCATAAGGACACCCAGGATTTTATAACAACACAGATCCCTCAATGAGTGTAATAAATAACAAATAAACTTATTTGTTATTTATTATATAACTATAACAAATAAAGTTTTATTTGTTTCTTTGTTTCTAGGCCACAGAATTTTCACTGGAATAGCTTTTCTTTCTTTAAAGGAAGAGGACAATTCAAAGAATTCTGTAATTCACAGAAACAGGAAAAAAAAATTATAAACAGAAGCTAGCTAATGCTATTTTAGTATTTGATCCCAGTAACCCTGAATAATGTGGCTTCTGAAGTGGAGTTACGAATGTGGATGGACTTCACAGTGTCATCTAGCATTACTTAAATGGGAACTAAAGCAAAATAAGTACTTTTAAGTAGGAAAACTTTGTACCTCTTATTAATTTTTCCTTTTGTGACTTGCCTGAAAATCTTCCTTGTCTTTCTTCATTACATTTATATTTCTTAGAACCTATTTATAAAATCTGGAATATTATAAAAGGAAAACCATTTTAGAAAATTAAAATGAACTTTTCTAAGGCGTTTTTATTTGCCCAATTACCATGAAGAACTTTAGGAAGACTTTTCGGCCTTCAGAGTGCCACTACCTTGTTTTTATAATATATTCTGATAGCAATGCTTATTAAAAATCAGGGTTCTTCAGTTTTAAAGGTTAAGTTAAGCTGCATTTTTAAGTGATGACCATGTTTGCATAAAATACCTCAAGGAAAAGACAAGGCATTATAAATGTATGAATAATTTATTACTTTGTACTTTTTTTACTATTTAGAAAATGTCTTATAATCCATTTGAGACTTTAAATTTCAGAGAAGATTCATCTGTAGGGTTTATTTTTAAGATTATTTATATGAGAAGGGAGAGCATGCAAGCTAGTGGGAGGAGCACAGGGAGAGAGAGAATCTGAAGCAAACTCCTTGCTGAGTGCAGAGCCTGACCCGGGGCTTGATCCCAGGACCCACAAGAGCATGATGTGAGCCAAAATCACGAGTCAGACTCCTAACAAGCTGAGTCACATGAGTACCCTGGTTTTTGTTTAAGTAGGCATTATGGTATTTCCTTCTGTCCCCATTTTATTCGGATATAATTAACATATAATATTGCCTTAGTTTCAGTTGTATAATGTAACACTTTGATACATGTATATACTGTAAAATGTTCCCTACAGTAAGCTTAGTTAACATCCATCACTTCACATATTTACACATTTTTTTTCCTTGTGTCCAGAATTTTTAAGATATACTCTCTTAGCAACTTTCAAATAGACCCAGTATCTATAACTATAGTCCCCATGCTCTACCTTACTTCCCCTGGACTCATTTACTTTATAACTGGAAGTTTGTAAGTTTCGATACCCTTCCCTCATTTCTCCTACCCCCTACCCCTTGTTACTAGCAAACACCACTATTCTGTTTCCATGAGTTCTTTTTTTTTTTTTTTCAGTTCCACATATAAATGAGATCATGCAGTATTTGTCTTTCTCTGTCTGACTTATTTCACTTGAAGCTTTTTTAGTATTCTATTATTTTGCAATAATAATTGATGAGCAATAACCTTATATGTGCAGTTCTTTCTCACAAGACCAATGATTCACCCGGAGACCCTATGATGATTTATAACCCTGGTACTTGAGAAAGATGCTAAATTGGCTGCTCTAGAAATCATTATGTTAGCTGAACTGGCTTCTCATTTATGCCTCGACAGCAAATTTTCTGGCTGCAAACTGCAAGGAAAAACCAACTCATTTCAATATAAGAGAAACCTTAGATTTAGAAAGGTAAAACAATGCCTCCACAATGACCTTCTGAAGAGAATAGACTTTTGACAAGAAATATTTAAAAATTGGAACTCATTACCTCCAGTCTAATTAGAGGACTGACATGATATATCGTAGTTGGCTATTTCGGATTCTAGATTACAAACCCTTAACACTGTCCACTTAGAACCTTGCCTTTGGAGGCTCATAATGATATCAGAAAGGTCTTTCAAATTTGTTTGCCTCTTCTGTGAAGTAAAGAGCTTCTACGTTTATATCAAGAAGATTATAGAAGATTAGTTAGAAGATTAGAAGATTAGTTTGTTTTATTTTTTACACATTTGACTAGAGGTTGGATCAGATTCTGCCAGTCTGACAACAGAAACCCCAGCCTCAGGATTAAAATCCTTATGGTGCTCACTAAAAGTTTGGAGAAAAATGATTTGCTTCATCCTCATTATCGGCAGGGTTCTGAGCACTTTATGTTGTAAGTGCTTTACATAAATTAATCCATTTAATCTTGAAACCACCTCATAAGTAAGTACAACTATCATCCTTATATACTCATAGAAGAATAGCTAAGAAAAAGTAATGGCAGAAGCACACTGGTTCAGGATCAGCATCTCAAGCAAAAAGAAATAAGGGAAAAATACCTAGATATATAAGCCATGTTGTGGAAAAACATGACAAAGGCACACCATGTTATGAATGGTGGGCAAAGGGGTGGCACAGTGGGTTAAGCAGCTGCCTTCATCTCAGGTCATGATCTCAGATCCTGGGACTGAGTACCCTATCGTGTCCCTTGCTCCACGGGGAGCCTGCTTCTCCCTCTGCCTCTGTCTGCTGCTCCCTCCGCTTATGCACTAGCTCTTTCTGTCAAATAAGTGAATAAAATCTTAAAAAAAAAAGAATGGTGGGCAAAAGTGAGAGTATACTAACAAGGAGGAAACCTCTACTAACAGGAAAGTGATTGGCATTATTTAGTAGTAAAGTTGACTTTTTTTTTTTTTAAGATTTTGTTTATCTATTTGACAGATAGAGAGCACAAGTAGGCAGAGCTAGACAGAGGAAGAGGGAGAAGCAGGGATCCTGATGTGGGGCTTGATTACAGGACCCAGGATCATGACCTGAGCTGAAGGCAGATGTTTAACCTACTGAGCCACCCAGGTGCCCCTAAAGCTGACTCTTAACTCAGAGAAACCTGGATTTAAATTTCAGTGTTAATATTCATCAGTTACATGACTTTGAAGAAAGCCCTAACCCTCTCTTTATTCATATGCAAATCAGAAAATAAAAGTATGGTAGTTGTAGATAAATGAAAACAAATAATTAAATTAAATAATGTATGTAAGTTGCTTAGCAAGTTTTGTGGGTTTTTTAAAAAGATTTATTTATTTAAGAAAGAGTGCAAACAAGGGGAGAGATAGAGGGAGAGGGCCAAGAAAGAATCTCCAGCAGACCCCTGCTGAGCACAGAGCCCAAGGCGGGACTCCATTCCACAACCCTGAGATCATGACCTGAACAGAAACCAGGAGTCGGTTGTTCAACCTACTGAGCCACCCAGACATCCCATTTTTTTCTGATGGACTTCTCTATACATTGCTCTTTATTTTTAGCTTTTTGGTGTCATATTTTCTTTACAACTTCTTTAATATGGGTTCCTGATTTCCAGTAATGTTCACTATTGTCAGATTCAAATTCCAACCTCATTAGTTTTGGCATGACAATTCCTGGCTCAACATTTCTAAAATGACTAAAGTTTAATGCCAAAGATAACACTCTGGCATTTCATCTTTCCACATGTTATCATTATAAACTGGAAGAAAACAAGTGGGTTTAATAAGTCTATTTAGAGAGAAGCATTAACTCGACCAGTTATTAACTGCTTTGAGCAAGTCTCATTCTCTCCAAATTCCTCTTGGTAAAGTGTGACACTCTTGATCAACCCCACAGGTGTGTTATAATGTTCAAATTAGAAAACTCACTGGAAGATCCTTTGAAAACTGAAAAGGCATGTATACATATGAGATTGGAGGAGAAAAAAGAGTGAATTTCAAAATCCTGTTCAAACCAAGCTCAAGTCCTAGCTCTGGCTCTTATCAGTCTATAACAATTAGGAATCATGTAACCCTTTGATCCTCAGCATTTATAACTAAATTTGGAAAGAATAATAGCTAGTTTTACTAAATCTTACTGCCAAATGTATAATACTTAATTTTGACAGAAGTATATCCTACCTATAAATCAAGCTGTCCCTAGGACTTGGATGTTCTTTGTGGCAACCTCATATGTTCCACTATGACCAACACAAACCAACATACAGTAAATGAAGAACAAAAACAAAAATGGTAACAAACAAAATGAAATAAAACCAGGTTGCTTAGTGATCACTGTTCTTTAAACTTTTTGTCACTATCTACCCTGATTCTAGTAGGTTCCTGATGCTAAGGGAAGGAAATTCATTAGAGTCTTAAAATCAGAATTAAGGGAGATACTTTGGTTGTCCATGATGATTTTAATTATGTAGCACAATTAAGAAAAATGAAAATTCATTTACCATGACACAATGTCACTGCTTTACAATTGTGTAAAGAATGGATGACAGCAAGGTCCAGGCAGCGATCACAAGCTGAAATGAAGCAGGTGGGCTTCCAGCCATGAGGGCAAGCAGCAAATGCTGGCTTGGCTATGGACTTCAGAGGAATAAAAAGAGCTGAAAAGCCAGGCTGGTCTGAAGCAGTAAGAGGTTAGTTCACCACTTTAAACCAAAAGATCCAAAATGATGCTGAATGTAAAAGACAGGGTCACAAATGGTGATAAAACTGACAATAATAGGACAGATTGAAGAGTAATGGCTTACAATTGCAGAGCAGAGAAACATAGTAGGGTAAACTGTGGGGCAGTGTTACTTACATAACTATAATGATACTGGAGCGTCTATTGCAATTACTGGGAAGAGATTTATCTCAATTATTGAACAAACTAAATTATAAAGCAAATTAACCATTGAATATAATTTCATAGGTATACTTTAATTTCATGCATTTTAGAAATTTCACAATAGGAATCAGGTGTCAGATAATACGTCTTTATTAAGACTAAGTTTCGTTGGTGCTGTAACTTACATAAGTTGAACGCTTAATGAATATGTAATGAGTGTGGAAGAGGCATGCTTCTGGTGAGGGTTCCTAGTGCTCATTCTTCAAAAAAGATATACATAAATAACTGATTCATTAATCCTCTGCTTGTTTGCTGTAAGCCTAATGCCAGAAATCTATGTCATCAGAACCTTTTATGTATCTTCTAAGATTAAAAAAAAAAGAAAAAGTTACTTTGAGCAACCAAATTTACAGAAGAGAGTAAATGGTCTTGTCAACCTTGAAAGTGTTACTTTGAGAAACTAAAGTTACAGGTGAGATTAAATGGTCCTATCAGCATTCAGCATTACTTTTCTTCCCTCCTTTTGACCCCCTCTCATTCCCAGGGTGCACACACCCTGGCACTTTTCAGCTCCAACACAGGACTCTCTGCCCTTGGTGAGGGACTTGGTCTTTTGCCTCCCTCCATGTGGGACTCTGTCCCCCAGCTGTTCACTATCTCAGTCTCTGTCCCAACAGCCAGCCATCACATCAGGGACTTCCTAGTCACATCACATTCTCTTAGAACTAAGAGAACACTCAGCATACGAACTCCAAAGTCATTCCCTTTAAATCCTTACTTCAAGAAGACTAGAACATTTCCTCAAGTTTCAACAGTATTAAACTGTCAAAAATACTCAAGAAGTCTCAATTTTGAAAAAGGTCACAATTCACTCTGTTTAAGTATGTAGAAATATGTGTCTATATGTGATAGCAAAGAGTGGAACTCATAAGATATATGTAAATTGTTAGGGTTACTGCTCTTACTTCCTTTTAAAACTAATTTTATTTGTGTGCTGATTTTTTAAATGATTTTAGTATTTAATATTCAGTCCCATTTACCACAAACTCATCAAAACATGCTGGTTCTGGATTAGCCTTGCATACTTTTTACTGGGAATGACACACCAAATTTTGTGAAACAGTATAATCCTGAAAACAAATGAACTAGTTTCAAACCAAGTAGTATATGATAGAACAAGGTTGATAATAGTTATAATAGCAATTTCTTTCAAAACCAGGGATATTAACTAAGTTTAACCTAAATAGACAATGTAGGAACTACTAAAAAAAAATTAGTAACTTGCCTAAAATTTTCTTTAAAAGTCATTAAACCTATTAGTTTGTTAATCTTGAAAATGCAATGGCTTTCCAAGATTCAGGAAGTTATTGAGTATAGTCAATGTCCAGGAGACTGCACGTGGAGCCCACATGAGTACAAACAGAAATTTTAGGGAGCCTCGCTGGCTCAGTCAGTTAAACATCTGCCTTTGGTTAATGTGATCAGGGTCCTGGGATCAAGCCCTGCATCAGGGTCCCTGCTCAGCAGAGGATTTCTGCTTCTCTCTCTCTCAGCTCATGCTTTTTCTCTGTATCTCTTAAATAAACAAATAAAATATTTCTTTTTAAAAAAAGAAATTTCTGGGCACCTGGGTGGCTAGGTGGGTTAAGCTGCTACCTTCGGCTCAGGTCATGATCTCAGGGTCTTGGGATCGAGTCCCGAGTCAGGCTCTCTGCTCAGCAGGGAACCTGCTTCCCTCTCTCTCTCTGCCTGCCTCTCTGTCTACTTGTGATCTTTGTCTGTCAAATAAACAAAAAAAATCTTAAAAATAAAAAAATAAAAAAATAAATTTCTCTGGAAACACTGAAATTATTCTCTGAAAATAGAGCTTGTGTTTTGGAAAAGGGAGAGTGTAGTCACCAATGCTCACAAGTTTCTTGAAGACAAAAATCATCTTATTTGCTTTGTTCTTCCCAGTACTTGACACACAGTGCTGAGCAAATTAAAAACCGTATACATTATCAAAATTCACTTACAGGCTAATTTATAGGGAACAGTTATGCATTTGATTTGCAAGCACATTATTTTTTATAAGCACATTAAATGCAGAGTGGCCAGGGATTGTGCCTTAATTTGGACAGAAATCTGCCTATAAACGGTAGATAATTGATTTTGCCACTTTAAAACCTGTTGAGCATTTCTTGGACTCACTCTGTTCTTGATCTGAAGTTGTATGAATTAAGAAGATTTCAAATGCAAATGTACTTTGTGTGTTTAATACTGACAGTCCAAACCATCCTCTATTAGATAACACTACTATTTACTCACTGTCTAAAAATTTAAAACAAAAATCTGATTTTGATTCCCTCTCTAGATGCCTGTATCACTATATGCAGCATTTGCTGTCATAAGCTTTTTGAATGGATTAGAAGAAATACTTTTAAGACATTAATGGTTGTCTCTTGTATAGCAGATGATTGACAACTCATGTTTCCTTTTTTTTTTTTTTTTTTAAGATTTATTTATTTTTAGGGAACCTGGGAGAGAATAAGATAGAGAGAGAGAGAGCGAGAGAGAGCATGCACATGCATGGGGGGAGGGGCACAGGAAGAGGAAAAGAGAGAATCTCAAGCAGGCTTCACACCCAGCACAGAGCCTGAGCAAGGCTTCATCTCACAACCTTGAGATTATGACCTGAACCGAAACCAAGAATCAGATGTTCAACCAACCAACTAAGCCACCCAGGCATCCTGACTCAAGTTTCTTGATGACAGTTATGCCAAGGCAAAAGACGGCAAGCTCTTTTTTCCATTTTCTTTTCCACCTAAAGCCATTTCTCAATTTATCAGTTTCCCTCGCAGAGTCTATTTCATCATTTGACTTCCTGGCTAGAATTACCCCAGATTTAATACAGGATAACTTTCTTTCCTTCAGACTCGTAGCTGCAAAAGAATTATCCCATTTCTGGGGTAGGTGATGCTGCCCTTGTTGTCTTATTCATATTGCTTTTCTAAAGAGAGATTTCCCTCAATGTATTACTTTAGACTTCAAAGTCAAGTATCAGTAACTCTCTTTTTGGCAGCAATCTGCCTTGAGACTATGTGAATAGAGTAAGAAAAGGATGGCCTGAGTGAGCAGACTGCTCTAGCAAAATGGAGTCTTATTTTGATCAACGTCTGTACAGTACACAATATGGTTTCAATCTGAAATCGGGAACTCCGTGACATTGCCAAAGAACTAAATACGTCATTGGTTATTTTATTTGGGCTAAAATGGTACACAGACTAAGATCCTAACTTTTTGCCAGAATACCACGGTGACTCTACTTTATAGTTTGCAACCTGATTTAGGAGTTTGGTAAATTGATTCGTACACTAATAAAATTAGAATCATCCAAATGGGTCATCTGGAAATTATCTGTTTTTATGCAGTGCATTTTTAGGCATTCAGTGGGACTTTTTATTTTAATTATGCATCTTCAGATATGGAGAGTCTCTCACAAATGTTTTCAGTGTATCTACCTTGATAGATTCACACAATACAGGAGGATTCAAAGAGTCTGTTATTCACTCAGCATGTTCCATTAATAAGTGCAAAGAGTCCTTAGGTTACCTAGTCTTTCGTCAGAATTGCCTACACGAATCTTAACATAATTATGAGTCTGACATATGCACACTGTAGAGTACATAAAAAGACTTCCTCCGAGAGTTTTTATGGTAATGCCAAAAGTATGTCTTAAAATCTTAATCCTTCATCACACTTTACTTGGATTTTAAAAAGGTTTATTAGCATTGCAAAGATGGAGGTTAACTTCCATTATTATGGACTCAGTAAGAGACATTTGGACACGTCTTAGTTACCTTGAATTCAGACATAGACTGACTGTGTCTTAGAGATATTTTGCTCACCATCACTCATTCCAACAATATGAATCTCATTCTGTTTGAAATTTTTTTTTTTGCAAATGACCCATTTTATAAAAATAGAAGTTTATTTTTAAAATACAAATTTCTGCAACTTTCTAATTGTAGGTATCTGTTATTTTGGACATGTTAATGTCTCAGCAATAAGGAAACCAACAGCTTTATTTTCATACATCTTAACATGCTTCCTGTGAATATGCCTACAGGTTTGGCTCTGTCATCCAGGATAGTATGAATCAATCAATGTTAGCATAAACATTTACTTCCATTATATACATCTCTCCTTTTGTCTTCTGGATCTTGGACACCAGTGCAGAAAGAGTGCATAGTCGCCTTCTCAGGATTCCCCTTGCATTTAAAGATGCTCTTATTTCATCTGGTAATAGACATACATGAAGTTTTGCTTCCACAATAATTCTTTCTGGGCCTGTTCTGAATTATAGTCTTACTTCTTATCATTCATCCCTAAGGTTCTTGTAGTGCAGCCTTTGCTGATATGTAGACCAAAGATTTGGCCTTTTATTCTCTGGTTGTTCCTCCAACATAGAATGTTCTCCTCCTCTGGGCTTCCTCATGCCACTGCCCTGCCCAGAGCACCATTATCCATGAGAGTCCATGGCTTGCTCTTGTACCTCCTTCAGCTTCCTGCTCCAACGTCACCTTTCCAGAAAGGTCTTTCTTGACCAATCCGTCTCAAATAGTATACACATATAGAAGGGGATTGGGTAACTGGGTGTTGGGTATTAAGGAGGGCATGTGTTGGGATGAGCACTAGGTGTTACACGCAGCTAATGAATTGTTGAACACTACATCAAAAACTATGATGTACTTACTACATGCTGGCTAATGAAAATAATAATAAAAATAATAAATCAACCAAATTAAGTTTAAAAAAAAAATAAAATAGCATACACATTCCCAAATCAATACCTAGACCTTCCCCTGCTTTAGTTGGCTTGCCAGCACTTATTTCCACTAGGTATCACACTGAAAAATTATTACTGCATTTCTATATTGATTTCTCTTTCCTTTACTCCTATGTAAGTTCCACCAAGGGAAATACTTTGCTTTCTTCACTATCATATCCCATGATCTAGAAAAGGGTCTGGCATGTAAAGGTCACAAATTATTGTTTGTGATTAAATGGATTTACACAGGACACTGACCTTTATATCTCAATTTATTTCTCTGTTGAAGGAGAATATTGTACTTCATGGTCTTAAGTCCAGAATATATTTATTGGCAATGATTTTCAGAGATACATAGATGATGTTAGGTTTGGATTATTGGTATTCATTTGTTCACACCAACGTTTATTAGAACCTAATGCCTTTTCCCTCATTAACAATAAGTGAAAATGTTAAATTCATTAAAACATTGGCTTATAACTTTTGTGAGTGATAAACTGTTCAAACTACTGGCTTGGCTCAGTAGTAGTAATGATATACATTATTAATGTTGTGACATTTCAGAGTATCTTTAAGGAATATTTACTAGGTTCATTATAGACTTTAATATTTTATTTCATGCTGAAAGCTCTAATAAATGTACGCTAAAATATATTTCATCTGCAGTCTCATTTTTCCTAGGGAAAGGCAGATTTAATCCTCTTTAAATGCTAGTCTTTTTAAAATTAATACACAACATAAAAATAAATTAGGAAAAAATTGCATTGCTGAGTTACTGATTCAAAATTTTAAAGCAATTTTCACCTTTTACAGATTAATTTTACCATAATGTTGAATCCAAATAAATAAAAATGCATTTTCATTAAAATAGTGTTTTGTTCTTAGATGGAAAGTTTGGAAGTAATAAAGTTGCATGGTGATATGTTTTATCTTCTACTGTAAATAAAATATTTATAAGGGGCATAACTCCAATTGTTTAGGCCAGTTATATTTCTCACTGACCTCGGTGTTCGCAAACATTGTGAGAGAAACAAGGAAAAGAGAAATTTTCTCCATTTTTCATTTTGATCTTCATTTCCTTACAATGATTTTATTATACCTGAATGAACCACTGACCAGATCCACCAACTTAGAAATTTCGAGAAACAACCCTGAAGACAAGACAAACACAAGAACTAAGTGATGGGAAACTTGGAAAATGTTGCTACTCTAACCCTAAGGGTCTCTTGTGGGTGTGGTTACACACCATTCCTAAAACGGGCTCACTGAGGTATCTTCAGTGTGCACATGGGAGAAAGCCCCAGAGTGACTGTATTCCAGGCAATCCAACAAACACTAGCAGGGCTGAATTAAAATTCTGAGGTCATGATTTTAAATGTGAACATGCAGATCACTCCTCACCATTAATTTTGGAGAGTGTTACCTTATCAGTTTACCTATGATCCCTCCCCTACTTCCACCATAGTGCATGCTTTGTCACATCTGTATTTCAGTAAACTAAATGTTAGTCTCCATTTGAAGTGAGACTTGCATTCCATACATTTCCGATTTGTTTTGCTACAAGTATTGTTCTCGCTTCAATGGAAAAGATTTCTAAGAAGAACCAAAGACTAGATATTTTCCTATAAAACTCCTATCATATTCGTAAATTGGGATGGATTAATCAAGGGGATAATAATTCTCTATCTCACAAAGAATTCTTAGAGAAATAGCATACAGAATCTTGGCATCAGGTTTGGCCCTCTTAACCCTTAGCCATAATCATGGTTATCATTTTTACTTTTAGCTCTGTTCTCAATTACAGAATTTATATTCTTGAAGACATCTTGAGCTGCTTCAGAGATTCTGAGAAAAAAGTATTCTGTTTTCAGTTATGCAGAGCAATCAGCATGTTCCCATATTTGGCACATAAATTCATAATACTTAAATTCATAGGGAAATACTAAAACATGTTGGCTCATCACAGGTGACAAAAAAAAATCAGATTAGTATCTTACATTCAGTCTTTAAACTACACTCTAGGAATGTTACAATTTAGATTAAATCCACATTTTATTTCCTATTCTGAAACAACCAAAAAAAGACCCCTCATCACTATTAAATGACAAAATAATTCTGGCATATATTCAATCTGTTGGTATTAATTTAAAAATACTGTATTTACTAAAAACATTTACATATTTTATGTACCCAAAACTTCTACGTATTGTTAAAATCCCTATTCTATATGGCACAGCCAATGTTAGAGGATAATATTCTGAAGAAATATTAGTTACAGGGCAGATATTTAATTATAAAAAGTTCTGAGATTGTGAGAAAATTTGCAGAAATCCTATTTCAGGTGTAACTTTTTATACACAAATGAATCTTATTCTGAACTAGTCTCTTCTGAACTGTTTCATTCTTGGGTGACTAGTTGAAAATAGAGGTTTGTCTTGGCTAGGATAGCATGTAAAATATGTTTAGAATTTATGCAGCAGAGTGATCAATAAATTAAAGACAGGTATGCATAGCAGAGACCTCACTGTCATTCTTCCTATCTACCATCTGACTTAGAACATTTTGGGCTGGGTCCTTGGAGAAAATGAGACCCAGACATTTTTCCATAATTAGGTTTAATTCATTGCTGTTCCTATAACTATAAGCCTGGTCTAAAGCTGGCCTTCAGTGAACATACTCTGCTAGGAACTTCCAAACTTTTATTGCCTGAAGGCTTAAACCAGGTTCATAACAAAGTTAATCCCCAAAGACGAAATCTCGTCTAGACTCATTATGCCCTAGGGAATTTCAAGAACTCTGACAGATAGAAATGTACTAAAGTGACCTTAAACTATCTGTCCTGGCAATTATCCACACTGAGGTTTTTTAGAAGAAAATGATGTCGCCCATTCATAGTTCACCTTGTCTATTGACAAGTAGAGATTACTCAAGTTGGGCATAAAAACAGTATAGAATGATAAAAGATTAACATCACACGATGAATGCAAAGTATTTTAAATAAATATTTTAATTCTATTGTTCGCATTTACAAGTAGAAAGCATACAGTATGTTACAAATATCAAAATGTGAAAAATATGAACGTTACATAAGTAACAAATGTAAAAAAGGGATTTTCTTACCTTCCCTGAAAGTAAGAAAACTTTTCAGCATAGGAAAATATCAGTATCAAAAACACAGCTTAGGTGTAAAAAAAAAGTTTTTACACGGTATTAAAAAATGATCTACAAAATGGTGGAAAGAAAGGAGAGTTGAAATTTGACTTTATATAAATTATAAAAACTGGGTACTTGAGATAGATGTTAAATGGTTGAAAAACAAGTCCAATTATAGGCTTTCTTTAGGTTGATTCTTTAAAATTTAAAAGCATAGAACATTTTTCAATAAATAACTACCAAAAGTGTCTCTGAGAAGTGCTGCTGAGAACATCATTCCACAGTAAGAAGGGAAGCAGTATTCTAAGGAAAATATGCAGTCATTTTGTTCCTAGCGGAAGCCTGATGAAGATCAGAAGACCAGAACGGTTTATTTAAAAAAAAAAAAATATTCAGAAGTTTTAACACAATTTTGTAGGAAAATTCTAAAGTGCTGAACAAAATGACTTAACTTTAGTACCCACTGTCATGTAAAACTTAACTCAAATATCAGACATTTCTGAGCAACATCTAATATGGAATCTATACTTCTGGAAAGTGTTAATACTTAGTCTTTCGTTCAAGGATGGAGGGTTCTTCCTACACGTTACAAGGATTGCTTAAATCTCAAGGATCTTGTGATGCAAAACATAACAATGATAATACAACGGAAACGATACACATACCCCACTGTGAAAGCACAAATTCATTTCTGCAATGGCAACGGTATTAATTTAAAAAAATCACAAATCAAACATTGGTAAATAAGAAAAACTTTCCAAACGCTGCATGCCACATAACTAGTTACAAAATACGATGCATGCAGAAAAATAAATTCAGCCAAGCATATTTAAATTAAAGACTTGCATTGAGTCTGTTTCAGCAGCATTGTGGTTATTATTTTTTAAAGTTTCCCTCCAACACCAGTCCATACTGGCCTGTTTTGCAAATGGAACCCACCTTAGTCGACAACCTTACAACAGTTTGAGTGTCCCTTGTCTTTCGACTTTATAATGCCAGTACATAAAGTTCAAACATACTGCTCTGCTTCCCCATCTTTGGGGACCGGCTTCGTTGTCCCACTCTTGCCTTCTTCATTTGCTGCTGCTTTTTCTGGGAGAGATGCCAAATCCTTAAAAACATCTACATAATGGCCAAAGCCAGGGCCCCAGTTCAAAAGGTTGTCCCAGTTGAAATTCCCTGCTTGCTGCCCAAGCTTCAAGGGCAGTGTGTTGTCAGCAACCCCTGGGGCTGCCCCCTGTGTGCCCACAGGTCCTCCTTCTGCCCTGCGACCATGGTATCTTCTAGGCTTCAGTCTGGCTCCATAATTATCTTCGTCATCTGCATCAGATTCATTGACTTGAGATAATTTAGGCATCCTGGAAGTATACACCATTGGCTTTTCCCTGTCATATTCCATCTCTGAGCAAGTGAAAGACTCATGCGAGTCACTATCAGAAGAAGATTCTGGAGCTGGGATGCCATCCGCTGGGTTCCTTGTTCTGGACAATGGCCTCCTGCAGTCCTCTTCTGAAGAAGACCTTCCGTGATCTGCACTGCAGATACTTGGGTTTCTAGGGCGAGGGGTGTTTAGCCTCTCCACCTCTTCAATTGACAGTCCTACCGGAGGAGAAGATTCCAGAGGAATCTGCCCAATTGGCTGCTTTAAGCGACTCCCTGGTCTAGAACCATGAGAGGCCATGGCCTGAGGACTCTTACTTCTCCTTCCTAGCCTTGTGGCATAGTTGAAAATGCCAGGTTGGCAGGCCTCCCCGTGCATTTCCAATGTATTTCCATCTCTTATAGGCAGATGCAATTCCCTGGCCGGGCTGTTCCTGTAGAAAGTAGAGGACTTCGAGAATGGGGCTGGGCTGTGGCGAGACAGGGGGTTGGGGGTAGGGCAAGCAGAGTGGCTCAGGGAGCTTGTTCTCAAACCCTGGCTGTATGAAGGCTGGTAAGTCAAACTGCTGGCTCCTAAGGGCATGGGGGACTGCCTCGCAAAGCCTAGGGGGCTGTGCCTCTGGATAGAAAATTTCGGCGTGTGGCTGCGGAACTGCTTGTAGTGTTGGATGATGTCTGCGTCTGAAGGGGCGATGCTGCTGGCGTTGTCGATGTCGTAATGCTCTATCTCTTGCTCTGGAGAGGCCAAGGGGGCACTGGGGATGGTTTCTGAACTGTGGGGAATGTCGGTCTCATCGTAGATGAGGTAGGGGTTCTCCCGCTCAATGATATCTGGCTTTGGGTTCCCCTCGGGCTGCTTCCTCACAGTCATATCATCCCCGTAGGGAGGGATATTATCTGGGTCATCAAAAGCAACGTTCTCACTTCCCTTCTTCTTCTTCTCCTTCGGTTTCTTCTCCTCTTTGGGGTTTTTGGTCTTCTTCCCCCTGCACTGGTTACACAGAATCAGGCTGAGGACCAGGAGGGCCAGGACTGTGGCGCAGCTGCCCACGATGGCCGGCACAGCCCACAAAGGCAGGGAGATCTCTTCAGGACCCTGGCTCAGAACACAGACATGGCCTCCAGGACTTCCAGCTTTGCACACTTTCCCCTGAGGACAGAGGACGCCGAGGCAGGCCACCACCGTCTCACAGGTTCTCCCGGTGTGGGACTCCGGGCAGCTACAGGTGAAGCCAGAGTGCAGGCCTGGCTCACAGCTGCCCCCATTCTGACATGGGTGCGATGCACAGTCTCCGGGAGGAACACACTTGTAGGCATACCACTGATTAATGCACAGTAAGTCACCCCAGCAGGGGTTGCTGGCACAAATGTTGGGGCCACGACAGCCAATCTTCACAGAGGGATCTGTCTTAGATATGGAGGCCAAGCTATGTTTCCCACTGAAAGGAAGACTTTCACCACCATACAGCATAGAAGCAATGCAGCCGTCAAAACCTGCAGCAGGAAGAAGGAGCAGTGAGGCATTTTAGAGGAAACCAAGATTTACAGTGCTGCACTGGGGGACTCTGGTAAAAAGAAGCTGCACAATCACGTCTGGTAAAAAGAAACCACATTCTCAGTACCATTGCCCAGTCCAAAGATGGTAACTCTATGTGTCTTACAAGGTAACTTAAGATGGAGAAGATTTCCATGACAAAAGTCTGGAGAGAATTGCTCAGACATTGCTCTTTCTGAAGATTTATGAATGACACAGGCTGGATTTTCTTTTTCTTCCTCTTTTTAGTTATTTAATTATCTATTTGTCTTATTTTTATAGTCTACATACAAGAAATAAAAAAATGGAAATAAAAGGTATTTTAAAGTACTTACAAAGAACAACAACAGCAAACAGAAAAAAAAAAAAAAAGACTAATAGCTTTAATCATTAGATATCATACATTCTCTATGGAGGCTATATTGCTCCCAAGGAGTTGAACACCGGCTCCTGCAGAGCAAAAGACAAAGCTATTACAAAGCTTTGTGGTCCCCTAGAGGACGGATATTGAGTATAACTACAGCATGACCACTTCATGAGGTGGGAACGGCAGAAGTTAGGAAAAACAAAACAAAACAAAAAAAAAAAAAAACATCTAAAATGGCTCCTTAGAGGCCAATAATTATTATTATTATTTTTTTGAAGTTGAGAAACTCTTTGTTGGACTTGAATGTGCTAATATTGCTAATTAACACTCCTGTCACAGAGCCCAAGAATCCATTTTACACTAATACAAGACTATGATTTACATTGGTTTGTTTCCTACAGCATCCAAAAGAATTAGCATCCATATTCTCAAAGAAGTTAAGTATATAAGAACAAGTTATGACTTGGACTTTTACTCTTGTGACTTAAGCCTATCCCCTCTCCCTGCATTTTTCAGTTTTCCTGGTATCTTTCCACTGTAGTGGTATTTCCATCCCTGATACACTCTTTTTCCATGGGCTTCTGTAACATCTGCTTTTGTTCCTACTTTCCAGATTTTCTTTCAACAACTTAGTCTCTATTACGTTTCATTTTCCTCTAAATAGCCACTGATTCCCAGGGTTGCTTAAGTTAAGCTCTAGGCTTTGTTTCTCCTCCACACTACTACTCTACTCAGGACTTCAGTGACCCGCTTGACTCAGCTAACTCCTCATATGCATTTCTAGCTGGTGTCCACTTCTGACTGTAGTCTACCCATCCAAAAGTCTTTTGCAAAGGTTGTCCAAAGCCCAAAGGTCCCACACCACCGTCTTGCTATTACTTATAGACACACTTTTTCCTGCACTTTTCTGCAGTTTCCTCTTTCAGTAGCACGGCCCTTCTTCTAGTTGATAGGTCAGAAACCTTCCTGAATTTCACTCAAAATATCAACGGTTTAGTTTATTTTAATTTCTAAAGTACTTCTTCCCTATCCACTTCTTACTAACTCCTTTACCACCACACTAGTTAAAACACACACAATACCTTGCCTAGATCACAACAATATCATCCCAGCTAGCTTATGCCAGTGGACTCTTGTCCTCCTCCAATGCATTCTCCATGTTGTAACCTGAAAGATATTTAATATCACTACATATCTAATCTTGAGACTCCTCTAAGAGAAACTTTTTGGTGACTTCCCATTGTCCTGAGAGTAAGACCAAAAATATGACAGGTCTAGGAGGCCCTGCTTCATTCTTCAACTTCATCCTTCACCTGTGACCGCAGTCTCCAATAAGCCTGTGACCTTGAAGATTGAGTCAAAGTAGATTGAACTTTTCGTTAAGTTCCTACTTTTGTAGGAACAACTTAGGAACTAAGTTCCTACTTTTGTTAAGTTCCTAACAATATAAATTAGGCTTTCATACTCTCCCATCTTCATTTTCATAGTTCAGTTTGAAGTACCAATGTCAATTTCCCAAGGAAGTTTCCCTTTCTCCTTTTTTGAAAACCTCTTAGAATTCTACATTCCTTCTTCACATCATTTATCATATTCTAAAATAATATATTCACTTGTATAATGATTTCATTGATGTTTATTCTCTTTGTCATATAAGGAGAGTAGGTATTTATTTAATCCACCATTGTACTCCCATGCCAAGGGTGGGGCTCAGTAAATATCTGTCATGTGAGTTAACAAATGAATGAGTAAGTGAATTAATGAATAAGTAAATATTTGGTGGACAAGGGAAGCACCATGGGCTGAATTATTAACCTGCTAGAATAAATCCAAATGGCTAAAGTAAGTGATGGCCAATAATTCATTACAGGCTTCCTAAAGACAGTTATGAGAGTCTCAGAATATGCATAATGGGTATTATCAGAAGTCTAACTACTTTGATAAGAACAATTTTACCATTCCTTTGCTCAACATAAGCATTTACCTGTTTGAGAATCTCGATGAGCCTGATTAGGTGGAATTCCCCCAAGAGATATAGTGAGCACATCGAGGCCACCGAAATCCTGGGTAGGGTGGATAATATCTCTGTTATATATTCTGTCGATGGATAATACTGTGGCTGTTCCATTTTTTCCGATTAGAAAAGTATGCCAGTGGCCATCTGCAACATACACTTCAGGAATATTTCTCTCCACTTTCCCAGCAATTCCTGCATCTGATGTAAAATGGACTTTGCCATTTTTAATCTATAAAAAGTATTAAAAATAATGCATAATTAAACTATGGTATGCCCAAATAAAACAGAATCAAAATGAAATAAAATCTTAAAATATTGATCAATTTAAAGCCAAAAGACTAGGGTGCCTCTGTGGCCCAGATGGTTACATATCTGCCTTGGACTCAGGTCATAATCCCAGGGTCCTGGGATCAAGTCCCACATTGGGTTCCTCACTTAACAGCAAGTCTGCTTCACCCCCTGCCTTTCCCCCTGGCTTGTGCTTTCACTTGTTCTCTCTGTCTCAAATCAATCAATCCAAGAGACTAGCTGAAGAGTCTGGCTGAATCAGAGTATACTTACCCATACTGCTTCTATAAATTTAAGCAACAGATATCTTCACATTTGACTATTTCAATAGTTTTCAAGGTGCTATTATAGTCATACCTAATTTTTCAAGATGCATAACATTATTTTCCAGAATCTGAGGTAATGATGGAGTGAAAACCTATTTTAAATAAAGTACACCTTTTTTGTAATTACTTATCATTTCATCACAATGGCAGGTGTAAAAAAAAAAAAAATCTGTCAGTTTAGTAAAAGGTCCAGGGTGATCAAAATAGGTTAAAACTACTTGCAAAAATAAACATCAATGCTCAGGGAAAAATGAAACATAGTTGGGAAAATAGACAAAAAGAAATTCTTTCATCTGTCATCTCTAACGCACTGGAATTTTAGAAGAAAGCATGCCTATTGTTTATATCATTTATTGAGATGAAAACTATGATGAATAACGAGTGAGTTCTTAATAATGAGGTGTCTGGGCAAGTCTTCACTTTGGCTGCCTTTTATAATTTATCTAAGGGATATTTGGTTTCTTTGACTTTGCACAGTAGAACATTGGGTAACAGGATGCTCCTACTCCAGTTTCCAGCTACCAAGTTTCCAGTATTCTGAGTACTTTAGAAAACGAAATAATTTATGAGGCAAGATGAACATTTGGTTCAGAGAGCATAATCCCACCATGCTGCCAGACAGAGCTGGTGCCTGGGCCAGGGGATGAAGTGGCACCGTGTATCAGATGACAGGGATGAAAGGGCGGATCAGTTATTTTGTCACTCGGATCAAATGTTATTTCTACATGCAACAAACACATCTGGTAGAGCTAAAAATCAGTTCATTTTTGCTTTGTGGAAAATATGCCTAACACATTTACATACATTATTCATCCTGTAACATTTTATTAAAGCGGCCTCTCTAGATAATAGTATATTTTAGTACCAAACTAAAAGAAAAGAAAAGAAACTTGTGGTTAAATGACAATAACACTTCATCAAGTGGGCAATGTCTCATGAAACACACAGTAAAAACAGCAACTTCTCTTTGGTGAGAGCCAGAGTCCTTTTGGAAAGAAGCCTTGGGAAGAGCCTTCTTCCCGCTCTGCGTTTCCCTCCTACCTGATCAAACTGTGCCATCATTTTACTCATCTGCTCTGACATGAGAGTCTTTAGAATACACATAGACTCTGGTGAATGAGAAGACAAGTTCTCATTGCAACATTTGTAATGTTTTGCCCCCACCCCAATACTGTACCTGGTTCTTTTATCCTTTCTAACTTTGAAAACATCATGTTCATTTTTATGCTAATTTTTGCTTAGTTTATTTACCCACAGATTTTTTTATTCCTTACTTCCTTTTTAATCTAGAGCTCTGTGTCCCTCATCCCAACTCTGTACTTTGGGCTTCACTCAAAAACAAAAACAAAAACAAAAACAAAATCTATATGCCAAAACAACAGAATTGATTTGGAACAAAAATAAAGTCCATCTGACATTATCACAGAACTCAAATATGGAGATACACAATATGTCCTAAAAGAAAGGAGATTTGTGAAACACTTTAAATATGCCGTCAACACAATTATATATAAGTATGCTTCCTTCTGTTTTTCTATCTAAAATGCTCTCTACCTACTTCTTTTTTATCTGAACAGATTCTATCTATTCTACATATTCGCCTCTCTCCTCACATTGTTATTGCTGCCCACTCCTGATACTCTCCCCTCAAACCCTGAAGTTCCTCAAACCCAACTCCCCTTTATTTTCAAAAATATCATCTAACTGGCTTTTGTGTAAGAGAGAGAGGGAGAAGGAGAGCTGGATTGATTCAAGGAAGGAAGGAAGGGATAGAAAGAAAGAAAGACAGAAAGACAAAGAAAGAGAAAGAGGGAAAGAGAGAGGGAAAGAGATAGAGAAAGAAAGAGGAAGAGAAAGAAGAGGGGGAAAAAAAGAGAGAGAGAAAGAAAGAAACTGTCACAAGTGAGCCAAAAGAAAGAAAGAAGAAAACCAGGGGCCTTAGTCACCGATAAGCTAAAAGAAAAGTAACAGTCCCTCCTGACCAGCTTCTTAGCCTGTGTAAGTAGATCGTATTCCTGTCATCCAAATAACTTGCCTGCTTACTTACAACAGCCATTCGCTTCCTGTCTATTTTGTTCTCCTTATTCACTGGTTTTTTAATCTACTTATTTTACTTGCCAAGCCCTTTAATCTCTGAAAAGCTGCTTTTCAAAATATTCATACAAAAGAAATGTGCATTTTGGTCTGCATTAGTCATTATTTTTATTCATTAGCATTTACTTTTCTTCCAGGAAAAAAAAAAAAAAATCTCTTTCTAAGTGTTTGCTACCAATGTAAGAAAATCTGGAGAAGTCACATGCTGCTGTCCTGTTGGAAATGCAAGATTTTATGGTGACAAAAATGGATCCTGACATTCAGCTTCTTCCTTAAGGGAAAAAAAGAAAAAAAAAAGTTCTGTCTCTGATTTCTTCAACCACATTGTATTTTGTATCTCTTGGCTTAAAGAGATAATGTACAGAAATATTTCATATGTCATTTAAATGGCATGAGGACTTGGAAGCAGCTTAACAGATAATGCACAGACCTCAATGTCAAAGCCTCTCAGCGCATACAATAAAGTGTTTCTCCTAGACTGTAAAGGTTTACCTCTTTCTGGACATCATTACTTTCTTTGGTTCTGACGCACTTTCCAGTGCAAGTTACAAACACTAATAACATAATACAGTGACATGTGTGCTTTGTTTTGCAGTAGCTTTATTAATTCTGAACCGGGCTCTTTGTTTTAATAATTGAGGTAAAGTTATAACCTGAAGATGTTCTTTTGTACTGGATTAGAGCAGAGTTTCTCAACCTCATTACTCTTGACATTTTGGACTTGAAATTTCTTTGTTGTGGGGTGCTGCGTTGTGCAATGTAGGATGTTCAGTGACATGACTGACCTCTCCCTACTAGATGCTGGTAGCACCCCTCCCCACTGCAACAATAAAAATGCCTCCAGATTGAAAAAGGAAGAAAAAAAAGTTTTTAGCATTTTAATAACCATTCCATCAAGAAAAAATTGCCTCCAGACATTGTCAAACATCCCCTGGGGCGGGGGCAGGTAAACATGATCCCCAATTGAGAATGATTGAACTATGAAGATTGTGAAAATTCTAAAGAGTTTTTGTACTACTTATTAAAGACATGTTCATGCACCATAACAACCAGAGTTGACTTGGATGGAGAGAAATTTTAAGAAAAAAGAGGCTGAAGTTTAGAGGCAAACATCTGCCACTAGTAGTATTCTATGTTAATTAAACCTAATAATTTGCTATGTATATTGCCTTTTGTCTTCATGAACTAAACTTTTAGAAATTTTCAAAATACTAATTTTTAGGTGAAAATAATATAGAAAATCTGGCTTTATGTTCTTCAGAATTTAACAAAATTCATGTAAAATTATGAATAGATTATAATATCAAAGTGACGTTAATAGAAATGATTTAAGATATCTAAACTGAAGAAACTGATGATTTAAAAGATGAAGTCTTATTTGTGGGAAAGAAAGCAGACTGATAGTCTTAGAAATTAAGAAAGCTAAGAGCTGAAGGAAAGTGCATATCTAAGGAAATTATTCACCAGTTTAACATCTCATTTATAGTGAAAATATTATGTAAAAGCCTAATGACAAATCAGTACATTGTTTAATGTAGAATGTTTAAAAGTAGAATGTTTAAAAGTTATTTATTTAGAAATTATTTGGAGAACTCAGCTGTGATTTAACTGACAATAATTCCAAAGATACTTAATTTCATAGGGTATACCCTGTGAAATTAGTGAATTGGCTATATGCTCCAGAATAAAGCCAGATAATTTAAAAATGATTTTCCTTACTTTAGTCCCACCAATTAATATAAACATATTAGTGTTTGGAATAATTTTTGGAGACTTTTTTTTTTTTAATTTCAAAGACACATTGTCTTTTTGCTTTACTTTGTTTAAAAATAGGAAATAACAGAAATATGAATTTTTATTTGACAAAGTAAATTGCAACAAATTCTTTCTATGCTGGCCTACCAAGCAGTGGTCTTTACTCAAAACCAAGACAAAGATGTTTAGAAACCAAACCATTCAGATCTTTGTTACTCTGGCCAATGCCTGGGGAATAGTTAAGATAGATGATATTGGAATAGTGCCCAGCATCAGTCGGAACTCTAATGGATTGTAAAGAAAAGGACAGAAATTATGGGCAAAGTGATTTAAACCATGACACAGCAGGCGGTCTAGTCAAATGAAGTCACCATTAGCTTTATCCTACCTTCACAGTAGTGTAATTGCTGCTTTCTTGGATATGGATTAAAATGCCATTCTCGCTTCTTGTTCTGAATTTTATTTCCAGACTGTTCACACCAAAAGGCTCCAACATGGCACCTCGTATGCTCTGTCTTAACAAATATTCCCGCTTCTCATTCTGACTCATGTGGTAATCCAAGCGCCCTTTGCCTTCTAATGATAAGGCAGTGTCAGGAGTAATAGCTGAAAGCCAATGAAGAAAGAGAAAAATGAATGTGTCTATTTAGCTTCTTAAATAGTTTTGAGAGGTGACAAACACTATAAAAAATTTCAGAATCAATATTCGCCAATCCTCCCCTTGGGAAAAAAAATATTTCCACTTGTGAATTATTGTGTAAGTTAATTTCAAATGCTTAAATCCAATTCAGAAACGTTAATCATTTGGGAAATATTCATTAACATATTTGATATATGATATAAATCATGAATACCTACAGAGATATCACCTGTTAAAAATATAGAGTTGAAAAATGTGTTCATAATAAGTTTTACTTTACATAATAAGTTTTACTCCAAAATTCATAAATGAATATGTTTTCATAATTAAGTGATTTATATTCTTAAGCCTCTAGCAGATTACAAATATGGGCAAAGCAGTGCACAATCAAATATTTATATTTGTAGCAACTTTATTAGTAGTAATAATCATACGATCACATAGAATTTATCATTATATGTAATTATCATGCATAATTATAATTTATCATAATGTGATAAAATGTTCATATTAGTGAACTTTAGAAGTTTGTTATAGTAATGGTGAACGTAGCTAAAGAAAGGACATAAAGCAAATAAACTCAAAAGGGTTACAGCATTGAACAGTATACTTTATAAAGGTAAATTTTATAGTATATGTAATATCTCAATTTAAAAAAACTAACCTCAGGCATTTCTCAAGCCAATGATTTATTTAATATTCCAGATATAATTGGGTTCCTACTTATAAAATACCTACTACTATAACAAATATTATGCGACAGTATACTTTTTTATGTTTTGATTTTATCCTAAAAATGAAATATAATTATACCTTCTGCTTGTGAGATTTTTTTGAGTATATTATATCCTTCATGTGATCATGAATTTCTATTCATTCTCATACTTTAATAGAATCAAGACTTCTTAAGAAGTGATCAAATAACTGCAATGATTTAAGTAGTAATCACATAATTGAAAGTAAAGTATAGTAACCACATATTTGAAAATAAAGCAAATTTTATAAAAGAAACCCCATTGGGGTTAGTTAGGGAGATATACAGCTTAAAATTATAGAATGCCATGTTCTAGAGATGGCTTGAATGTCCCTAATGTCTTATGAAAAGCAGTATTAGTGTTTAAAAGCAAATAACTACTAAAAAGATTTAAAAAGACTCAAAACCAAATCCAATAACTGTAAATTAAAATGCAAATATTGGAGTGTCTGGGTGGTTCAGTCAGTTAGTGTCCGACTCTTTTTTTTTTTTTTTAAATTTATTTATTTGAGAGAAAGATCCTGGAACTCCAGAATTACAACCTGAGCCTAAGGCAGACACTTAACCAGCTGAGCCACCCAGGCACCCAAGTGCTTGGCTCTTGATTTCTGCTCAGTCATGACCTCAAGGTCATGAAATTGATCCCTGTGATGGGCTCTGTGCTCAGTGGGCAGTCTGCTTGAGATTCTCTCTCTCCCTCAGCCTCTGCCCCTCCATTCTTTCTCTCTTCAAAATAAATGAATAAAATCTTAAAAAAATGAAATAATAAAATAAAATACAAGTATCACTCAGTGTTCAGTCATTTAGTATCTATACTTTCTGCCACATACAAAATATTTATTGGAGAAATATCCTCTAAAGGCAGATAATAAGCCAAAACCTGGTATAGCCTTCAACCTTGTAAATTGTGTAACATTCCTATAAATTAGGTTCACAAAATTAATAAATTCAAAAAATGGAAATTAAAAATTTAGTAAATAATTCTAGAAGAACATCACTCTTCTTCAAGTTAAAAAATAAGTAGAAAAGGTCACTACATTTTTACTAATTATTACCATTTCATATTTTCAGCATTTAGAATGAAAATAATTCTTAGAATATAATTACATATTTAAGGGCATATATCTATACTTTTCATGATGATAATAATTTCCAGTGGAAGATAAAACAGCTTGCATACATTTCTCACAGTATTTCCCAGTTAGTCCTTCTTTGCAATGACACTGCTGCCATGACCAGTAGTCTGTACACGTGCCACCGTGCTGGCAGGGGCTGTGAGTACAAGCACCTTCCAGTCTAGGACATCTAAAGTGAAATCAAAATAAAGAACCATAAGGCACAAAATAAAGTATGTGGGGGAGCACTTGTTAAAATTAGATATAAGCTTTTATTAACTTGCTGAGTTTCATGAACTCACTTCTTTGAAACTCAAGTTAGATGTTTGGAGCATCTAATCAAACAAGGAGCTGTTCTGTAACACATTCTCTGCCTTGTTCATAAAGGAGAAAATGAAACAAATGAATACAGATACAATACAGATACAGAACACATAATACAGAAAATACAGATACACAATTCAGAGAAAGAGGTGAAAATTTCTTCTTTAAATTAATTTTCATTTGAGTTGGACATCTTTGGTTAATGTTACCTAATGGGCCACTTATTTATTTGTTTACACAACTCCTCCCCAGATAACTCATTCAACTAATACATATTGACTGCTTACTATATGCCAATTATAAGCATACTACTCTAAGCATGCGAGTAAAGTGACAGAAAAAATCCATATATTCATGAAGTAGTTATTTCTTCTTGTGGAGGAAGCAGTCAAAATCAAAATAAAACAAAAATTAGGTAAATGTGTAATATGTTAGAATGAAGAAAGTTCTATGGGAAAATTAACATAGACAAAGACTATTGGGAGCTTTGGGGGGAGGGGCAGTGTTGCTGGATCCTCTAGATTCATCAGTAAAAGAACTACCCATCTTTGTAAAGACCTAACCAAACAGAGAGAAAAAAGCATATTTGGTAGAAGATCATTCCAAGCAGAGGAAACAGTAAGAAAGCCTTGAAGAGAAACTGTACCTAGTATGTTCGAAGACCACTGAGGGTCCCAATATGGTTGGAGCAGAGTGAACAACAACAACAAAAAAGAAGCATATATAAATATGGTTAGAAAATTAAGAGAGAGGCTGTATCATGAAGGCCTTTAAGTTAGGCTTAGAATTTACATCTGTTTTTCAATGTCAATCTGGATGCTGGTACAATGGAAGTGAGATATGTCAGGAAGGGAAGAGTCAAAGGCTAGCCTAAAATGTTTGGCTGCACAGGTGGGTGGATTGAGTTCAGTTTCTGAGATAGAAAAATCTGTGGAACAAGTAGAAGAAGAAGAAGTCAAGAAGGAAGGCCAGGAGCTCAGTTTTAAATTTCAGTATGAGACATTTATTGGAAAGATAGGGGGGATATTGAGTAGGCAGTGGGATATCAGGGTCTACAGTTCAGAGGCCAAGTTGAAGATAAATATTAAAGACTCACGAGTTTTAGAGACAGTACTTAAAACCAAGGACAACACAAAATTTAAAGAATGAATATAGATATACGACATCAAGAAGATAAGGTCAAGCAGATGAGACAAAGAATCGGAGTAGAAAACCAGTGGTGTACCATATGCTGGTGGACAAACTAATAAAGTATTTTTAGTGGGAGGGAGTGATGAATACCGAAGTTCCAGTAAGAGGAGAACTGACCATTGATTTTAGCAATGGAAAGCTTATTGATCACTTTGACAATGATAGAATAGTTTTTCAAAAGAGAAAAGATGGGGAGGAAATGGGATTAATAAAGGTTTTAAAAAAATAAAAAGGGAGAAAGAACAGCATGGATTGAAATGAGGAATGAAATACTGATGAGACAGCTTAACAGTTGTTTTTAGAAGGTGTTGGGGATTGAACCTATTACATAAAAAGGGTTGGTCTTTGTGGAAATAGGAGCAGTTCATTCATAGTAACAGGATATAAGGTATACTTTGGGATGCATGTGCTCATAGGCAAATGTGGCAGGACAAGCCTTTGGGAGTTTTCTTTTGATTCCTTCAATTTTCTGAGCAACACAGAAAGCAGATTCATTAGTTGGGAAAGATGATACAGGAGACCATGTTTAAAGTCTGTGAAAAGCAGAGGCAGGATTGTCATTGAGAAAAGTGGGAAAAGAGTTAAATTAGGGAATAGAATACGTCACTAGGCAAAATCATGGCCAAAGAAGAGGTTAGTAATGATGAATTTAAAGGGACTATGAACTTCTCAAGAGCAAGGATCTGCTTTGTCCTTGACCAAGTACCTACTTCATGATTTAGCTTTGCTGCTCACAAGCTGGTTGATTTTAAGCAAGTTTTTAAAACTCCGAGGAACTCAGAAAATAATAATATCTATCTAATAAAATGGTTGTAAAGGTTAAAATAGAATACAGTAAAATACTAAGAATAGCATTAAGCACAGGGCTATTAAAATATCAATAAAATTGGAAACAAGTAAAGTGTATATTCATAGTTAAAGTAGGGTACGTTCATATTATGGAAGAACAGACAGTCATGAATGTGACAATAAGGTAAGAGTGTTTGTCTCTATGTAATTAGGTTATAGGATACTTCATATTTTTCTGAATTTTCCAATTTTCATTATGAGTAAGAATAATTTTTACAATAAATAATGTTATTTTCACAGTTCCTAAATCATTGCTGGGAACCTAACCAATAATTATATGGGAAAATCAAATGTCTTACAATTAATCAAATTATCACTTGTTAAAGATGTATCAAGTTTTGAAAATATACATTTGTATATAAAGCTATGTAATATCAAATGTTTTTTGCATACATTATCACTAACATTTATATATTATTATGTGACAGTTTCTTTCCTGTGAGATTTACTCTGCTTAAGTCATTATAATCTTCCAACAACCACTTAAGGTAACGTGAAGCATATACACGCATACGTGCATACATATATTCTTTCTTAGACTTCAGACAATAAACGTTAACTTTCCAACTAAATATCACATTTATGCCAAACAAAATTTTGCAACTATAAATAAATATTTAAAATTCAAAACAATGTAAAACACTTGATGCTTTTAGGGCTTTAGGCATAATAATTCCGTCTTTGGATGCTCAATTATGTAAATTTTGTGCATTTTTTCTTTAAAATAGTAAGAAGTAAAATTGCCATACTGATCTAGGATGCCTTGTGCTGCCAAAGCTTGGCTGGGCTCCAGAGGCCTTCCGTTGACTGCAAATTCCATTATACACCCGACAAAATCATGGCTTTCCACATGTCCTCTCCTCTGAAGGATCGGTTCTAGCGATCTGATACCTCCAACTGTGACTCGATTTGGCTGAACATCAAGAGTCCTACATAAGAAAGCAAAGATAAGTATATTAGTTCCAACATGATAGATTTCAGTAGAATGTTTAGTTTTAAAAAGAGTGAACATAACTTTTTCTGGCATGTGTTATAACGTGGTAAATTTGAATGGAAAATATTACCTATTGGTGCATATCTTCTGACAGATTTCTACAGGATTATTAGGTTTTTAAGGCATGAAAAATAATAAAACTTATGGAAATGACATTTTCAGTTAGTCAAATGGGATGTATAAAACAATATTGAGTTAGCAAGAGGAAGCATATTATCAGAAAGAAGATACTGTGCAGTATAAATAGTGACAACTCTAATATTAATGTTAGTTTATAGTTTTTCTTCACTACAAGATCATAATGATGCCAATAAGTTAATTAATGTCATGGATGATGTGTTGATATTTATTTTTCTCTGTTGCTATTTCTAAAATCACTTATGTTTTAGATGGCATAATGCTGTGTTTCAGCTTGAGGCACTGTTGAAAAGTATCTGTGAATAATTGTCATATGAAGCTTTCAGAGAAGGTATTTAAAATTAATTCAGTCCCTAGCCTAACCTTGCAGGACCCAGGTCACATGCAACGATTTCACCAATCATGTCAAAGAGTATGGCCTGGGTTACTCTTTCCTTCCTCCGACTTTATCCTCACCTCTACCACTTCCATTTCACACCATTTTTATATATTCCATATACAAATTATTAACTTTTCATTTTACAACATGAAAAGTCCTTTGGAGAGGATAAACTATTGTAAACTTTTGCAACACTCAGCATAATATAATTATCTTTAAATGTATAATTTCTTTAAAAAAAAAAAAAAAAACTATCACAGGGCGCAAACTCATGATCCTGAGATCAAGACTGGAGCTGAGACTGAGTCAGGCGCTCAAATGACTGAGTCACCCAGGCACCCCTGTTTAATTTCCTTTTTGATAATAAAGATCAAGCTAATAATTTTACTCACCAGTCATCTGAAACTGCCACATTACTGACAGTGCAATACCCTGGTTCTTGGTTCTCAGTACAAGAGTCCACGGTTAAGGAAGCTGCCTATAAAGTAGAAGGAAATGGTCATCTTGACTTCTGCCATCCCTATTGTCCTTTTCAGCCAACATTACCTAGCACTTATATCTACATGGACATTTTTTTTGAAATTGTGATAACAATTAGTATATTATGACATAATACAATTATAGTATCACATTTGGAGCACATATTTCTTTTACATGTCTAAAGTTATGAAATCGTTACATAGAAGAGATGGGAACATACTTTGAAAAATCTTCTCCAGCCCCTTTGTTTCACAAATGAATAACTATAAATGCCATTAATGTCTCTTACAGTATCATATGGGAAACTTATGGGACATAGAGGACAGCTTCTTGGGATTACTATCTTAAGAAATGTGTTTAAAGTATTACCCAGCTATTCTAACAAATGAAAAGACATTAGATTTCTGATTTTTCAGAAGTCTTATTTCAATTATATATTAGTCATATATCTTCAAAGCATAGTGTATTATTACAGCAATCTATGAAAATTGTTGTTCTTGTACTAAAGATAAGGTTTGAGACAAAGTCAACAAGTCAGTTAGATGTCCCTTCCACTTATGATAAGAATCTTTATTTATAAAAAGTATATTACAGTATATTTATGAATTATCAGAATGCATTTTCATCTATTATTATATAGTAGAAACCCCCCAATAATCTTTAAATTACAACTAACAGTAACTGTTTTTGCATTCCAAGGGATGCATATCCTTGAGACAAAAGTCTTCTGTTCACTAGAATATAATGCTGAATACTCTATTTGATCAGTAAATGCAGTCATCAAATCATGATCACAAGGTTCAGGAATATGACAGAAGTCAGGGCTGTCTATATTGAGCAATGGTCGCTAGAGATGGCTGTGGTCCGGTTTAAGACCAAGGTTGTTGCATATTCGCATTATTCTGTGTTCTGCAATGCTATTGTGATGCCCCCCTTTGTTCCCCAAACTGCAGTAAAATTCTGCAACTGACAAAACTTTGCAAAATTTAGTTGGTGAAATTATAAGGATGATATTCCCAATGTGGTATTTCAGAACATGGCCAGTAAATCACAGGAGAATGCTTAACGCCAAATCCAGAAGTACAGAAGGACTAAGGGTTTCTACCAAGGCAGACAGTAAAGGGTTCTACTTAAATTTACTTGAATGTCATAGAACAGGGCTAATCCCACTTTGTCCATTATAATAAAAATATAAATACTATCTAAGTATTAATTTATAAGAATGGTTTTCATTTGAGGTTAATTGTAATGAAAGCAAAGCAAATGTCCAAAACAACTCAGGGAGGTTAAACAAGTTGACTAACATTACACCTGATTTACATATGAAAGCATCAAGTTTTCTGTTTTCTTGAATTGTATCATATGGGGATGATTCATTTCCTTAACATCCTATGTTTAGATGTTTATCAACAATGGGTATTATTTTTAGAGATTGTCCATAACAATGTATATTTGTCCATAACAATATATATATATATATATATATATATATATATATATGAGGTCAATTTATAGTTTTTGTGCATCAAATACTACTGAATAAAATATTCAAAAATACTTCTATCAGTTAATTATTAGAACCAACTATAAACTCCATATAATAAATTCTCATGAGCCATGTAAATCTTTTTCTGGCCACATACTCAAGGCAATTATAATAAATACTAATATTCTTAGGAAACATTTATTCTTCCAATTCTATGTCAAGAATTCATGCCCTATTTAGTTAAGTCTTTCAGTAGTTATTTTTTTCCAGTGTTCTATAATAATTGTGTGGTATTCAATCCCAAAAGCAATACTGGGTTTTTGTGATACAACTTGTGTTGCCTAGGTTGACTATTTGACTCAAGCACAATTCCTTTATTTCTAAAACAAAATTGTTAACATATTCCTGTATACTATGCAAAGTGTCCCTCCATTCTAGAGATCCCTAAAGCTATCACAAACAACTGAATGTCATATAGATATTTATGAATGTCTCAGGTAGGAAAGAAAAACAACTTACATAATGGCATCATATTTTGGTCAATCTTAATAGTGAATATATTTTTCCCATTTTCTAAAAGCTTCATGATACAGTACAAAGAAAGAATGCTGGAGGGGAAGTTTTATTTGAATAGCAACTTGTGCAATTTAATCTTCAGAGTTAAATGCGCTTTCTGTTACCGTTGAATTTTTCTACCAGTACTGCTGTAAGTTGAGATGTTTCTATCCTGCCTACTCAATGATTCAAAGCTGAGAAGTTAATGATTTTGCCAGTTTCTAACAAAATCCCTTTGAACTGCAGAAAATGACAGATTCAAAATCCAGTAGGGGCCTTATTTTGGATGTTCTTTAAAAAGGAAGACATTTTTTTTCCTCTCACCGAAGAACTAATGACAAAGGTATTTGTTTCCACATTTGGTATCCTTTAAAACTGGATGACTATGGCCACATAGTGCAAATGAACGGAAAGCATTTGTTCTCTATCCATTCTGGCAGGCACACAGTACCTCTTTCTTTGCTCTCCCTCTTGCTCCCAAAGGTTAGTTCGATAGAATTAAATCTTAACGAAATTTAAAGGGACCTGGGAGGTCATCAGATAAAATCATCTATTCTACATAAAAGTCTGTTGACAACATCTTAGCAAAATGGTTATCTCACATATGCTTGGAGAGAATCGGGGTGAGGTGCTACCTGCTATGCCCCATTAGGGTCCTGTCATTATTAGGAAATTACTACGGCTCATGGAAGACCTAACACAACACAGATAGCGGACCTCACATTTGTTCTAATTCTGTCAGGTTCCATAATGCTGGGATAAACTGATCATCAGGAGTTTCATAATTTTCTAAATCTGTATTCTCCTAGAGGTTCTTCTCTGAGCAAACTAGTTTGGTATTAGGCTGGTTTTAAAAATCTCAGGCATAAATGAGCATACTGACTTAAAACTAGTCTATAAAAAGTATTATTTCCAAGTTTTGTTAGTTATACCTCTATTAGGATTCACTGAATTCAGTGTGACGTTTTAGGCACTACTCATAATTAAAACTTTATTGAGATTAAGTAAAACATTTTTTTTAACCCCAAAAGGCTGTATGAGTCAGTATTGTTGGAAACTTAGGATGACTAACATTTATCAAACACTTATTTAATATCAAATACATAAAATTTTAGAATAATTTATATTAATCTTTGCATTAATATAAAAAAGGTAGAGATATTATTCCCATCTATAAACCAAGTTTTTATTTTCTGCTCAACCCCTTTCCAATAAACAAAGCCTCCTTGAATTACTATCAAATCAAGGCTCCAAATGAGTACTTTCCAAGTAGAGTTTTTTAAATAAATTATTTTTCATATATCACAGCTTTATACTGTAATTATTATGACTAAATTTTACTCTTGTTTTTATCTCATTTTCAGATTGTTAGGGGTAATTTTGTTAAGTAAACATTTTATAAATTAAATATATTAGAAAAAAGTTATAGTCATCAAACATTAACACCAAGTTTATAAGAAAAAGGAAGACAACACATATTGAAAATGATTCCTGAATTTTCACTAATACTTTTATTGTTTTCTCACATATATTTCTTTTTTTAAAAAAAGATTTTATTTATTCATTTGACAGAGAGAGATCACAAGTAGGCAGAGAGAGAGAGGGAAGCAGGCTCCCTGCTGAGCAGAGAGCCCCATGCGGGACTCGATCCCAGGACCCTGAGATCATGACCTGAGCCAAAGGCAGTGGCTTAACCCACTGAGCCACCCAGGCCCCCTCTTACATATATTTCAATAGGCTCATCTAACAACCTGGTAGAACCCTGAATGCAGCACAGCAGATATGGGGATATCCGTGGATGAATATCCAAACATCTAACCTTGACAGTGATGATACAATCATCAGGTCATCTTTAGACCCATCACTGTTCTTTTTTTTTCCTTATATGAAAATATTTCTTTATTTAAAACATTGTCTAAATCTTCTTACCTACTTTATACCAGAGGAGAGAAAAGCCATTGTATTTGATGTCATTAAAAAAGTCCCAAAACGCATGGATTTAAAGTACTCCTAAAAACAAAGAGAATTTCGTCTTTTGATAAAGACTGTTTGTTATCTATATTTGTCAAAAAAATAATATAATAAGATTGTTTGAGTCTTATGTCTTTATGAAATTTATAATTATAAAGGACACAAAAACTATTCTTTTAAAACTATGGATTACAGAAAAAATAACAAAAACATGGTAAAAAAATTTTTTCTATGTTCTTTTTGCAAGTTGCTTATATATAGTCCAATAATATAGTGTTCCCAAAAGTTAGTGTTAAAAATACTTATATCATTAGACAAATATATGATTCATCTGATCAGTTTCAGAACTACATAACTTATTATATTTTTTATGTTTTTCAGGATTGCCACAAAGCTAAGAGATAAAACTATAGTCTTTAGATCCCAAGTGTCTTCATTTAAAAATTATTTCAGAGCATTTATTTTGTTCTTTTGGCTAATGTTTATTTTAACACATGACTTCATGTTTTTTAATTCTATTTCTTTTGAAGTGTAAAATGTAAATTTTAATTTTTTAAATTTTTAATACATTTTTTAAAGATTTTATTTATTTATTTGACAGAGAGAGATCACAAGTAGGCAGAGAGGCAGGCAGAGAGAGAGAGAGAGAAAAGCAGGCTCCCTACTGAGGAGAGAGCCCCATGCAGGACTCAGTCCCAGGACCCTGGGATCATGACCTGAGCCAACTGCAGGCGCTTAACCCACTGAGCCACTCAGGCACCCCAAAATGTAAATTTTAAAAAGAAATTATAATTTTAAAAGCCTGATATAAAATCCAGGAATATTTTAAAACAGTTTTGTTAGCATTTACTTTTTCAAAAAACCTTGATTATTGTTGAAAACAGGGGGAATCCATGAAAAGATAGTTGGGAAGGTAAATAAATGAATACATAAATAAATAAGTCTTTCCAATCTATTGTTCTATATCAAATGTTTTCAAACACTAATAGGGAAAATATACCATGAATTTTCCTTTATAAAGGAAAATACTTGTTTAATGAACATAAACACTAAGTAAATATGTACCATCTTATTGTAATACGAGAGCCATATAATTAAATAGCATATAATAGGAAATCTCTAATATAACTGAATTTATAGCTATGAAAATACCTTAGATAATCAACAAACAAAATTTCATTTTCATACCATGTCATAGACCTCACAGATGACAACACGTTGAAATGGGAGTACAATAAGGATTGCTATCTACTATATTGGAATATGTGCTAGCAACATCTTTTTCAATAATTTATTTGTACAAAAGTTTTTCATTTGTTTTTAAATTGTTTGTTCAGTCAGGGCTGGGATACTTAGAAAAGTAGCCTTTTTAAGTACAGTTCTGACGTGGCCTTAAACATATATAGGAAATGTATAAAATGAAAAGTTTCTGCAATAAGATGTTTTATTTATTTTTTACCTTCCTTTGCTTTTGAGACAAGTTGTTCTTTGTGACAAATAGTTGTCATGAGCAAAAGCAAGAAATTACCTCTTTGCTGCTTTAGTTCATAACAAAACTGGCCAAGTTTGCACCTCAATTCATGCTTTAACTTGAAGGCTTGATTGACCAGATATACAACAATTAAACAAGTTTTTTTTTTTTTCAAAGATTTTATTTATTTATTTGACAGAGAGAGATCACAAGTAGGCAGAGAGGCAGGCAGAGAGAGAGAGGAGGAAGCAGGCTCCCTGCTGAGCAGAGAGCCAGATGCAGGGACTCAATCCCAGGACCTCGAGACCATGACCTGAGCCGAAGGCAGCGGCTTAACCCACTGAGCCACCCATGCGCCCCAAACAAGTTTTAATATAGAATGAAATGTCTTACCATTCCTGCTCTCCGGGCGATTACAGTGTGAAAATGTCCATCTGACACCTTCTTCATGGTGGTGAGTTTATATGTACCACTGCCTAGATTGTAAGAGAATCTTAATCTTTCTTCAGCAATTTCAAGGGCCAAAAACTCAGCCCGGTCCCCTGTCTGGTTGTCATAGTTGTAAAGCAATAAAGCATGACTTTTAATAGTTGCAAATTTGACATATATATAGTTGTTATTGGGGTCCAAGCTGGGAAATTCCATGTATGATAACTCCTCAAATCCGTAGCTATTCAACTCACAGTGTTTTCCAAAGACACCTGTAGATGGGAGAATTGATAAATTAACACATGAAATTCCAGTGAAATGTTAGTAAATGGCTTTGATTAGGATAATTTCAAGTTACAATAATGAATCATGATTTTAACAAGCTTTTTAAATATTATGCCCCAAAGAAAACTGTCTAAATTAAATTAAAATAGAACAAGTTAAAGATCTTTAAAGCACACAAGAGTTGAGAACTGCTGTATTTTTTTTTTTTTTTGGCCAACTAGGAACATATTTAAGTAGGTCCCATTTGTAAAAATTACAATTAGTGGAATGGATTATGTCTGAAGAGATGTCTTTCCGGGAAACCTTTCAAAACTAGTTTGTCAAACTTTTCAAAATTTTAACATGCTGTAATTTTCAATTGATACTTCCTTTATAATATATAATTCTCAAAAACAATTTCAATTCAATTAAGGATGGTAAATTTTGTTTTGACCTTGAAAAATATCAGTCCCTGTCTTCGTGGTATTTTCAAGAGTTGTAAGATCAGGGATGGGAATCACTGCTGTTAGGGAAGGAAATAACTGTCTCAAGATTTTATCTCTTTCTTGTTTTATACCTTCTTTGGGTATGATTTATGACAGGCTACTTTAAAATAGCCTTGTGCTTTTTCTGAAATCCAGCATTCCCACTTACTTGGGCTGGTTCCTTTTTTACTTGAAAAATGAGTTTTATTGATGTTACAGTGCTACGCCAAAATTCTTTTCCCACAAATATTAGTCGACTGTAGCAAATGATTGGAAAATTAACCCATGCCAAAATAGTATGATTCTTATTAACTTGCAAAGGTTCCATTCCTTAATTTTGGCTGTACATCTCTCATAAATGCATTAAATTTAGAGTCAGGGAATTGTTCAGCTAGAAGAAACTAATACCATCATTTTACAGAATATTTAAAACATGCCTGAGGTCACAGAACTATAGGCGACAGAGCCAAAATTTGAGGCCAGATCTCCTGATTGTGTAGTTGTTTTGACTGCACCACATCTTTTATCTGAATATTCTTTAAATTAAAGAGGCCTAGAAGCTGCTATAAAAGCTGTGTTATCTTTTCCTGCTTTGTTAAAACTGAGATAATATTCGTTATCAATATGTAGGAAATATGCATATTATTTATTTTTAAACATTAACTGAAGTTAAAAAGCAAAGAAATTATAGGAATTATATATATTATATTTATGAAATGTCAGAAATTTATTTATATAGTATATCAAAAATATATATTATATATCACATGGTATTACATTTCTTTTTTTTTTTTTTTTTATATTTCTTTTTTTTTTTTTTTTTTTTTTTAAAGATTTTATTTATTTATTTGACAGAGAGAGATTACAAGTAGGCAGACAGGCAGGCAGAGAGAGAGAGGAGGAAGCAGGCTCCCTGCTGAGCAGAGAGCCCGATGCGGGACTCGATCCCAGGACCCTGAGATCATGACCTGAGCCGAAGGCAGCGGCTTAACCCACTGAGCCACCCAGGCGCCCTGGTATTACATTTCTAATTTATATAATGTATAAAACATATATACAACAAAATTTAAAAGTTTTTTATTAGATATACATTTGCTATATCATTTTTGCAGAAAGCATAACCAAAGTTAAAGAAAAAGCAAAGATAAACTATACAAAGAAATAAATTATTGAGGAAAAATAAATTTGTACTATGTGTTCTCTAAGGCCTCTCCTGATTAAGTTTTAATAAAAATATGAAAATGGGCTTAAAAATTAAATATAGAGATATCTGTGTGGCCCAGTAGTTTAGACATCTGACTCTTGGTTCCAGCTTAGGTGGTGATCTCAGGGTCGTGAAACAGAGCCCGCCATCAGGCTCTGTGCTGAGTACAGAGTCTGCTAAAGTTTCTTTCTCCCTGTCCCTCTGCCCCTTCCTGGCTCATTCTCACTCTCTCTTTATCATAAATAAATAAATCCTTTAAAAAATTGAATATAGGACCCTTGGGTGGCTCAGTCAGTTAAGCATCTGCCTTCAGGTCATGATCTCAGAGTCCTGGGTTGGAGCCCCACATTGGGCTCCCTGCTTAGAGGGAAGTCTGCTTCTCCTTCTGCCCCTCCCCTTACTTGTGCTCTCTCCCAAACAAATAAATAAAATCTTTTTAAAAAACGGAATATAAATATATGTTGACAGAATATAGATCCTAGCAAGGTGTCCTCTATTTTTATTCAAATTGATTCTTGATACAAATTGATTCAGATATTTCAAACATGAAAGTATTTGTTTATGGAATACTTTTCTTCTTAAAGAGTTTTGTTATTATTTCTAGAGAAAGGTAGATTTTTCTTTTTGAAATAAAATAAAAACTAAGGAAGATTTTTAAATAGCCCTTCAAATGAAATACCAGGAAATAAAACTACATAAAGATCAAGAGAAATTATTTAAATTACTCTAATAAGGAATATTCTGTGTGTGGGTAGTAACACATATATATATATAGATACATACATAGGAAGTTATCATTATGCAGGCACCCTTTATAAATTCTAAGCACTTTATGTTTTTCTAAATTACAATCTAAAAAAAATAAAAATCTGGGACACCTGGGTGGCTCAGTTGGTTAAGCAGCTGCCTTCGGCTCAGGTCATGATTCCAGCGTCCTGGGATCTAGTCCCACATCAGGCTCCTTGCTCAGCAGGGAGCCTACTTCTCCCTCTGCCTCTGCCTGCCGTTCTGTCTGCCTGTGCTTGCTCTCTCCCCCTCTCTCTCTCTGATAAGTAAATAAAATCTTAAAAAAAAATAAAAATCTAAAAAAATTTTAAAAATCTAAACAACAAATCTTTCACTGATGAGAAAGTAAACAGTGCAAATTCTTTGTCCAACTTCAGAATTATAGTTAAGATGTTGTTTTATAGGATGCATGTGTAAGTACCTCCAGATATTTGTTTGAGGCATTCCAGCTGTCATTTCTATTTGCATGTTTCACCCACATTCAATCTGAAAAGGAAAATACTTTGTCCTTTTAATTCTATCTCTCTAGTCTCAAGTCATGTATTATTGTTACACGGTTTTCTGTTTTCTTTTCTTTTATAAATCTTCTGTTGCCAACTGACAATGTAAAAGTTTAAATCATGGGTTTGTTTGTTTTTTTTTGCTTTTTGCCACCGGAAGAAATGGAGGGAGAATTTTGCACTGCCAGTTGCATGCAATCTGTCTCTAATTTATATTGCTGAGTTAGTCTCTTGGGGGTCTCTGGTAGGGTGACCCCAAAATACTTTTGCCCAATGGGCAATGATCGTTGCTTCAGCTACACTGCAGCAATGATTGGTTTCTTATTGAAAACAACTATCTTAAATTCTCATATTTGTAACTACAATGTAAAGGAATTTTTAAAAATGTAAAAACCTTTCTTCATTCACTTAAAATTAATTTTGTCCACTTTCTATTCCAACCCCTTTATCTTTCATTCCAAACACAAGTTAAACCATGAAACCTGCTTGTGGTTATCTGTGGAAAGCAGCACCTTTTAGGATTATAAGAGATTAGTGAAAGAAGTTTTGGGAGATCTAAAGTTGTGCTTATTTTGACTTTAATCTGCTTTTCACTGCTTCAGAGGCATTGTTGGTGAGAATCTCAGAGAAATATTTTTTTTTAAAGATTTTATTTATTTATTCGACAGAGAGAGATCACAAGTAGGCAGAGAGGCAGGCAGAGAGAGAGGAGGAAGCAGGCTCCCCGCTGAGCAGAGAGCCCGATGCGGGACTCGATCCCAGGACCCTGAGATCATGACCTGAGCCAAAGGCAGCGGCTTAACCCACTGAGCCACCCAGGCGCCCTCAGAGAAATTTTAAAAAGCAAGATACTGTAAATGTCATACAGGACTGAAAATAAAATTGTATTCTAGTCGCTGTATCACCTTGGGATAGTTTTGCTTTGTTTTCATTTTTTGACTTTAGACAAAGCTCTCTATTTCTGGGCCTCAGAACCATTGCTAAAATGCATTGGTCACAATTAGATACTTAAAATCTGTTTTTCTTTATCATTCTATTGATTTTGTGCTTTATAAAAATAAAACCAGTTACAGTCACACTACATTTTACTATTACTAGAAACCTCAGATTCTTTTGAAGCTCTATTTGCAACTGTACATTGAGAGTCCCTTTTGAAAGTCCGTATAGCTCAGTGATGGCTCAAGGAAAGACTAGAAAAACATCTTTCTCCTCTCTTGTTTATGGAGAGAGATAGGGTCTCTAATTACTGTTGGACATCTGGAGATGAATAATATATTGTAGGGTAAAGTATCCTTCAAACTGTAGAGTAGTAATCACAAACTGATGAAACAATCCAAGTTAAAATAAAAGCTCTTTCCAAAGCTATTCTCAGAGTCTTTGGCTGTCCCAGTGCAGGTAACATCTAAGTGAGATCTGAAAGGAATCTTTTAGTTCATTACATAATGGTGGATAAATATAAATGTGTACAGAAGAATTTTAATAACTCTTTCTCAAAAGAACACATTCGTCTGAATTATGATTCGTTATTTGGTAGTATCTAGAAAAAGCATATCATGAAAACTGCACATCTA
Organism: Mustela nigripes; assembly: GCF_022355385.1. Taxonomy (NCBI): domain Eukaryota; kingdom Metazoa; phylum Chordata; class Mammalia; order Carnivora; family Mustelidae; genus Mustela; species Mustela nigripes. The sequence goes on along the minus strand of NC_081557.1, from coordinate 185,945,553 downwards.
GTTACTGATCCTTCTATCAGAAGTGGTTTAATTAATGTAAAAACGAAAAGTAGCAAAACAAAACAGAAAACACTTTGGTTAATTATCCTTAAAGATTTTAAATAGAGAGTGATGTCAGATAATGCTTAAAAGATTTTTTTCTTTGATAGGTTCCAGGCTAAAAAGAAGTCATCCATAAATATTTGAGGGGAAATGTCCAGAGGAGACAATATCAAATTCAATTATCTTGAGTTCATTACTTCTCTAGTAGTAACTGAAGCAATATATTCAATGGCATTCAATGGCATTTCTGTAGTAAACTTTTTAAACAATATTAAACATTTGTAATTTCATTTTGCTAAAACCTCCTGTGTAAAACAACTAATATTTTCTTAATCACTCATGGCCACGATAAAATCGAATTGCTAAACCAGGAGCCAAAACAGATTGGTATTTTGTATCAACATCTAAACTGTACTCACCAAATGGACAATGACAATAGTATGACTCCACACCACTTTGGCAGGAACCACCATTAAAGCAGGGGTTACATTCACAGTAGTTGACGGAAGATTCACACATTTTACCTGAAAAGTATCAAACTCGTTAAAAAAATCTTATGCATAAACATATTAATACCATTACTTCATAACCATATGTAAAAGAGTGAGCCTGGTGGTGGGTATTATGGAGGGCACATATTGCATGGAGCACTGGGTGTGGTGCATAAACAATGAATTCTGGTACACTGAAAACAAATTTAAAAAATAAAAAATTTTTAAAAATCTGTTCTGAGAGATCATATCTTGGAGAACAGAAATGTAAGAATATTTCCCTTGACATGAGAAAATTGGAATACCTCTCAGTTCAAAATCTTATTTAGTTATCCTATTGTAAAGATGTGCATTAGAATAGTTAGGAAATAATTTACATAATTTACATGAAATAGTTAGGAAATTTACATCTTGGAAAGAAGTACTATTTTCAGGAAAATCACAAATGGTGAACATATTTAAATGTTTTCACTGAATTTATTTTCTCTTGTCAATGTTACTTCCCTTTTCAATTCTATAATGAGATTTGAAATTTTACAGTAAAATTCTCACTGTAGAGATTTCCTCAACTCGGATTTTTTGAAGGTAAGCAAAGGCTTCATTTAGCCTGTCAAACTAAAATACTTTCACTTTCAAGAAATATCACTTCACTGACACATATCTGTTATAAAACAGAGTAAGAAATCAGAAAACACATCATGTATTTCCAATTCTTAATATTTATTCTTGGCTACAGGTTACATATACCTTGTCTTTTTCCTAAAACATTAACATTAATACCTAACCAGCATATTTTTCAGTTTATAAAATATCCTCATAGGTCATCTCAAGTTGAGTCAACTAATATTGACTGAGTGCCTATTACTGGCCAGAAAGGCTAGAAGATAGGGTATGGCAGTCAAAACACACACACACACACACACACACACACACACACACACACACCAGGTAAGTGTCAGAACATTGCATTTCCATTCCGGTGGGCGAGATTAATCCAAGCAACAGAAAATATTTACATTTCATAGATGAAGAAAAGTATTTTGAAGGCTAATATTTTTCCAAAGAAATTATAAAATTATGGCACAGGCCAGTATAGGTCTGCTCCCATATCCAGGCTTTGCAAAGCTGTAACTGAATAGCCAACCTCTAGGTAGGCCAATGTAGAGTAAATGGCCAGTCCTATTTGTTTCCGCGGTGGTGGTGGTGGTAATTTTTTAATGTAAATCTAAATGTGTTCTAATGCCACTTTTCTATAAATTTTAGATTATTTCAATAATTTATTTGTTCGAATACTTTCTAGTTTTCCAAATCCCAGAAACAATGAGACATTATAGAGTTCTTTGTTTATTTCTATTAATTGATATGGGGGTTAATTGTTTAATTAAATAGTTTGTTTCTGTAAAGCTATTTTCTATTTCTTAGCATGATTGCATTAATGCTTTTATTAAATATCTTATGAAAACATGTAAGTTTTATGTGCACAACTAGACTTAATATTGAGCATAGATAATCCATTTCATCATGATTACTATGCTTAAAATATAGTCAAAGTTTTGTTTAATTCAGTTCTGTTTTTGTGGCTTGATTATGTAGCCACAGTTGTTCTAGTTTAAAATTATAAGCGTGAGTCAGACCCCATGACACTGTTAACTAAACATGTTTCTCTACATTACAGTGTCATAAACAACATTTTTTTCTTTATAAATAAAATTGGGAACTTCCTTACAAGGCAAAATGGTAACATATTTAGAATACCTTTCCATTCTAGGGGGAAATAACGAAAATAAACAAGTTACCAATCTAGAGGCACAGAAATTAGGTTTTAAGTACTGTAGCAATGAGTTACATTTGAGAAACAGGAAGAACAACTTTACTATAAGCCTGTACAATATCACACCAGAGAGAAGCTCTGTCATAGGACTCTCTCCTATGTTGTTTTCCAGCTCGATTTCTGACAGATCCCTCTAGAGAAATGGAGTTTTTTCATTAGTACTAGTATTGCTCAATGGAGAATAAATAAGACCTATTGGCTGTACTTTTAGTAACTTATTTGCTATCAAGAAAGTCACATCCAGTCCTTGCATTTTTTTTTCCACTATAAGAGCATTCACATGTGCTATTGGACTAAGTAATGTTTCATTTTTCTATTTTGAAAATTTCTTTTAGAATTATATTAAAAGTAGCATGTATTGAGTACAGTTGTCCTTGAACAATGCTGAGTTTTTAAAGAAGCCAACCCCAGTAGTTGAAAATCCAAATATAACTTTTGACTCCCCCAGAGTTAACTACAAATAGCCTTCTTTGACCAGAACCCTTACCAACAACATAAATAGTCGATTAACACATATTTTGTATGCTATATGTATTAAATACTGTCTTCTTACAATAAGGTAAGCTAGAGAAAATGAAATGCTATTAAGAAAATGATAAGGAAGAGAAAATACATCTGTAGCACTGTATTTATCAAAAATATATACATATAACTGGACCTGCATAGGTCAAACCTGTGTTGTTCAAGGATCAGCTGGACATAGATTAATATACTTTATAAGTGGTTAGTCTAATATTATGAAAACAAGTTAGCAGGCTGCAAAATTACAACTTTACTTTTGGAAGACTGAAACAGGGAACAGAGAGTAACCAATTCAGGGAGCACTGTCATGAAAAGTCATGCAAATATTTGGACATATATGTTCGCTAAGAAAAAAATATATGTGTATAAAATCACAAGCCTTTGATACCATAAATCTCAAATATATCTTCTTTTGAATTCTGTTGAAAAGACTGCCTTTTAAAATTTTGTTTTAAATAATAATAACAACAAAAGAACATTAGGTGGAAGTTTAGTGTAATTTGTATAAATTGGTTATCATACTCTTTCAAAATTAGAATTTAACATAGGCATCTGTGTTTAATGTAAATATAGACTATAGGCTGTTTCAGTTAGTCGAAAATTAAGGATGGAAAGAAACCCAAATTAAGTAAGACTTTCTTGGATATTAAAACATAAAACTATGGAAATGGCAGAAGAAGCTACAGACTAAGAAAATGTTAGCTTGAGAATGAATTTTCGAAAATTAAAATAAATTCTCAATGGAATCTGATTCTTCCAGTATACATCAATATAAATAGACATTAGTGAGAGAAAAAAAAATCAACCTTCCATTTTGCATTTTAATTTAAGCCAGGGCTTTATTTTCTCACTTTTCTCTAGAAGGTAGATATAAAAAATTGTAAAAAAAAAAAAAAATGACTCTGCTAGGAGTTAAATAAATCAATTTATTGTTGGGTTTGAGAAAATTAGGTATATTTATATGCTGGTGTTAGAGTATATAAATTATTTACCACTCAAAAATTTGGTTTCGGTATTCCATTTGATGCGTATATTTTTTTAATTAGTGAATATCAAAGAGGTTGCCATACCAGATTCAAAGACACAGTTTGAAAATCCAGTCTTGTAATTTAAGTTACTATTAAAAATACTGTTTTATATGAAGGAAAGATGTCATAATTTTACAAAGAATTAAAGGACAGCCTTGAAATGCAAATTTCTAGGATTTGGAAAGTTCATGCTCTATTATCCTGTAAGAAGTCAGCAGCAAATTCTGTATTGTTCTCCACATATCTTTCTACTTAAAGTCTCATGTTAATGGCATAATGTTTATCAGAGAATGCAGCAGTTTGAATTACTCGAACATGCTTCTACTACAAAAAAATCTGATCTGTTGGTGCACCATGAAGGCAAAATTAGGTCATTAACTTAATACTGTAAGTCAATTAACAATTTTGTCAGAGTCTTGAGGCTTGCAAGTATACTGATAGGGCTTGCACAATGAAATACAACCGTATGTTTGGAACACAAAAAGCCATGTTCTATTAAGATATGTTGTAATAGCAGCTGTTTATAAGAATAAACTGGTCTCATTGCTCTGATATTCATCAATTAATGTGTTGATATAAATTTTTTATCATAGATGGAAGGAAGTGTGCTTCGAGAAGTATAAGCTCTTAGAACTTGGAGAATGGGAACTACTGAAAAAGAAAATGAACGGATCACGGGAGGCCAGGGTATCCACAGACTTTCGAAGGTTATAGTTTAAGTTTACAAAAGAAATTTAGCATATTATCTTCATGTTTGGGGCAGAAGGTATGCTGAGTTCATAAACTGAATCTGTTGTGATCACCAGTGGTCTTGGCAGCAAGGCTGTACATTTGAATTCCGTTCATTCCAAGAGAGCATTTTAATGCTGATTATGTAAAGCAGAGCTAAATTTATTCTCACCTGTTAAATTTGAACACCTATGAGAATACGATGATTTCTTAGATAATATTACATATAATTCTTAGAATATATTACATATACTGGATCACAACAATGACTATTTTTGGATCTATTGTATTTATACATAGATAGAAGGGAGACTGAAACTATCAAAGTTCAATTTATATCTAAGTTGATTATATTATTAATGAATATGATTTCCTAACATATATGTTATTTATTCTGAATATTTATGCTTACAAACTTTTTTATTATTTTAGTAGAAAGTAGTTTCTTCACACTGCTTATGTTTCCTATTATTGTGCAAAGAACTATGAAGATAGCTCATCTAAAGATCCTAATCGAATAGTATTATGTTTTTTACAGCAAAAGAAAGCAAATATCATGTTTAAGAGGAGATAGTAAGAAAAACAAAAGGGAAAAAAAACTGTTTTCCTTTTGTATTTTAAAACATGTACAAATACAATTTCAATGATACTACAGATGATGATGTATAATGACATACAATCCATCATAAGCTTACAAATATGTTTGTTTTCTGCAGAAAAAAAAGAATTTAAGCTCATGGAAGCCTCTTATTAATACTTTCATAAATTGAAAATTATATTTTAAAGAAAAGCAATGCATATAAGAAATGAGCCACTCTTTTGTATTTCACAGAAAATTTCGTTTCCCATCTATTCACTAGATTTTGTTTATATTCTATGATGTTCTGATCACATGATCACGGACAACATTCACATACAACTTATGATTTTAAAAGAATGACTCAGTTACGACTCCCATCTTCACAAAAGCAAATGCTTGCCAAGTTTCTCAGTAAAATTACTATGCACACCCTGTATATAACTTTATATGTCTGGAAAAAAATTCTTATTTATACTGTCAAATGTCATAAAAGTGATGAATGGACAAATATCATCCTCTCCTGAAATATCAGGTCTTACTTGAGACCATAGGAAAACTTCTCCATATGGTAATAAACACTGGCATTACTCCAAAAGACACACCTAAAATGCATCCAGATGTGTGAAAGTGGATGGGAAAGGTTAAAGGGGCTATGAACTAACTCTGTTAGGAGAGACCCAGATTTGAAAATAAGCTCTATCTACATGCCGCATTTTACAGCACCATCTATTCCTCTGAATGACTTAATGCAGGATTGTGCTACAAGCAGTGGATACCTGGAGCAGGAAGACAAATGATAATTGGTTACTGACTACAATCGTGCTTTCTAATTAGTGTTCTATTAAGTGCAAGAAATGTCATTTGTATTGGAAAAGAAATACTGGATTTGTAGTTATTAAGTTGCTAATTTTCTCCAGGATCCCCTGAACTTCTGAGGCATGAATAATATGAAAGATATTTTCTTTTGATTTACTAAGGTATGTTGACAATAATGTAATTTCTGGTATTATTAAACCTTGTGAAAATCTTGAAAGTAATTTTTCACATGCTCTATACTATATTAAATCAATTCATTCTTTCTAACATGCTGTATTACAGTGAATCAAAGCTCCATTTATGATACAAAATTAAATTATAGAACAGTTTTTTAATAATGAAACATAAAGTGATTGTTACTGAATGTGAAGTGTCAGTATTTTTTTTTTTCAATTTCCTTTTGGTTATTTTTCCAGTAACTAAGAAGAAGAGATCAGAAACACAAGTTATACAAACAAAATTCGTCCTTTCTAAATCACTCACTCATTTAAAAAACTCCTTATTTCACATGTATTATGTGATCCTATGGTTACCAACTTAAAATAAAATTTTAAAAATGTATATGATAAATTCATATTTCAGGAATATACTGGTGGCAATGTAGTAATAACTATATCCCTTCATATCTTTTTATTGTAGTTCTGTAATATTCATTTTTGTACTTATGCTCTTACAGGATGTTCACACTAAAATCTCTGTTCAGCTAACAATCACTCCCTGCAGGATTCTTAGGATAAAATTTTTGGTTTTCATCAGTGCATAAGCCACTCACTCTTCCAATCTTTCGAGCAGTTTCTAACTTTATGTGACACACACAGTGGTGGTAGTGGTGGTTGTGTGTTTGTGTTATGGGGTAATATCTAAGGATTATTTAAAACATAAAGTTAAGAAAATCTCACAGTTCCCGTTTGTAATGCTACAGACTTTAAATATCCTTGAAAAAGTACAGGTAAAAGTTCAAAAAGATAAATAGAACATAGGTGATTGGAAATAGTTCTGATGTCCAAAACACATTTCAGTATATATAGGGCTTGGGTAAAGCTTTACTAAAGCATTAGCACTTAATTAGCATTAATAAAAGTAAACTTAACTAGACTGAATATTTTAAAAACTTCATTCTATGAGGTACATGTATGCTTAAGTAAGAGTTTTGTTTTATGGTTCATTAGCTCTGATTAGCCACTTTAATATGTCTTGATGCATTTACTCCATCTTCCCTGAGTGAGGTTAGCTGGTAAAGACCACCTGGAAGGACTAACTCAAAATGATTCTTCAGGGATTACCTTTACAAAGAACATTAAACAGATAAAGACATTCGAACAATACATTCAGTATGGATTAAGATTTTGTCACTATGCTTTTTGTTATATTGTTTCCTATAAAACAAAATGAAGAAATAAAACTATCAGACTTGAATTATCTGCTAGTTTTACTGGATGGACTATGCACATAGAATTTAAAACTATGAATTACATGAATTCAAAAAATAGATTTGTATTAATCATTCAACTTTGTTTGTTTACATCATTCTTGATCAGCTGTGCGAATGAAGACTAAAATGAGCTCTGAAGAGGGGCAGTATGTAAAATTACCATAGTAATTTCAACTTAATTTTGTAACTTCCAGTAACTTTCCTAACAGAAAGAGGTTACAATCTATGATCTTTGTTTGGCAGCTCTGACTCTAGAGTCACAGAATGTAAGCTGGATTTTCTACATTCTTTCTATGCCAGATATTATCTCTTGATGCTCAGCATCATTCTTATCCTGTATTGCACAACCTGGAAGTGACGAAACTATCTTTTCCAGGAGGACTCAGGCTTAGATTCTGCCAGTGGGTGAGAGCTGAATGACATTTGAAGAGTGAAGACAAAGCAGGGACTGTTCTGGAACTCGCTCATTGCAGGACTGCAGGTAGACAAGATGATTGGCAGTGGTTTCTTGAAATACCTACAGTGTTCTTATTGCTGAGGTTATTGGTGAACTTTCCCAAACTTCATTCTTAGTCAGTTTAAAGATTTTGCAAGCTATTTCTTAGCATTAAGTACCTTCTTACCTGGAAGTCTGGAAGTAATTTCAGTTCTTGACCAATCTCATACCAATATACTATCTCATATGCTTTTTGTGCATATCCAGTAGGATAGTGGACAAAAGTTCTTAAAAGATATCATGGGCTTGCCAGAATACTCCATAGCAAATATAAACCAATGTGTGAGAAAGAATCACATATATATAAAAAGAGGCTCTAGAGCCAAGCTCACAGTGAAAACCTATTTAGACCACTTTCTGTGCCATACTGGAGGCAGGTTATTTAATCTCTTTTAACCCATCAGAGACACAATATTTTGTGCCTTAATAATAATAATACAGTTTCATCGAATTTTGAGAAGAACTAAATGAATTACTAAATGAATAATAGTGTCTATGATGTAAAGAACTTTAAGCAGGGCTTTAAATAGCAACTTCATAAATGTTATGTATATTTCATAAGGAAAAGAGGGGAATTCCTAAAAGTTTCAATTACTACATTTAGAAAAGTACGCAATGTACATTTAAATGTAAAAAATCAAAGAAAGTAACAAACTAGAAGGACGTTATGTTGAAGAATTTGTTCTATGCCCAATCGCAAAGCAATATCTATGCTGAAATCAGCATATGGGACCTTTGCTCACACATTGGTAGCTCCCCTATTCTCTATCTACTACTAAATGCCTTCACACATTTTTCACTCTAGGACTAAGTATAAACTCATTTTAAATCTATGTGTGAATGAGTGTATTGTACTAAAATGGACAAAGAGATAATCTTTATTGCTGAATTCTCAAGAATTTGGGGGGTTGGAGCGGGAAAGACTAAGGATAATTTTCTAGAAATTCTGAACTGATTACATGGATCTAGCCCTATTGTTCAGGATGTGAAGAATACAGCTAGGGTAAGATTCATACCTTGTACCACTGAGGTTTCTTGTCTTTGTAGAAACTCTGTGCTACACCTATATTATTACCACTACTTAGCATGACTACTAATACTACTAAATTTCATTGCAGCTTATTGAATGCTAGACACTCTGGTAGGTGTTTTACAAGCATTATCTTATTTTATTACAACAAACTTAAAAAGATAAGTATGATTATTTTCATTTTGCAGATGGGGAAATTGAAGGTTAGCAAGGTTAAATGACTTCCCAAAAGCTATAGCTAAATCAAATAGTATAAAATCCTTTTATTCTTTTCATTACATGTTATTAATGCTCCTCTTCCTCACTTATATTTCAAGGATATTATTTTATTAGTAGGCAAAACTTGTATGTTCTGCTTTGACTTATTCAAACTTGCTTTATGTCACCATCAAACAATTTGATTCTTCAAATATGAAACCATAAGTATATACATGATGGGCACCTTTTTAAAAATATAATGGGGCACCTGGGTGTCTCAGGAAGTTAAGTGTCCAAGTCTTGGTTTCAGCTCAGGTCATGATCTCACGTGTCATCTGACTGAGCTCTGGTTGGGCCCCACGCTCAGTTGGGAGTCAGCTTGAAGATTCTCTCCTTGTGCCCCTCCCCACACCATGTAGGCATGCTCTCTCTCTCAAATACATAAAGAAATCTTTAAAAAATAAAATAGCTAAATATATATTCTTTAAAAAAAAAAGATTTCATTTATTTGTCAGAAAGAGAGATACCATGCAGGGGAGCAGGAGGCAGAGGGTGAAGCAGGCACCCTTCTGAGCAAGGAGTCCAATGCAGAACTTGATCCCAGCACCCTGGAATCATGACTTGACCCCAAGGCAGACACTTAACCGACCGAGCCACCTAGGCATGCTGCCAAATGTATTTTCTTATAAAAACTTCTTTTTGAAGTATTATTCTGTGAACTATTTGCCAAATTAAAAAAAAAAAAAAATACATCCTAGTTTTACCTATCTCACTGGTATTTTAAATTGTGTTTGTAAAGACTGTAGAACAATCTAATCTAATATATATGGCCCAATACTATAGAGCACGCAAATTACAGAAGAAACTTTCTCTCTCCTCAAGCTTATTAACAGCATAATATTTATACACATTTGAAGGTGTACCAACAACTGATCAGGTAACAAATAGATTTTGGATAGATAGATAGATAGATAGATGATAGGTAAATAGGTAGATAGATGATAGATGTAGAAACCAATAGAGATATTTGTAATTTGCACACCATATCTTATTAAGATGCCAAAGACTAGTGAAAGGTATTTGCTGTCCTATATTTTATTATGCTTCTAAAATGCCAAGGTTAATTATGCTTCAGTTTTGTTGCGGCTTACCAAAGAAGTCGGCTATTATTATGCTTTTTACCTGAGAGTAGAAATAACAAGGCGTTCTAATTTTAATCTTGAAACACTGCTTTTGCTCTGTTGTGACAGTGTGGATCATATTTCAGTAATAATGATGACAATGATCTTAAAAGATCATAAAAGTGGTGATGATAGAAGAATCAAACAGCACTAATTGTTAGCAGTTAATTAGGACATAAAGTAGTCTGGGTCTTAGGCTTTAAACATAGTATGTCCTTTAAACTTTGGAACACTCCCATTTGAAGGTATTATACCCTTTTTGCTCTTGTACAAGACACTTACCAGATTGACGAAGAGCTCAAACTCTGGAAATAACTGTGTAGGCTTATTACCTGACGCTGTGGCAAATCTGGGTTGCCTCAGAAAACTGACTTACCTGCCCTCTGCTTCAGCTTCTTTTCTGTAAAAACTGGAAAATAATTATCCTAATCTCATAGGTTTCTGGTAAGAAGTAAATAAAATAAATACAGATAAAGGGCCTACAACAGCATCGGCCAGTACTGAGTGTTTGAAACATGAGCTACGATTATGCCCGTTGTTAGAAAAAAATCATTAAAAAATGACAAAATCCACTGGTTTCTGATATACTTGACACAGCTAAAGTCTTAGGGAAAGAGCCAAACACCATCATACCTGTGTATCCAGTTTTGCAAACACAGCTGAAGCTTCCTGGAACATTTTGGCAGACAGCACCGTTCTTGCATGGACCGGACAGGCACTCGTTGATATCTCTCTCACAGGCCCTGCCAGTGAAGCCATCTGGACAGCTGCAGGAAAATCCTCCTACTAAATTGTGACAGGTCCCACCATTGTGGCAAGGTGATGGAAGGCATTCGTCTATATCTATTTCACACCAGCTACCAGCGTAACCTGGCAGACACTTGCATAAGAAAGGCTGCAGAGGTTCATTTGCCACAATGATGACAGGAAGACTCTCATGGCTCTTTAATACAGAGCTCACAGCCAGTCTTCTTATACAGCTCCCTCCGTTCTGGCATGGGCCATGAATACATGAGTCATGGTCCACAGATTCTACCTTTACTCCACTCTGCCGGAGAAGGATCTCTTTGATGCTTTCAAAGAAGGTGGCTACACCACTGGGATTCACATACTGATTATTGTTCCGCTTCACGGCTGCTAAAAGAAACGTTTTATTGTTCTCCTCATATGCACCATAAAGTTGCACAGCAGTCCCTAGGCCTGTCAGTTGGGAGCCAGCAATGCGTAGAAAATGAAGGTAGTGGTTAGTCAGGAAGTCCTTTACTGTTGGAACACTGAGACGCAGTAGGATGCTGTTATCCACTGTAGAGTTAGAAAATCCAGCAAAGAAAACTCGGATATCGCTCGTGACTGTGCTGTGAACTCCATCATTGCTAAGGACAGTGAGATCAAATGTGCCATCTGTTGACCTCGGCTGTGAATTTAGATCACAAGTACCTCTTGGAATACTGAACAGGCTTGTAACTCCCGAAGTCAGGGAGCAGTGGAAGGTGTCTAGCACATCCGGATCCTGTGGCTTCACAGAACCCAAAATCCCACCAGGAAACAAATTGCCATAATAATTAACAAATATCTCCATGGTCCGAGACTGGGAAGGATTATCATTTTGGTCTATAACGGTGATATGCACGGTTGCTGTGGAAGACATTTGGGGAATACCAGAATCCCTGGTAATCACAGACAGATAGAAGTCTGCAATCTGTTCTCTGTCAATCTCTCTGGTTGTGCTCAGAATTCCAGCAGTGTTGAGACTAAAATAATTGGTAGCAGGACCTGTGCTCAGCAAGTAATAGGTAAAGGGACCTTGATTGGGAGGGAGATCGGGGTCAGTGGACTGAAGGGTCATCACCAGAGTTCCCGGCCGTTTGTTTTCCATAACTTCACCTTCGCTGATGGTCAACATAGGTCCATTATCATTTATATCTTCGAGGGTAACTAGCAGGGAAGCACTTCCTGTAGCTGAAGGGGTCCCTGAATCAACAGCCAAAACCGTGAGATTATAGATAGGTAGGGTTTCTCTATCTAATTCCGCAGTAACAGTGATCTGTCCTGTCTGTGGATTAATGGAAAAGGCACCGTTTTCATTCCCTGATCCAATGAAGTAAGAGAACCTGCTCCAGCTGGGGACAGAGTCTGAGTCAAAGGCACTGACAAATGTCACATGAGTCCCGGTGGGGACTCCTTCACTGATCTGAACACTGTAGATATTTAAACTAAAAATGGGTGGGTCATTGGCATCAAGCACAGTGATGTTTACAGTGACCTCATCGATATCTGCACCCCTGATGCTACCAAAATTCTTGGCCAACACCTTCAAAGATACCCTTTCTTCTCTTTCCCTATCCAGAAGTCCAGAAACATAAATCTGTCCAGTCTTCTTATTGATCTGGAAACCCTTCTTTCGGCTGTTACCAAAAATCAAATAGTGTACCTCCCCATCAGTGCCCAAATCACGGTCACTGGCAAACACTTCTCCAACAATAGTGCCTTTAGGAGCTGCTTCTGAGATTTCAAAATAGTAAAGTTTGGAAACAAAGCGAGGCACATATTCATTCGTCCCTTTTAATTGTATATTAACAGTGGCAAAACTGCACCTTTCCTCATCAGGGACATTGAAGGCTTTCACAGTAAGATGGTAGCTCTGTTTGGTTTCAAAATCCAAGAAGCCTTGAGTGGTAATGACTCCTGTGTTAGGATCAATGACAAACAGGTCACTGTCAGATGACTGTACAGCATACGCAATCACTGCGTTGGTTCCAGAGTCAGCATCTGTTGCATTTAAGTGGATGACTGTTGTTCCACTTGGGGCATTTTCCAAAACAGTAGGGAAGTATTCATCAGGAAAGAATACTGGAGAATTGTCGTTCACATCTATCACATTTACAGTCACACTGCAGTAACCAGTTCTTGCAACCCATCCTCCATCTGTTGCGCTAACCGTCATTTCATGTTTCTGGCATAACTCATAATCAAGAGCTTTGGCTAGTGTTAATACACCTGTGGAGGAATTGATGGCAAAAATGCCTTCTTCATTTCCTGAAGAAATACTGTACCTAATCAAGCCATTCATGGCTGCGTCTCTGTCTCTTGCAGAAACAGTTCTGACTACGGCCCCGATACTGTGGCTTTCTGGGATGGTTGCACTCATGTGACTTTGAGAGAATTCAGGTGTATGATAGTTTTCCTCGGTGACAATTATTTGAACAGTAGCTTGGGATGAAAGTGGAGGGTTTCCTTTATCTCTTGCAGTGACAGTGATCAGAAAGTTTTGATTCAAGTCAGAAATGAGCGAAGATGCCACCGAAATCCACCCTGTACTATTGTCCAACTTAAATTTTCCAAACTGATTTCCACTAGAAATCAAATATTCCACCTCAGAATTCACACCAAAATCTCTGTCATCTACGGCAGTAACTTTGATTAACTTAGTACCAACTTTAACAGTTTTGGTGACCGGAGTGAAATATTTAGGTTTAAGAAATTGTGGTGCATTGTCATTACTGTCCACTGTGTTGATGGTAACTGTTGTCTCACTAAGTAATGAGGGATTACCTCGATCTGAAGATGTCACTATAAAACTATGTCTGTTGATGTTCACATTACTGAAGCCACTAACGTTCTGGTATTTTAAGACCTGTTTATTGAAAATCTCTCCAGTGGTGGCATTAATCCTAAAGTACTCTGACTGAGATTTTATAAAATAAAACACTTGTCCATTTGATCCCTCATCAGGATCTGTTGCAGATACCTGAGTCACTTTGGAGCCAATTTCAGGAAGTTCAGGGCAATCTAAGTAGTAAGAGGGTTTGCTAAATCTTGGAGCATTGTCATTGATGTCCGTCACAAATATTGTCACATCTGTACTTACGGTCCACCCAGAATCGTGTGCAGAAACTCGGATTCTATAACGGTCCGTATCTTCTCTATTTAAAGGTCTACTTATTACAATATCTCCTGTGCTGGGATTAATTGTAAATGGAAGACTTGTGTCTGTTATAGAATATCTACTGATTGCATTCATACCAATGTCTTCATCAGAAGTTGTGACTCGTGTAACTGTGTATCCTAATGGGGAATTTTCAGGAATATAGGCACTGAATATCTGAGAAAACCTAGGGGCATTATCATTTTCATCCAAGATGTTAATAATGACTTTTACTGAGGTACTCTGAGAAGGGGAGCCTTTGTCTGAAGACTTTATGGTAAGCACATACTGTGATATTTTTTCCCTGTCTAATGGCCGAATGCTTCTAATTTCACCAGTGGCATGGTTAATAGCGAAACTGTGTTCTTTGTTACCACTAACAATTTCATAATCTAACTGTCCATTGGGTCCATTGTCCTTATCCGTTGCTGAAACAGTAAGTATTTTGCGAGGAGAAAGATTTTCCAATATTTCAGATACAAATGGATCTTCCTTAAAAACCGGGGAATTATCATTGACATCTAAGACTGTTAAGTCAAGTTTCTCATAAGAGGATAAAGGAGGGAAGCCTCCATCCCTGGCTTCTATCCATATGACATATTTTTGTATCTTTTCAAAATCCAGAGGTTGACTAATGGATACCTGCCCTGTTAATTGATCGATTTGGAATGTATTGCCAAGGTTTCCACTTGCAATATAATAGGACAAAGGTTCTCCTCTCAAGGAGGACCCCGTAAGGGTGGTGACAAGAGTGCCGACTGGCTGGTTTTCAGGAAACATGAAAGTCTGTTCTTTGGCTCTGACTTTAGGGAAATCTGCCTTGTTCACAAATCTAACAGTCACTGTTGTAGAATCTGTCTTTGGAAATGAGCCACTGTCTTTTACATGTACAGAAAATGTCACTTCTGAAGCCCCATTTAGTGGTCCAGCTGCCATAATGGCTCCTCTCAGTGGGTCAATGTGAAATTTTTCAGAGTTTCTACCCGAAAGAGAATAATGCAGTTCAGAATTGGGTCCAATATCAGCATCTGTGACTGTAACTGCAAAGACGAAGGAACCTATGAAAAGAGGAAGTGTGCAGTTACAATCACACGAAACCCAAATAAAACATTTGCTAGTAGATTAATGTATACAAAATATTATATTGCTCCCTAATATCACTTTACTTTCTCATGATTACTGGGGGAGAACAGTAACTCCTATATTATCTCTGAAGTTCCGAAGTCAAATCTATTTAATGGTAGTCTTCAGGGACTGACCTGCCATTTTCTAACTAAAACCCATATGGTCTACTGGATTTAATATTTTTCAGTATGCCTTTGAGAGAAGCACAGGGAAGAGCAATGCCTAATCATTCAGAATTATAGTTCCTAGGAGGAAAATCTGTATATAACACAACTTCCAACAAACATGATACTAGAGGAGTCTATTAAAAGCTCTGTTTCTACCCAGTGAGAAAAGATAATGGCTCTGTTATGTCTTAAAACATCTTTGAATTGTCGTATAGGTAATCACATCAACAAAATTTTTAATTTGTTTTAGAAAATTATTTTGATTCTTTATATCCACTGCTTTGTAGTAGCATTCTTTTATCTGTGAGTTATTATCACATGGAGATTATATATATATATATATGTATACATATATATATATATATATATATATCCAGAAATCAATTAGAACAATTATAAAGTAGTATGAAATAAGAACTGAGGAAGAATGGACTCAATTTGGATTCCAAAAGTTAGTGCTTGGGACGAATGCCAAAAGAACAGATTGTAACAGGAGGATTATAACAGGAATATGCAGAAAAACTGCCATAAGGACATGTTTTTGATATACTCATTCAGAAACCTTTTCCAAACCTGCACTCATACCCCTACAGTAAAGTTTGTGACAAAAGTGAAAAGACTTTTAATAAGGTTAGTGATTCTGATTAATTATAATAAGTCTAATGAGGAAAAGATGCTTCAGCATTACATACACAGTCTTTATAGGGGATGTTACATTGCATCACCACACATTAGATGTAATTAGAATCATGCCTGCCAGCATCATTTCAGCTAAAGTCCTTCATCAAGCATATATGACTTTGATACTGACATTTCCATTTGATAAAAAATTGGCACAAAAAATTATGCATTTCATACTTTGAATTGATATCAATTTGACATTCTCAAGTGAATATAAGATCAAAGATCAATGAGAGGAGAAATCCTGGATCCATTTATTTTTCCTTCTAATTAAAAATATTTTAAAGCAAGGCAGATCAAATTAATTTTGACCTATATTTGTATATTTTCCTGTTTGGAAATGCATCTAAAATATTACAAATGGCAGATTATTTGTGCAGTTCTTAAGAGAGCCTGCCATTATTTATAAACAAGCTAATAAAACCAAACTGAATTTAAATGAAGAAAAAGAAATGCATATTGTCATATGAAAGTGCTCATTAATGTCTTCATAAACTTACTAACATAAAACCTTCATCCACCAAAACTGCAATAAAATATTAATAAAAATAATTCATTAGAAGTATTCACTTATTAAATATTTTTGAAAACCTATCTATGAAAGATTGAAGTAAAATATTTCTTTTCTTTTTTTTTAAGATTTTATTTATTTATTTGACAGACAGAGATCACAGTAGGCAGAGAGGCAGGCAGAGAGAGAGAGGGAGAAGTAGGCTCCCTGCTGAGCAGAGAGCCTGATGTGGAGCTCAATCCGAGGACCCTGGAATCATGACCTGAGCTGAAGGCAGAGGCTTTAACCCACTGAGCCACCCAGGCACCCCAAATATTTATTTTCTATAACAAATAGATATCAACATCAGTCACAGTGACGAGCACACTGGTGATGAATGCTTATTACTTCCCAGATGTTTCAAGTGCTAGGATATGGGAGAAAGAAAGAAAGAAAGAAAGAAAGAAAGAAAAACAAAATGAAACAAAACAATGTCCCTCCTTTCAGGGAATTTACAAACAAATAATATCTCAGGGCAGAACTCTTCTTGATACAAAGTGGCTATTTTAGTCATCTGAAAATATTCAAGTAATATTAAAAAATAAGTACCAGGAAAGATGTAGCAATTATAAAATATTTAAACACAACTGGCATAGGATAAAAGAATTAATTTGAGATTCAATGTTCCTTCAGTTTCATTAGTTGAAACGAGCTGGATTTTAGAGGATTTCCAAACGTAGGCTATATCAGAAATATTCATGTAAAAGTAACAGAAATACATTTATAGAAAATGCCCAATGTATATAATTTGCATTAATCCATGAGACCTCAGAGTTGGCTTCATTACCTGCAGGAGTAGGAGACGGGATGTGTGTAACATATGGATGATGCTGAAATCTTGGCGGATTGTCATTGACATCAGTCACAGTGACGAGCACACTGGTAGAACTGGAAAGAGCTTCTGGGGATCCAGCATCACTGGAAATCACAACTAAAGTATAATTCTCTTTTGTTTCCCTGTCTAGCAATGCACTTGTGATGATTTGTCCCGTGGATGGGTTGATGGTGAACTGAGAGTTTCCACCAGTGATCCTATAACTAAAGAGAGCAGAAATGGGTGGATTTTTTCTGGTTATTATGTTGTAGCATCTATTCACTAAAATTTAAAAACTGAGACAGAAATGTAAAAAAATAATCACTAGATGTATGATCACACAACAGTTAAAAAATATGGCTGGAAGATAAATATTTCAAATTTTATGTGAACATCTAATTGACAATCTTTACTGTGAAATGTCTAGTGAGCTCAAGCAGGTCCTCACAAGTTCTATAAATTTCTTGGATCATGCAAGGCCTCAAAATATACCCAGAAGACTATTGTGTTATAAATAAGTGAACCTGAAAGCATAAACCAGGGCCTTGCTCTAATATTGTGGTTAGTGGCCAGGATCACAAACGAACATCTGTTAAATGAATCTAAAAGTTATTTTTCTGCTGTGTACCATAATAAACCAGAGATCAGTTGAAGATCTTATTTTAAAGACAAAACACTGTATTTGACATCCATTGACTACCCAGAACAACTAAAGAACAGATTATTTATACAAAGACATTCCTACTTACTAATTCTCTCATTTGTCATTCCTCATATGGCTATGCTTTTCTTTCCTGCTGTCAGGAGAGGTATGACATTTTCATGGGTATTCTGATGCTAACCACATTGGTTAATAGGCAAGAGTTTCCACTGAGAATAGCTTCCCTCTTCTTCATAAAGAAGCCGCTAGAAAAGAAGTAGCTAAGCTTGAAGGTTCAGAAGCTGGCTGTGGCCCATTGTTTTTAAGGTTAGAGAGTGGCAAGGAAATGGATATCTTTAAAAATTTTCTCCTTGATGCCAACAAAGAAATGCCCTTGTTGGAATCGACTGCATGTTTCTATAGTTTGGTTTGTGCCCATGAAAACATAGCAACAGTAAGTATCTACCAGAGACAGTAAAAAAAGACCTACATTGCAGCAAGTAGAGTGCACATTCCTTCCATTAAGCTCACAGTTTAAAACAAACATTTCAGCATTTTCATACTTTTTTAAAGAAATAATGAACTGTTGGGGAGCTGATATTTTTAAAAAAATAGAAGTCCTATAAAATGATAGCAAAATGGAAAAAAAAAGTAGAGAGGGAGTTTTGGCTGAGAAATGACTTCAGTATTTATAAAGTACTTGATATCACTCAGATTTTTAACACTTCTTGGCACACCCACATGCCAGGATCAAGAGTAAATAAGAATAGCTTTTCCTGAACCAGAAGTGACTCTTTATACAGTATAATTACTGCCCTTACACACTATACATCTAGCTGCTTTGTCAAAATAAAAATATCCGAGGCTTATAATTGAATTTTTACAGTTAGAAATTCAGACTCATGAGGTAACCAAATTGTTCTACCTCTTCAATAAATTCTTTAAGAATCTGAATTATGAGAATTGAGTGATTTTATTCTGGGGAATCCTGTTTCCCTACATCAGTGGATGTAGAAATTGCCAAATAACTTCACAGGGTAAAAAGAGTAATTCACAGCATCATAAACTTTTTTACAGCTCTTTGACAGCAAAGAGCAGGGTCAATTAAATATCCCTTCAATCATTCACAAATAAAAATAAAATTAGAGTAATGAAAAATGCATTCAAATTTAGATTTGGATTTTTGTATATGACAAGATCATGGTGTATAAAGAAAGAGCAATGTGTTGAAAGGTAAATGGTGTGAGTTCTTGTCCAGGTTTAATGAAATAATGCATAATGAAATCTTGTATTATAAATTCTTTTTCTTTATTTCATGCTATTTTATGCTATTATACATATGGGGCATATGATTATTTGTGTAAAAGTAATTAGCATCTTTACTATTTTTGAACATTAAAGAATAAATTGTCATGTTAAAATAAGATTTTTTTCTAGACTACCTGATTCTGAAGTATATCAAAAGTTGATTTTAAATATGAAATGTTCTGTAATGTTTCATAATATCTATAATACCAGTTTCATGCAATTTATACTTATAAATTAAAACACACACACACACACACACAGGCACATGCACACACACAGCATGTGAGAGAAGGGACACAATGGATAGATGGCAAAGATAAAGGCCCAGGTTTGCCTTCCTTCTATCACTTCAGTCTTGGTTTGGTTCTCATCCCTATTTGGAGATCTTTCCTTCTCTGGTCCACATTAATTTCTTCTAAGGGATAAACTCAATTAGACTGGGTTTTGTGCTATCTTTTTAACATCTAAACATCTATGTAGTCTTTAAAGATTTGTAGCATCTTACTGTGCTTTTGTGTGTACTGAGCACACTACAAGGCATTTTATATATGCTCTCATTTAACTTCAAAAACAGTCCTGACACTTTGGTTTTGTTTTGGATTTTTTATAGATGAGGAATCTGAGTCTAAGAGAGACTCATATAGTTGCACAACAAAGCATACCACCTAAAAATGGTAAATCTAGAGTTGGAACTTCTGTCTTAATGACATCAACACACCTGGTCCATTGGAACACAGTATAAAAGAGGTAAAAAGCAGCCTGAGCAGACCCAATGGAGACAAGAAATTACTGCTGGCTAAGGCTGAAGGAGACTCTTTTTGTTTAAGGGATTTCAATGTAGCATTGGTTTACATTGATTTGATTCAATGCAAATCAGCAAATGTGTTACTTACTGATTAAAGAATAAGAAATGTTATTTTAAATTATTGGTGTAAACTGACATCATTATTATCTACAATCTAAATCAATAATTTTTGCACTTGTAAAGCTAAAATGCCCCAATTTGATTTTTTAATCTTTTTTTTTGCCTCTTTCTGAGATCTACTAGAATCATACAACACTGTGCAGTATGTTACTAGAATATGATAATTTAGTAGTAGTTAAAGAGACTGTGCTTTGAAACACAATTCACTTGGGCATGAATTTTCACCTGACTCATAACACTTCAATTCATTAAATTCCTCAACCTTGCTAAGCCTTTTCTTTCCACCTATAAAGTGTGGATCACATATACATTCCTTTCACTTCATAGTCTTGAATATTGAATGTAATATGTGAGATGCATTTGGAATTGTAATTGGTACATTCTGAGAATTAAATGTCTAGGATTACACACATAACAGAGCACATATACATATGTAGTTATAATTTAATGATCTGTCATATATAATCTATTATAATCCACCTACATACTGAGTTAAATGGGTAGGCAGACTAAAAGACATATGGATTAGAAGGCACAAATCTTGCCCTCAAGCTTACATGCTAGATAGAAGAAAGAGAGAAAGAAAAATAAGTACAAAACCAGGCAATACATTTGAGTGTTATGAAACTGTCCAGAAGCACTCTTCTAGGTCTTCAAAAGCCGCAGAGACCGCTTTTGAGTGGAATGATTAAAAGAAAGCTTTCCTTGAGGAAGGCAAAATTGAAGCTGGATTTTAAAGGGGCTACCCATCTTACAATAGTGGTGAAAAGGGAGAAAGCTATTCCAGGTCAGGAGTCAGCAGATTTTTTTCTGTAAAAGGCCAGTGTTAGTGCATATGGCTTTGGAGGCCTGAAGAGCTCTGCTACAATACTCAACTTGCCACTGAAGTACAAAAGCAGCCGTGGACAAGACGTACATGAGTGGGGCATGGCTTTATTCCAATACAACTTTATTTACAAATGCAGGCACTGGGCCAAATCTAGCCTGCGGACTACAGTTCACAGAACCTTGAACGAGGACACAGAAGAACCTGAACAAGGCCGTAAGGCTTGAGAAAGCACAGATTCTTTTCCCAGGAGTAGAAAGTGATCCAGGGAGCCTGCAAGTTAGGCCATGTGCTGAAGACTGGGGCAGAATAAACTGGGGCCTTTTATGGAGTGACCGGAATATGGAGACTGGGCATTATGCCATAGCAAAGTGGAAGCTGAAAGACTCTGAGGAAGGGGGTATCACTGTTAAAGCTGAGCCCCTGGATGCCCAAGCTGGTTCAGATTACTGCCACTGCTCTTTCACACACTGACCCAGGCTTGGCTTCCTCCAGATCACTTCCTACAACACTGAGTGATGAATTACCATAAAATGTAAACTAGTCATGTTATTGCCCAGTTTAAACACTTCAGTTTTTTTCTCGTGTTAGATACAGTGAGGAGTGTGAATTTTTCATGTGGTATACGAGGCCCATTCCTCACCCACACCAACCATGCCGAGCAGCTTTGCTTCCCTGACACTATGCTTTTGCAGCGTTCCCTGACCTTACGCCTGTGACTGTCTTTGCCTAGAAGGTCTTTCATCCTTTATTCGTTGATCAGCTACTTCTCAGTCTTTCCAAAAATCATTAATTGCCCGAAGCTTCTACTGATTTCTTCAGATAGCCTTGAGTACGTCATTCTCTCCACCCCTTCTGTGCTTAAACTACACACTTGTCACTATACTATAATTACAAAATTACAAAATTCTCTCCTATACTGAACGGTTCTCTTTGTGGTAGCTAGATGGTCCAAGTCCTCAGGACTTAGGGTGCCTCGGACACAGTGAAGGCTCCAAAATCATGCAGTACAGTGTGGTATATAGATCGGAGGGATTAGAAACCAGAGTCAGGGAAGAAAGTTAATTTTTATTGTAATAGTGCAGGCATGATGTAATTGTGGGCTGAACTAAAATCTTGGCAGGAAGATCGCACAGAAAAGAATGGGTGCCAGAGGCATTAGTAAAGAAGAAACACGAGAACTTGTCCATTGACTGAGTATAGAGGGAGAGGATGACTCTTGGCTAGCACACGGAGATGAAGAAAGCAAGGCAACACCATTAAAAGAAAGCTGAATGCCAAAAGGAGAAAGGGGAAAACTTAAGTTTCTGATATGTTGTGCTTCTGATGCCAACAGAACCTCCAGGTTGGTTTGTCCACTACAGAGTTAGAAATACCGGCAAGGATCTCAGGGGTAGAGTCAGAATGGGTAGCACAGATACTGAGTTTTCTGCATAGTTTTCTGGGTGGTTGCAGCTGAGAAAGTGAATTATTCTCTCCCTCTCTCTCTCACACACACACACACACACAAAGAAAGGGGGGGGAAAGGACTGAGAAAAAATATTTAGGAAATATCCAAATTATTTTGGAGAGAGGAAACCAGAAGGTAAATTAGAAAGTGTGGTCAGAGTTGCAGAATGATACATAAGAGATAACATTTACATAGACATTGAGGAGGGAGAAAAATTGCCAAGAGAAAGGATGACCTGTGGTGCAAATATTGCAAAAGGTAAAGGACAATACACACTGGACTTAAAAATTTCCAGCAGAAACTTTTGATAAATTATTTTTTAATGAAGCAATGGAAGAGAAAATAAGATTGAGAAATTTTCAGGATAAATGGTTGGAGAAAACTGTGAAGAAGTGACCTACTCTCTCAAAAATGTTGTCTAAAAAAAGGGGAGTAAAAACAACAGCTTAAGAATAATGGAATCATTCATTCAATGCATGTATTCGTCAGTCACTACTATGTTGCAGACATCATGCAAGGAAGACTATATTAGAGTAAAATAGATAGAAGAATAAAGAGAAAAAAAAACTCACATCAATTTAGTGACTTTTGTGTCCTAATAATTGTATTCGAGACATTTATGCATCTTAACGAATCACGTATATATTACTTGGAAGATAGTAGTGATCGATATATATTTAACTCTCACAAACTGTAAATTAATAATTCCTATCTCCACTTTTACTGATGGATATACTGAGCCTTAGAGACAGAAACATGATTTTTCTAAGTCATGGTATAGGTGAATAAAGGAACCTGTATTCAATACCAGATATTCTGAGGATTTCCACAGAGATCAATGCATGATCCAGGGAACAGGGATGATTTGAAGATCCAAGGGAGAAATGAAAAAATTGTTGAATTAAAGATTTGAAGGACACTAAATGGATTAAGAACACAGAGTAAGGGACCTGTCTTACAGTCAATATAGTTTTGAGTTTCTCCAGTGTTATAACATGAAAGTTAAAAGTGAGATTTAAATGGAGATTTGGTCCAGTCAAGAGAAAAAAGCTTCAAAGCTAACTGCTGGAATGGGTGTCTGTCTGGGATGCAGATACATAAAGTCAACAAAGATTATAAATTAATGCAGATGAGTTTACTAGAGGGAAGAATACTATGAGTAAAATAAAGTATATAATTCAATGTCAGTACACCATCCAAAAAATTGTATAGCTTGAGCAAATGGGCAGAAACAAAAAATATAAATAAATATTTGTTGGGTGACTGCTGTGTACAAGATTACAGTAGACCATAAGAGAAAACTAACAAATTAGATGACACAGAATGGGTTGTGCTATTAGAGAACCCATCAGTAGTTGGGTAAATGACTTTCATATATATAAAGCAATATACAATTAATATAAAATAGACCCATTAACCAGGAGAATGGGTTTCTCTCAACTCCATGATTACCAAAGCATGATTAACACCTAATATAAAAGTGTATAATATTCCATTAAAAAGACAGCATGCCAGAGTAAATAAGATTTAGGCTGGCGTAACTACTTAACTTTATCTATGAAAGTATTTTAAATCTAGGTTGCAATAATTGTCTGTCCTAAGGTAAGTGAATTTAATCATTTTTCCAAAATAAAAACAGCTTCAATTTCCGTATCACTGTATGACAGTCAATGTAGTCATTTAAAGATTTTGCAGATGTATTTTATAGATCTCAGCAAATGTGTAAGTATAAAGTTAATTTTCTGATATTAAAGGAAGAAGAAAATTCAACCAGTCAACCTAACAAACAAAATATATATTATCAAATCAAAACCATCATTTCAAAGCTACCAGGACAACTATATCAAACATTCTGGAAATACAGACAGGATTTTCTAGACCAACTCTACATTGATTACCATTGCCCACGAATGTAGGGTCACATTTGGCAGTGAAACTCTGACATACTCCGGAAGGAAACGGTATATCATCTTCACAGCATTTTATTCTAGTACTTGTATTGATTTGGTAAGCATGAGGCTTCACAGTTGTTTCAGAAATTGAAACACCTCAGACAAGGTTACTATTCTGTCACTGATTGGTAACAGATCTTTAGAGAAAGACTCCTTGGTATGCAGATAAAGATTTATTAGACTACAACACTACAATGGATAGGATATCTCTTTCAAAATTGTCAGAAACATACTGAGCACTAACAGGTGACATGCAAAGGGAAAAGTGCTTTGCAGGATTAGGATGGATATTTTTCGTTCTAGGCACTATTCTAAGCAGTTCACTTACGTGTTTTATTTGTCTTTGCAATAATTCTATCAAATCAGTTTTATTATTTAGTATATCTATTTTGTTGATAAGAAAACTGACCCCCAAGAAATGTTAAATAAGCTGCCCCACAATTAATAGTAGAGTCAGCTTCATTCCTAGTTGTGCTCTCAACACTAAATTAAGACTTAATTCTTAGGGTATGGATTCCATGATTTCTGTGCTTTGGTGTAGGACAAGCAAAGGAGGTGGTATTTACTGGCATTTTGAACCTCAGACCAGGAAGAAGGTAAGTGGTACCTGCCTTTCTTCAGGTGGTGTTAAGCTCAGGGACCCAAGAGGCATATAGCTATGATGCTGGGCAGAAATTTTCCCCATCCTTAATGATTTGACTGTATAAACTTCTTGGAATTCAAGAAGAAACTTATTTTCTTGAAAATAGGTCCCAGGCTTCTGAAAGAAGTTCATGCATAGCCTTCCCTCCTACAGCGCATGTCAGTGTCCATCTTCTGGATTTCCTCCTGTAACTCTGGCCAGAGCTGCTAAGCTACCTAGGTGACTCTTCCTTCTACTCCTGCCTTTCAAGCATTGGGAGGATTCCAAAGAACCAGTTTCTGACCTTCTTTTGTTGCTCTATACTCTCTCCTTAAGCGTTCTTACTCATTTTCTTGCTTTTAAATGTGCTCTAAGCATTGATGACTCCAAGTCTGTATCTCCAGCCCTGACCCTAACCTAAGATTCACACTGGTATCTTCAATGCCCAAACTGATATCTCTATGTGAATGACCAATAGTCATGTCAAGTTGTATTCAAGTAAGAACTCTTGGTTTCTCTCACACCTATTACTCCTCCAACCCTACCTTCAGTGGTGCCATCTGCCCAGGTGTTCAAGAAAAAAGCTTAGTAGATGAGTCTGATTTCTCTTTCTCTTATTCCCACTTACAATCTCAAATATTTTTCCAAATCTATTAATTCGATTTTCATTTCTCCACCTTAGTACACAGACACTCCCATCTTTTGTTTGAATCACTACATTAATTAGCACCTAAATGGTCTTACTGGTTTCTCTCCCAATGGCTTCTTTCTACAGTCCTGCCTCCTTCAATCCAATCCAAACAAATCAGTTTATATTGATTTGTGTTTGGAATATTCCAATAGTTTCTCACATAAAAATAAAATTAAAAACCTCAGTTTCTTACCATGACCCAGGAGCCTTCAGATGGCCTACATGATCTTATCCCAGCCTACCTCTCTGGCCCCTTCCTCACTTTGGTCCACACTCACAAAACTTCCTAAACACACAGTGCTTACTTCTATCCCACAGTCCAGTTCTTACAGCCTAAATGTCACCTTCTTAGAGAGGCCACCCATAATAACCACACCTAAGAGTCCGTTGTCACTCTTTGTTATATAAGCCTCTTGGCTTTTCAAGGCTGCATTCACCGTATGAAGTAATCCTATTTATGTCATATTAAATTGTTTATCTACCTCAAAAAGAATGCAGGCTTGAATAAAGTAGAAATGCTGCCTTGTTACTCATACTAGCAACTCTATGTGTGTTTATTAAATGAAAAATAACTTGAGGCCTTCTACATGATAGTCATTTCTACCAGCAGGAAGAGACTGATGCCATTTCCCAAAGTAATTTTGTAAATAGGAAATTAGTAACAAACAAAATAAATCCCTAACCAAATTATCACAATAGCAACATGCACAGGCCACCCTTGACTGATAACTCCTCTGAACGTTCAAATTATCCACTCTCATTTACCCATTATCAGCCTATAGAGGGTGGGGATGATGTGTGGGTAAGAAGTATTTATGTCTTTGAGATCTTTATCTGGAAAATCTGGAAACCTTCATTTCTTAAAGTTTAGAATAGGCCTGGAAAAATGTGACCCAGCTAGATCCACCAAATGTTACAACGCACCTGCTTTTACATGCTCCCTGAACAAGTTACCATATTGTTTTCTCCATTTTGAATAGATGTAAGTAGAGTAAAATAAACTTTTTAAACTTTGAAAATATAAATATTCTTATCCAGACTAGCAGTTGGGTTAAAGATGGCCAAAATTCCTCGATACTCCTCCCATCAATTGTGATATACATTTATCCTTCCAGTGAATCTGGGCAGATCATGGCTTTTTCAACAAATAGACTATTATGGAAGTGATGCTGTGCTACTCCCAGGCTTTATTCTTTAGAGGACTGACAAATTTCACTTGAAGTTCTTGAAACCCAGAGCTACCATGTAGCCCATTTTAGCTACCTGCTAAAGAACCACATTGAGAAGCACAAGATCAGAGATAGGGACGTAGCTGAGCCATCCCTCCCAAGACACCAGGCTTTGAGTGAAGACATCCTAAACCCTCCAGACCACCCAGTGACCAGGTAAATAGCACTAAATGATACCAGTCAATCAAATGAAGCAGAAGACTCTCCCTGTGAACTCTTCCCTACAAACAAATACATGACCTACAAAATCATGAGATATGATAAAAATATAAATAAAATTAATTAATTAAAATTTTAGAACAATTAAATCATTATTGTTTTAATCCTCATTTTAGGCATCGTTGGTTATTTAACAGTAGGCAGTCACAATAAGTCTATGTGTTTATGTCATAGAATTTCTAGCAAAATTAAGCATTATATTCCTTTAGTCCCAAGATTAATCCTTGATGAGAAAAACAATCAAAATTTACAAAAGGAAATGTACTGACCTGATAACTGCATTTGTTGAAGCATCAGCATCTGAGGCATTTACCAATAAAACATCTGTTCCAGTTGGTGCATCTTCAGGAATTGTGGTGAAATACATTTTACTGGCAAAAGTGGGGACATTGTCATTGACGTCATCTACTATGACATTGATTGTTCCAGTTCCAGTCAGGGCAGGGGATCCTAGAAGGAAAAGAAAATCAAGTTTTTAATGTTCATGAATAACAAAGATAATAGCAAATTTAACAATAATTGGTTGTAGATAGTACTACCGAAGAGACTTTAGAAACAAACTGAGGGTTGCTGGAGGGGAGGGACGTGGGAGGGATGGGTTGACTGGTGATGGACATTGGGGAGGGTGTGTGCTATGGTGAGCGCTGTGAATTGTGTAATACTGATGAATCACATACCTGTGCCCCTACAACAAATAATACATTATATGTTAACTAAAAAAATAAACAAACTTGAGGGGCGCCTGGGTGGCTCAGTGGGTTAAGCCGCTGCCTTCGGCTCAGGTCATGATCTCAGCGTCCTGGGATCGAGTCCCGCATCGGGCTCTCTGCTCAGCAGGGAGCCCGCTTCCCTTCCTCTCTCTCTACCTGCCTCTCCGTCTACTTGTGATTTCTCTCTGTCAAATAAATAAATAAAATCTTTAAAAAAAAATAAAAAATAAAAAAAAAATAAACAAACTTGAAATCTTTAAAAAAAATCTCAAAGTGAAATTTCTAAGCACTACAAGTGATGGAGTGAATTTTAATTTTGTTATAAGAGAAGTATCAAAAACTAATTATGTCCTATATGTTGGCTAACTGAACATAATAAAAAATTATTAAGGTGTTTTAAAAAGAAAGAAGTATTTTCATTCATGAACTAGTATTTCAAATCTTTTCTGGTAATCCTGCACAAAAAGAGTATGTCAACCACTTATTCTATTAAGGTGCTGATTCGGCAATGTAGAACACAAAAATATCATTTAAACACCACAAAAGAGGCACTGCTGGTTTCTCTGAAATTCCATTAAAATAACTCAGTCCAGATTTGGAGAATACCCATGGGCATTGAATAACTGGCCAACTGACAAGGCAAGAAAATGAAATTCCTAGTTGTGACTATCAATGCTAATATCAAAAATTTGGGTTTCATGGAGCACTGGGTGTGATGAAAAAATAATGAATACTGTTTTTCTGAAAATAAATAAATTAATTTAAAAATTGGGTTTCTAAGTCTTTAGATCCCCTTTCTGTACTAATATTTGTTTGTAAAGAAAAAAGATAAAGCTTTAAGTTATGTCTCAAAACCATAATCTTCCTCTTGCTGGAAATAACATTATGTCAATTAGCTGACTTAGAATTACTTTTGTTATATTTATTTACTATTTAATATAAATGTGAAGCAATTCTTTGTTATTTCTTGTTCCAGTTTTGTTATCAGCATATAATGAAAAGCCAACATTCAACAAAACCTTGGCATACATTGTCTGTACTATGCAAAAGTAACAGACTCCTTGTGGGAAGATCAGATGTCCTATTTGGTTAGATTCTGTGGGTTGTCCCACAACTACAAGTCAAATCAACTGCCTTTAGATGCATTTTCAAAATCATTTTTCAAATTTTAATTTCTCTAAATAGAAACAATAGATATCTTTTTAACTGTCTTTACTAAAATAAAGTCCTGAATACTCTTTTTTTCTGTTTTTTCTGTTTTTTCCCCATAAAATTATTTCTCCTTATGTGAAGTTTAAATTCTACTTATTTTTGGAACTCAACAGTTTTTTGTTTTTTTTTTTTAAACCATCCATTCATTTACGCATTCATTTCTCTGTAAAATGTCTATGGTATGAACTTTTACTTTCACAGAATGATGTTGTGATCACAACTTTCTGTATTTTTTTCTAGTAATCTTGTGATTAGCTAATATTTCCTTTCCTACTATTTGGACTTTGCTATGTTCTTAGATTGTAAGTACTAATGGTTCAATACCAAGCAGACTTTATGCTCAAATGTATAGGAACCAAAATCAGCATACTAGAAAATTATGGACCCCAGTGGGTTTAATGATCTGTTATTTTTGTGCTCTCTACAAGGAAACTCAGACTCTTTGTTAGATGAAAATGTGCATGACCAGTTGAGCTGGGCACTGTAATGAAAGATGATCACTCACAGAAACCTATGCAATTAAATGTAGGCTACATGGTGATATTACCACCATATATATCTTTCTCAGTAAAATAGTTTATATTAAGCATTTCATTTACATCAACATATTTTTAAATTCATGACTGCCAATGTCTTATCTTTTATTTCATTTTATTTATTTTGTTTTTTTAAGAGAGAGAGAGTACACATGTGGTGAGGGAAGGGCCGATGGAGAGGAAGACAGAATCTTAAGCACGCTCCCCACAGAGCACAGAGCCCAATGCAGGGCTTGATCTCATGACTCCAAGATCATGACCTGAGCCAAAATCACGAGTCAGAAACAAGTGACTCATTTCAGTTAGGCATCGTAAGTCTTACATTTTAGATGTTTGATTTCCTGTTAAAGGAAAGAAAATTAGTCTTCACTATTGTTTATATGTATAATTAATTACAAACTTATGAAAATAATATAATTGCATTTTTACTAATCACTTAATATAAATAATGGTAAAAGGGTGTCACAAATATTTCACACAAAAAATAGATTTGGAGGTATTATAAACACTGGAGAAGCATATCAAAATAAAACTTTTTTAAAAAATCTTACTTAACACATTAATAATGATTATATCAAATGCTTATTGTGTCCTTAGGTATGCAAATACTGGTTTAAGGAGTTTACATAGATTATCTTATCTAATCCTCATCAGATAGTTCTTCTCTATCTCTGTTTTATGTTTAAATAAGCTGACAATTAGGTTAAGTGACTTTTTCAAGGCCATAGCTATAGTAGGAAGCTGGGATTTAATCCACGTGACTTAGATGTGAAGATGTTTGCCACTGGCAAAAAACTAGAAGGTGTTGCTAATAGTTGGATAGGTGTCACTCAGTGAGATGTGCTGGGACTTTGGACAATCTGGGCCCAGAGAACAAGACAAGACACGAGCTGGAGGAAAAGGTCCATCTGTGAAGGACCTTAGTTATTTGTCAGTTGACATTTGTGCAGCATTTGGAGAAAATAGTCTTGTCAGAGATTTTGAATTTCTCACAAGGGTTATGCTAAAGCTAACTAAATATCTTCAGCAGTATTATTGATGGCCAGTGTTTGGCCTAAATCCTTATGTGTGTTTAATTATATATAATTTGGTGAAATGGAAGTTAAGTATCTGCATCATGTTATATCTCTTTCACTGGTTATATTAAAAAAATGTAAATAGAGGATATCACTTTTATGAAGGTGAAATAAGCTGTCATGGGAATGCAAGTGTGTATACTAGGATGAACTGAGAGAGGGAATAACTAAATCAAGGTTTCAGAAGCAAAGGATAGGAGGAGATGGAGGGCTCTTTCATATCTTTTACTGACATTGAACTCTACTCCCTAAGTTTTGGTCTCCTTATCTGTAAAATGGGAATAATAAGCATAGAACCAACCCCAAAGAAGTATTGAGGGAAATGTAATATGTATAATTAGCATAGTGACTGGCACATGGTTAAAATATACTCTTTATTATTCCTTATTCTTGTACTTGCTTTAGAAATAAGAAAAATGAAAAATTGACTTATATAAGTTTCATTTTTAAATCTTACAGATTTTAAATATCATAATTCTTAGGATTTTGGTTCCCCAACAAAACTTCTGAGTCAGTTCTGTAATAATATTATTTAGGAAAACAAATTTAAGTTATCCTTTCCTCTTAATCATTCCTTTGTTACTACTAACATGCTAACAATATGAGACACTTAGCTCTCAAAACTTACATAGTTTTGCAGAGGACATGTGGCTTAGAAATTTAAAAACAAGAAATTTGATAATTTACAGTCAGAGTTTAAAGAAGACCTACATATTTCTGGTATACACATGGCTATCTAAACAACAATAAATACTTAAACTTGTTAAGAAATAACCCAGTAACTGCCAACCAAAGGTTTTATCTTTGGTATTCTAAAGTGTCTGATGACACACATATGGAAAACCACATAAAATGATGACTAACTCATTTGGTCAGAGACATGTGATTTCTTCCTTTGTCTAAAAACTGCATAAATATTGTTGCTGATGTATTTTCTGAATTAGTAAGCAAAAAGAAAAAAAAACATTGTTTACACAGGAAAAAATTCAGCAAATTCAATCTCATTGTCTTCAGACCAGAGAAGGTCTAATTTTCCAAAAGATTTTAAAAGCACACACGGGACAACAGATGATTCTGGCTTGAAAATAGCCCCATAGGTGGTTTAACTTGGTTAGATTCTGTGGGTTGTGCCACACCTAAAAGTCAGATAAACTGCCTTTAGATGCATTTTCAAAGTCATTTTTCAAATTTTATTTTCTCTAAATAGAAACAATAGAGATTGTAACAACACAGGGACTCTTCTCAAGCAAAGAGTTATCCTGATTCCCTTTTTCTCCCCTTAGTAGCTGCCACAACCCACTTTATAAGTACATGGGGTTCTCTTCTTATTTTCTTTATGAATTGATAGCGTGAATCACAGAATCTCCAGTGGTCTCCCTTTCTTGTTGCCCCTAAGGGTGTGCATGAAAGTCTCATCTACTTTTTCAATTTTATAAGGAAACCTTATAAACACATTATTCTAAATTTCTAAGTCTTTTACTGAGCTATAACTAACCCTAAATTTGAATTCTGCCTCCAATATATTTTACTTTTGTTCTTGGGAATGGGGCCTATCACCATAAACCCAGATCTTGCCTCATCTTGTCTATTGACAGTGTGAGCTCTGGAAGTCCCTGCCTTTCAATTTTAAGCAGGAAGATGAAATCAAAAGAGAAATATGGAATCCCCTATGATTTCAAATAAGTTTCATTTTTACATCATTCATTTCAGATGAAAGACACAAGTTCCCCAGTCATTGGCTCAAACAAATCTTAGCATGTCCTCTTATCTGCTAATTGAATGATAAAGTCATGTTTTCATTGTTGCTTTTCTGTGTTTGCTTGTTTTTATACTCTACCTCTTAACTGTGTGAAGAAGTGGTCTAGGGTCCTTATATTCCTGTTTCCTAACATCTTTTTGTTATATGCCTTGGGAAGTGCTGCTCAGTGTTTACTATTGTTTTATCTTTAGTCCAGAACTTTCTGTTGACTTCCTGCTAATACATGCAACTGACTACCTGTTGTTTCCTCTTGAAAGCTGCCAAAAAAATTTCAACGCTAGCCTATCAAAAACTGAAATATCATTTATTCTGTATAAATCAGTTCATATTTTTACCTATAAATGAAAATATAAATGTATATACATATATTTGTATATAGATATTATTGAACACTTACTTGAAATCAGATATATATGGTATATCTTAATCCATATATATGTGTGTGTATGTGTGTATATATACATATATATAGAGATCTTTCATATGTATTAATTATTTAATATATGGATTCCATGAAGTAGGTATTGTTTAAAAAATTATGAAATTAATTATGAAAAATTAGACTCAAAGAATTTAAGCAGTTTATTTACATTCAGCCACAGTGGAAAGAGAAACCTAATTTTGAATTCTTTTTTTTTTTTTTTAAAGATTTTATTTATTTATTTGACAGAGAGAGATCACAAGTAGATGGAGAGGCAGGCAGAGATAGAGAGAGAGAGAGGGAAGCAGGCTCCCTGCTGAGCAGAGAGCCCTATGCGGGACTCGATCCCAGGACCCTGAAATCATGACCTGAGCCGAAGGCAGCGGCTTAACCCACTGAGCCACCCAGGTGCCCCCTAATTTTGAATTCTTAAAAAAATATATTTTTTTAGTTCATTGAGCTCAGATAAGACTAAGCCATTCTTGGGCGCCTGGGTGGCTCAGTGGGTTAAGCCGCTGCCTTCG